>NC_091453.1:22589667-22898481 GCF_964237555.1 Oryctolagus cuniculus
TGGCTTCAGCATGCCCAGCCCCAGCTATTGTGCATCTGAGGAGTGAATCACTGGATGGAAGATTCATTTTCTCTCCCTCCCTCCCTCCCTCTTTGTCTTTCTCCATAAGTTTCAAGTAAATAAGTAAATCTTTAAAAATACATATTTGGGGGCCGGCGCTGTGGTGCAGTGGGTTAACGCCCAGGCTTGAAGTGCCGGCATCCTGTATGGGCACCAGATCGAGATCCAGCTGCTCCACTTCCTGTACAGCTCTCTGCTATGGCCCGGGAAAGCAGTAGAAGATGGCCAGAGTCCTTGGGTCCCTGCACCCATGTGGGAGACCCGGAAGAAGCTCCTGGCTTCGGGTCAGCACAGCTCCAGCCATTGCAGCCATCTGGGGAGTGAACCATCGGATCGAAGACTCACACTCACTCTCTCTCTCTTTCTCTCTCTCTCTCTCTGCCTCTCCTCTCTCTGTAACTCTTTCAAGTAAATAAATCTTTAAAAAATACATATATGATGGTTATTTATGCACATACTTAAGGTTACAGCGTTGCACCTGGTTCATTATAGCTACTTAATAAATATTCTCCTTCTCTGCCATATTCAACTTTGAATTTACATCGTAGTTTCTAGAAGGCTTTTATTCGTATTTTGTTGAAAGAATAGATGATTGTATCTTCTGCAGCCTGCATTTTTTAGGGATCTTACTTTGGCCTCAGAGTTTCCATAAAAGGTATGTGTCTTTCCGTATTATTCACGCACACTTTTCACTGATGATTTTCGGTATACCTAAGATCACTCATCCCTTCACTCTCCTGATTAGATAGGTGGCAGCATCTGGGATTGCAAGATTTTCATTTCTCCCAATATAATATGAGGACTAGCGCTAGACAGGAGGTTATTTCTCTCTGAGACTGCTTGAATATATAAAACAGGTCTTAAAACCAAACTGCTTTTCCACTAACTGAGTTTGTTTTCGGAGGCTTCCTGATTGTGCGTTGGGAATTGTTGAGACAAAGGTAGTCTGTCATTTTACTGGTTTCTTCCTGGGACTAACACTGGCAAGTATTCCTCATTGAATATTGCTATTTTCACTTTCCATGCTTTTGTTTTTAAAAAGCGTGTTTTGTTTTTGATGCTTGTGGGTTCATTCATAATTTGACTTCAACATTAAGGATGCAGTCTCTTAAGGGAAATGATTATGGGCTGCATAGTGCTTTCACCTCTCTGGTTATATTTTAGAACAGTGATATATAAATGAGATATTTTTATTTGTATCATTTTACTTTACAAACATTCTCTTAACTATTGCCTGTTTAAAATCCTTCAGATTTTTATTCTCAATACTAAATTTCCTTTCTATCCTGAAATATCACTAAACTGTTGTTTTATTATAAAGGAAAGCTTTCTGTAAGTAAAAAGTTAATGATTATAATTTTTATTTATTACCTAATATTTTTCTCAATAATAAAACAAGTAAAATTAAACTGCAGATCTGAGGCCATACATTTTTAAAAAAGGCACATTAGCTTTTAGTATTATGTTAATATTTTGTATGTATGTAGTAATTGCAATAACTGGGTTAGATTTGTTATGATTGAATACTCTGAACTATTAATATTATCTCGCAAACTGATATAAATTATTACTAATAAATCACGTTTTCTTTTTTAAAAACTTATTTGAAAGGCAAAGGGACAAAGAGAGATATCCCATCCATTGGTTCACTCCCCAAAATGCCTGCAACAGCCAAGGCCGAGCCAAGGACAAGATAAGGAGCCAGGAACTCAATTCAGGTCTCCTATGTTGGTGACAGGGACCAAATTAATTGAACCATTGCCAGATGCCTTCCAGGTTATGCATTAATAAGAAGCTGGAATTGGGAGCAGAGCCAGGACTCAAACCTGGACACTCTGATATAGGACACGAGTTCCCCAAATGTCATCTAAACTGCTACACCAAACACTTTCCCAGCGAATCATATTTTCTCAGGGTTAACTTTGTCCCATATTCTCAGATTTGAATCATATTTTTTTTACATTATAAAAATTGATTGTATGCATTTTATTCATAGTAGTGAATGTCTGTAAGATGTTATAAAGTCCTTATTATCTAAAAGCACATATATAAATATTCATGATAGCAACAATGTACAAATACATTATGAAGAAAAACACTTATGTGGAAAATGTATTCAACAACCAAAGATTATTTTAATAACTTTTAAAAGCATTTTATGTGACAAATATTTTAGTTTTAAACATTCAAATGCTTACAAATATTTATCTCTATATACATATATGTATATACTTACAGATAATTAAAAACAGATTCAGCATGTTTATGATTTGTACTGTTTTGTTTTCTCTTTCTGATAGTGTCAATGGAGTTATCACTTTTGATTTTGTGGATCCCTAAATTTGTATATGTAACCATTTTTTGATGGTTAATAGTTTCTTATGCAGTAAACATCTGTGGATGGTTGAATACATTTTATTTTCCCTTTATAAAAATGACACCCAACTTTACTCCTGACCATGAAGAGCAGCACTTTTCATGTTTTCTGAAATTACATGGTTCATTCTTTTAAGATGTAATATTAGTACTTTGTGAGTTGATGAAGTCCATGCTACTTTTTATCATTTTATGATATGATAATACACCTATTATTTCTCAGCTTTTGTCACTGAGAATTGAAAAAGAAACATTACTTTTTTTATTTTTTTTAAAGATTTATTTTATTTCTTTGAAAGACAGAGTTTCAGAGAGAGGTAGAGACAGAGAGAGAGGTCTTCCATCCTCTGGTTCACTCCCCAGATGGCCACAATGGCTGGAGCTAGGCCAATCCAAAGCCAGGAGCCAGGAGCTTCTTCCAGGTCTCCCACAAGGGTGCAGGGGCCCAATGACTTGGGCCATCTTCTACTGCTTTCCCAGGCCATAGCAGAGAGCTGGATCGGAAGAGGAGCTGCTGGGACTAGAACCAGCGTCCATATGGGATGGCAGCGTTTCAGGCCAGGGTGTTAACCTGCTGAGCCACAGTGCTGGCCCCGAAACATTACTATTTTAGTATTCTTTGAATTGCAATCATTTCCTCCTTTGCCTGATAATCCTTGATTATTTGAGTAGATATTTCTACTACATAGTCATTAAAGGCCCCAAATATGACCCTTACACATCGTTTCTGTTTTTGAACAGCTTCCTCAGGATTCATCATCCTTAAAAGTTATTCAGGTTACTGTGCCCAAAATATATGGCTTTTCAATTGCTTTAATGTGCACTCCCCTCTCTCAACTAATCAACAGCATCATCTCCTTTCTTCACTGTCTAGAAAAGCCTGTCATCTGTAAACCAGGACATTTGCTAAATTGGACCCAACCTAGGAATGATCTGCAGAATCTTCCTTAGTCACCCAGTAAAGCACTCCATACTCAAACTCAATGCATGATTTGTCTTTAGTTTTGTTTTCTTGTAAACAAATATGGAATCTCAAAAAATTTTATGCATAATACAAATGCATGACATATAGCCAACACTCAATAAACTTTTATTTCATTGATTTGGTTCAGTGATCTTTCAGAATTTCAGTAAGAAACCATTAAGCTTTCAAAGATAGGTGATTGAACTCATAAGTAACATGTTTAATCCTATATCCCAATTCTGGAAAGTCTTCAAAAATTAGTCATTTGGAATTTGTGGAGCCTGGTATATCTTGGTGGTGTTAGAATCAATGAAACTTTAGAAAACTACATAAGAAGTAGCAATACTGCAAAGTACATGATATTTGGCTTTCTATAGCATCCTGTTAAACTGCAGACTGGTCACCCTGGCTTGATCTTCCAGATATTTTGTATCAAAATTCTACTTCACAGATAATCTATGAAGTATTTTTGAGGGGCATAGTCAAGGTGAAAACGTGCACTTCATCATTCCATGTCTATACTGCTTCTCTAGAGAAAATATTCAGAGCCAGATTCAAAAACAACACAGATTTTGTGGAAAAGACCATCCATGTCATCCATAGGTGTGGGTCGTCTTACATCTTATTTGCTCCCTTAGGACTTATCATTGTGCAGGTCTATTTATTTTCCATAAGTTATTAGCAACATTTGACATAGTTTGTCAATGCTGTCTTCTTGGGGAGACAAAATAAAACCAATGAAATCAAAACTTTCTTTTCTGTGACCTCCCTCACTATCATAAATTGAGAAGTGTTTAACAGCACAGGCTCTGGCGTGAAGTTGACCAGAAGCCAAATCAAGGTTGTACCTTTTACTAGCTGGGAGTTCTTGAACAAGGAATTTGTTCTTCCTGAAGATTCATTGCCTCATAGAGATATCATAGAGATAAATATATTGCCTTCCTACTTTCATTGTGGTGACAGTTAATAAAATGCTTAGCACACTCTGACATATATATTGTTCAATAAATATTGCCTATTGGTGTTATGTTATTATTTTTCTACAATTTTCTTTTGTATACTGCTCTTCTTTGTTTTTATTCGTACATTAAATATATTTCATTTTTTTCCTTTTCTCAAATTCT
This sequence comes from Oryctolagus cuniculus, assembly GCF_964237555.1. Taxonomy (NCBI): domain Eukaryota; kingdom Metazoa; phylum Chordata; class Mammalia; order Lagomorpha; family Leporidae; genus Oryctolagus; species Oryctolagus cuniculus. The sequence goes on from NC_091453.1 coordinate 22,594,192, forward strand.
ATTTTAAATTTTTTCTTTTATTTAATAAATATGAATATCGAAAGTACAACTTTTGGATTATAGTGGCTTTTTCCCCACATAGCCTCTTTCCCACCCACAAAAACATCACATCTCCTACTCCCTCTCCCATCCCATTCTTCATTAAGATTCATTTTCAATTATCTTTATATACAGAAGATCAACTTAGTATATACTAAGTGAAGATTTCAACAGTTTGCACCCACACAGAAACACAAAGTATAAAGTACTGTTTGAATACTAGTTTTACTGTTAATTCACATAGTACAACTCATTAAGGACAGAGATCCTACATGGGGAGTAAGTGCACAGTGACTCCTGTTGTTGATTTAACAATTGACACTCTTGTTTGTGGCATCAGTAATCACCTGAGGCTCTTGTCATGAGCTGCAAGTCTATGGAAGCCTCTTGAGTTCACCTACTCTGACCTTACTTAGATAAGGCCATAGTCCAAGTGGAAGTTCTCTCCTCCCTTCAGAGAAAGGTACCTCCTTCTTCGATGTCCCATTCTTTCCACTGGGATCTTACTCACAGAGATTTTTCATTTAGGTAATTTTTTTTTTTTTTTGCCAGAGTGTCTTGGCTTTCCATGCCTGAGAAACTCTCATGGGCTTTTCAGCCAGATCTGAATGCCTTAAGGGCTGATTCTGAGGCCAGAGTGCTGTTTAGGACATCTGCCATTCTCTGAGTCTGCTGTGTATCCCGCTTCCCATGTTGGATTGTTCTCTCCTTTTTAATTCTATCAGTTATTATTAGCAGACACTGGTCTTGTTTATGTGATCCCTTTGACACTTAATCCTATCTTTATAATCAATTATGAACTGAAACTGATCACTTTGACTAGTGAGATGGCATTGGTACCTGCCACCTTAATGGGATTTGGAATCCCATGACCCGTTTCTAGCTCTACCATTAGGGGTAAGTCCGAGTGAGCGTGTGCCGCACTGTACATCTCCTCCCTCTCTTATTCCCACTCTTTGTTTTTAACAGGGATCAATTTTTAGTTAAATTTAAACACCTAAGAATAATTGTGTGTTAATTACAGAGTTCAACCAATGGTATTAAGTAGAACAAGAAATACCAGAAGAAATAATATAGTAAGCTGTTCCTCGACAGTCAGGACAAGGGCTGCTCATATTTCAAATATAAGCGTTCCTTAGACATTGCCATGTATCCTCATGCTTTCTCAGTGAACATGCCCTACCTGGGCAATCACTTCCATTATTTTTATTTCAATGACTATTCACATATATGTAATACTGAGCCATCAGAATCTCTCCAATACTTCTCCCCTTCTGTCTTTCATTGAGTGTTACCATGATGTTTTTTGGCAAGTCAGTAACTTGACAAACTCCTCTATACCTGTCTTCTCCACCTTCTACCCCCTTATATGTATCAAATAATAGAGCTATCTGTTCACTTCCTAATTAAGTCAGTAATGTTATTTTCTCTGCTGCATCACTGCATCGCTACTTCATTACAATAAGCCATCTTCTATTGCCTAGTGACTATACCAATGTAAATTAGTTCATAGAAGTCACCTGTTATCTGCTTTAGTTCATTTCTCACACATTATCCAGTGTCATATGTGAAAAGAAGTAAAAAATTGATCACACAAGTTCCACTTGCAACATTCTTTCTTCAGTGACACTCTTCTCAGAATGATGTCCTCACTCCTGTTGTTAGCAATTAAAAATGAAATAGACTAATAATATTTCCTTGTATTAAAGTTATATAAGACATAGTAATTTTAACACGCCTGCTGTTTTAATATATTTAGAAGATTGAACAATGTTTTTGTGGCTTCTGGGTTCCTCCAGGATAAATTGTTTAAACATTAAACTTTCTTGTCAAATTTTGTATAAACAGTTAGAATATAGGAACTATTTTACTGATTCAGCCTTCACTGAAAACATACTTTTTAGAGAACTGAACCAATGATATTTATTTGAAATGGATATAACTTTATAGATTTTATTTCTACAGAAGAAAAAGAACCATTAAATATTATGTAATTATCCCTTCTATAAGATGATCGAATTAATAAATTTTGTTGCTCTGACTTCATTTGTCTTTTCTCTCAGGTCATCTCTTAATTTAAAAAATATGTATTTTTCAGTACATTTATTATGCTAATACTTTATTTGAAGTTAAAGTATTAACTTTGGAAAATATCAAATAGATTGTAAAATTGTTGAATTGGGGATTTGCAAAGTTATTCATATTGGTATTATGCTCATTTTAAAAGTATCGTTCAATGATATAAAAGAAACACGTGATTCGCTTATTCTACTTGTTGGACATATTTTGATCATTTCTTAGCACTAGGCAGTGTGTGAGGTATAGGGCACCACAAAGATGAAAAGGAGATGGTATTTGATATCAAGGCTTACATTCTCTAATGTAGGCACCGAACATTACCATAAATTATGATCTAATTCTACATATATAATCAGAAATCTTTGTAACCTCTTTTTCTTATGCCATTGTATTCTAAAGACCTGTCTGCTTTATCTTAACCCTGCATTATGGAATTTGGAAAAATTCATCTCCAGGGAAGTGGTAGTGGCTACAAGTGTGAACCCTGTGGTTATAAATATTCAAGTGAAAATCCCAGCACTATTAGTTGCTAGCTATAATAGTTATCTATTGCTATTCATTGAACCATCCCTAAATCTCTGTATCTTAAAAACAGTAATTTTTTTAGTTGTTCATGCATATGTAGACTGGCTGTGATTTATCTAGACTGGGCTCAACTGGATGCTGTATTTCAACCTGGTGCAATTGAGACTATTCTGTTTCCCAGTGCATATCTGTGGTCAGCTGGGCATCTTTTCTCCACAATTCCTCAACCTGGAGCAAAGATCAATGGGACAATAGCTACCCAGGAGGAACATTTCAAACTCCCCATGGCAGAAGTGCATCTGAATTGAAAATGCCATGGTACCAATTCCACCTATATGTTATTGGTCTCAAGTAAATCATATAAAGCCCAAAGTCAACTGGTAGGAGAACACACTTTGTATACAGTACACTAAAAATACATATCCAAAGAAGGGTAAAGAATTGTGAGTCAATAATCTGATCTTCCATACTATTTGCGTGACATTATACAAGTCACTCAATATTTCCAAGCTTATATTTTCTTATTTGTAGCATGGTGGCAATGATTAAATCGATTTCAAAGAATCATTCTGGAATTAAATAGGATAACATGTGCAAATCTCTTAGCATAACTGTCTGACCATAGCAAGCCAGCAATATATTTTAGCTGTTGATGAGAGTTGAGTCCCAACACTAGGCTTACCTTCAGAGGGTGACCCAGAGACTGGACTCAAATTAAAGCTGTTATTCTAGATCTGAAGTAGACTGCCTTCTCTACAATGTGTGTCTGTCCTCTGCTAAGAGTATGAATGCAGCATTATAAGAATCTAAATATAAACTATCTACTTTTGTTCTCTTTAGGTAAGTTTGACACAGAATACCATGGCCAGTTACCCATCGTTATTTTTCCAACTACTGGCATTGTGCAGCCTAAATCATCAATGATTATCAAAGTGGATTTCTGTGCAGACAAGCCCAGAAATGTAGATGAATTGGCAATGTGAGTATGTGCTGTTTTCTTGATTCTGACATGAATTTCAATGCTTTTCTGTTTTATTTTTCTAAAAGTGCTTTTGAATGTATGTTAGCTTCTTTGTTATTTCATTCAGAATTCATTCATTGAATTTTTGTTTGCCAAACACTGGGGTCTCAGGATAGGGAAGAACTAGAGGATGTCATATGGGTACACATAACTGTAGTTCCTAGTTTGGATTTGTGAACGTGAGGGTATGGACCAGCGAAAGGCTCCACTAAGAATGCAATAGTTGTACTAAGCACTTTTTGGTAAATAATAATCAGCCAAACTATCAGAAGTAATTTGGTGTGTGTGTGTGTGTGTGTGTGTGTATTGATGAGATGTTAGAAGAGTGATTTCAGGTAGAGCAAACGGCAGACTTGGACTCCTAGAACTGAAAAGACAGTAATACACTGTTGAGGGATGTCAGATAAAGTAGAAGCAAAGAAATAGAGGTAGAGAATGATGGGAAATGAGACCAGAAAAAAATAGAAGACAACAGAGTCCAGAAAGGGGCATTGTAGGACAGTGTTTTTATGCTGTATATCTCAGTTCCTTAGGAGAAGGTGCAGTAATATAAGGTGATACCAGTATTTTAAAAATTAAAATGCAAAACATCAAAATGCATCTTACATATTAAAGGTAAATGATAGCTTGTAAAACTTTCAATTGTGTGTGTGCATGTTTTCCTACATTACAATGTAAAACATTTCTCACTGAAGGTCACAATCATAAATGTATGAGAAACATTTGTGAACCTTGATGGGCATGAAGTCTCAAGAAAGTTTCAAGATTGAGTGCCCTGATTAGCTTGCATTTTAGAAAGTTCATGCATGTACCGGTGTGCAAACCAGATCAGGGGAGTACAAAGATTGAGTGAGCAGCCTGACTAGAACTTGTAATAGTGAAGCAACAAGAAAATGATAAAGGCCTGAGCTAAGGTAAAAATTAGGAAGATTAAGAAAACTATGCAGATTGAAGATGTAAAGGAGGTATCACTAGGTTTGATGACTGATTGTAGTAAGTGAAGGTAAGAGAAGGGACAGGTTGGTGGGAGATATCAAGTTCAGTTTTGACATGTTATTGATTTGCTCTTCAGAATCCTGGTGAGGATGGTTAGGTCCCATCAGATAGATGTACTTGTCTTGAGCCCTAGAAAGAAACTTTGTTTTGTGTATTAGGTGTAGGGTCATCAGTGTATAAGTGGTAGATGAAACATGGAAATGTTGAGAATAACTCCAAGAAGGAGTAGTAGAGAGTGAAAGAATAGGAGAGAAACACAACTATTTGTGGAGTTTACACACAAGATCCGAGTCTCAGAAGAATGAGAGATGGACCTGAGTGGGCTATAAGGTAATTTAGGAAATTAGAGTTTCAAGGAAGCTAAGAATGGAGAGATGTGCAAGCACAGGCTATCAACAGTGCCCAGTGTTACAGGATATAGTATAAGACGAAGGCTTAGGTAGTGGTTGTGGAGTAGGTAGGTGTTTTTGTATCTCTTGGGACTATACTGAGAAGATTGCAATTATCCCAGGGAAGGTCAAATTTGGAAAAATAACTCAAAAAGAGGATTCAAATTCATCTGAGAAGTGATATTTCATGATTTCATTTTAGCAAAATATAAGTTCTTGCTGTGATACTTTAGATTGTAGAGAATTGAGTTGTTAGGATGGGGATGAGATTGGCTACTCAATTTGGAGGGTGGAATGAGTTAGAAAAGAATCTCAAAATTCTAGAACTAAAGGTAACCACATATATCATCTACTTCTGGTGCTCGTTTTCTCTCTCTCTCTCTCTCTCTCTCTCTCTCTCTATATATATATATATATATATATATATATCAATCACTGAGTTCTTCCTGGAGTCAGTTCATGAGACTATTTTCCAACTTCATGGTTTCCTGTAGATAAAGCATTCGATTGTACAAATACCATTTCACTTTGTAGTTTCAGACATACAGAAAGACCTGACAGCTTCTGTCATGTATATGAAGGGAATTACTGTCACTGCTGCATTTTAAGAATAATGTGATTTTATAAAATTTCTGTTATCAAAATTCTTAGAAGAAAAAGAAAGTACATAGAATTCTAATTAAAATACATATGTATGTGCATATAAAATTATCTTTCAGAGTGAATTTAGAAGGTCGTCCTACCATGTCCTTCAATATCAAAGCTGAAGTCGTTGAGCAGATTATTGAGCTGTTAAACATAAGTGATGACAAAAAGTTGGAATGCATACACTTTGGTTCTATTTTCTTTGGAACATCAAAAATTGAACATGCACTACTGTACAATAATAGCCCAGAACCCATAAACTGGGTGGCTATAATGCAAGACGATTCTGTTGGAGAAGAATTGGTAAGTAAATGAGGCAACAGAGATATATCAAGTATTATTATCTGAAACATATTTTAGTCTTATAATAACCTTTTAATAACCACAAAGCTGTTTAATTACTCCAAATGTTTTAACATTGGTAGATAAATTTTATTTCATGTGTATCCAAAGATAATAAATTAAGCTAACATTTATAGTAAGGTATATTTGAGGCAAATAAGGTAAGTGCCTCTTATCAATTAGTGACTAATTATTGGTATTTCTGTTCTCATTAATGTTTCAATACTTTAAATTTTATGATTTGGTCAAATTCACTCATATGCATTACTTTAAACACAGATATTCTCTATTTTTTAGATTCTGAAATTTCAATAATTATTTATAGTCATTTCTTAAATATTTTATTTGTATTTTGTCCTAATACTCTTTTATTTATGACTTCATATTACAGGGTACAAATATTCGACAAAGAACAGATGTTGCTTTAAATAATCTCACCTACTTACGCAAAATAAGGGCCCTAGATGTTACTGATTTTATCTCCTGCATTCCTAATGAAGGAACTTTACTACCTTATCAAAAGATTGTAATTACATTTTGTTTCAGTCCAAAGTAAGCAAAATTTACTTCCATAGTATGTTAAATATTAATAGAAAGCGTATTGGTCACATTTTAATCAGATTTATTATAATGCTGTCAGTAAAACTTGCCAGAAGACACACATTAGATTTTTCTTGTTATGGTTCTACATATTTTTAATATGGTTAATATTATTTGCACCATTTCTAAATATGATTCTAAACACTTCAGATTAATTTAAACATTTCTATAGATCTTGTGAAAAAATGGTGAAGTAAAATACAAGTTTTGGGTTGTTTTGAATGGTAGCCCCAAACCCCTTTGTGTAGTCAATACCTTATTGTCCCCGCAGGAATGGTAGGTGTGTTCAGTACCAGAGATCTTCAAAATGTTTAGAGAAAAGATCTATTATGTAAAGTCAATGTACGCATTTCAAAAATATTTCACACTTAAAATAAACTTATCTTTTAATTCCATTTTCTACAAAGTTCTAGAAGTACCATGATATATTTATTCTAGGTGACTCCAAAAAGCATATAGCACTCATGGTAGTGCAAAATCCTTTCTGGAAGAAAATTTTGAAAATTTAGTCCTAAATATAAAGTAACACAGCAACAGCTTGGTGTGTTGCACTGTATGTCAATAATTGATCAAATTGCAAAAATGTTTACCTTTGTTCATTAGAGGGTAATGTTTAATGTACTTTTTGTGGCAACAGTGTCACTTGATAGCAATTGCTGTTTTTGCTGAGTTGTGTTTTAATTTAGGAGGTTAATAAATCAAGTAATCATTCTATTCGTACGATCTACAATTGTCTTTTGAAAAAAATATTTGAAAGAGAGATAGAGCACTCTTGTCCACTGGTTCATTCTACAGTAGCTGAGACTAAGCAGAGCTGAAGTTGGGAGCTAGGACTCAATCCTGACCTCCCAGCTGGGATGCAGGTGCCCATATACTTGAGTCATCAGTGCTGCCTCCTTGAGGTCCACAGTAGAAGGAAGATGGACTCCGGAGCCAGAGCTGGGAGTTGAACTCAGGTTCTCCATAGTGGGACTTAGGCTTCCTAATCAGTGTCTTAACTGCTAAGCCAAAATTGGCCATAAGAATTGCCTTTTTAATGATATCTTCTTACAGTAAGTTTCCTTCTTGGACTTTCAAGATTTTGTTTAGTATACAATATTTGACACTTCAGATATTCTTTTCCATGGCGGCATGTTAGTTAATTTTATTTGAGACTTTATCATGAACTCATAGGTATATGATTTGAAGTCTTAAATGTATATTGAACCATCATTTGTATTCCTAGTTAATATTAAAAATCACCATTTTGTGAATGTATTTAAGTGTTCACTGCTAAAAGAGCTGATTTCTTGATAAGGCAGATAAAGATAGTGAATGGGCAGGCCAATGATCTAAGTCATGTCTGTCTTTGATCCTAACTCCCTTCTTCCCATCCTTCCTTCCATTGTCTCCACTGGCAGGATTTAACTGTTACCAAATCTTGTTACCCAAATCACTTCTTGTCCACTAACAAGAATGTGTCTGGCAAAATGCATTTAGAGCACTGAGGTAGACAATTATGTAACTCAATGTTTCCCAGGGTTAAGATGAACTTTTGCAGAGAACTGAATAAAGTCCCTTGCCAGCAATTAATTCTGCCTGGAAAAAAAAATCCTTTATGGAGAAAATTACATTTGAGCTAGATCATGATGACTTAGGATATTTAAGTCACTCTTGTCTTACAAATATTGAGGTGAACTCCTTTTTCTGAGCTTTACACTCTAGGCAAATCTCTCTGTTAAATAATGTTGGAAAATGGATCACAGTTACGTGTTTATTAACTTTATTTAATTTGACTGCATAGATTTAAAGATTGGGTTGATACTACCTTTTAAGAGGTGACAAAATATATTATCTTTGCTTATAAAAATAACTGTGATTTTTACAGGCTAATATTTGATGGCAAAAATAATGTTGACCCTTCACACAGGCAAGACTATGCTGTCTTTTTGACATTTGAATTCATAGGAAGTAAAGATGGATTTTTGAGAGATGATAACTATAAAACCATCAAAAGTAAGTGTGAAATTAATGAAATCATGAAATTAATAGCAGTTTGAATAATTTAACATCTTGAAAATAAGTATTTGTAGAGGCTATTTAATAAAAATGTATAATTATTGGATACAGCAACGATGTGAACATATTCAGGAGACATTAAAATGTCTTCTGTTGCATGTTAAAAATGAAGTCAACATTGGGATAATTTATATGATAATTTCCCAGATCAGAATTTCAATGAATTCATAAGCTAATTTATTTTAAAATTATTATTATTTATTTGAAAAGTAAAGCGAGAGAGACAGAGACAGAGAAACAGAGGGAGAGAGTGAGCAAGAGGGATAGAGCAAGCGAGCAAGTGAGGGGGAGGTTTCATTTGCTTGGTTCATTCCCCAAATGCTTGCAACAGCCAAAGCTGGGCCAGGCTGAAACCAGGAGCCCTGAACTTTATCCAGGTCGTCTATGTGGGTGACAGGGGCCCAAGCACTGGACAATCATCTGGTGCCTCTGAAGATGTGTTAGCAGGAAGCTAGATCAGATATGGAATAGCTGGGACTCCAGTGGCACTTGGTTATGGGATGCAAGTGTCCCAATTGGTGACTTAATCATATATATTTTATAAATTAAAATTAGAAAGTCAGAGGCAGGTGGCAGGTGTTGATTTAGAGTTTAAGGAATGAGGGGGAAAAAGCCTGGTTGTGCTTTTCTATACATGCCTAGATTTTCTCTTAAGGAGTGCTATGGGACAAATGACACATTTTATTTCTACCAGACCTTGAGCTCTCTTAGACTGTACATACAGAAACAGTCAAAGAATAAGACCCAGAGTTATGGTAAATAGAGTACAGAACCCCATTACAGAATACTGATAGGTGTATATGTTCGGTAGGCCATGTGTCAAAATGCATTCTACTTTTTATGTTCTCAGGTACTATCAAGTTGATTGCCGTGAGGAAAAATTGGTAGAGCATTTAGAGTTCAAGTTTAAAAAGGCAGATCAAAGAGAAAGAAATTGCACATGAGGGGTCAAATCCAGAAAACTGAGCCACTGCCAGGAGGACTAGGTGTACCCTGGGTACTTAGGAAGTGAAGAATCAAGAAAATTTTCATGTTGGCACAAATAACATTGAGCAGACTTTAGTTGTATCCCTAGGGCAAAAATTTATTGCTGTTACTGTTTAAATCATGGTTTGTAACATCAAGTTATGTCTGCTAACCATAGTATGTACATTTGTATGAACCTCGTAGGTTAATCTAGTTTGAAATAACCAGAGACAGAAGTGCTAGGTCTGCCTTCAAGGTAATTTAGAATCTAGAATTGGCTAGTGTGAGCTTCAGTAAAGAAATGCAAACTTTTGGGGGCTGTGGCGGGGGTGGGAGGGTGGGGGTGATTTTAGCTACACTGCTCTTAACAAAGCAATTCTTTCACTCAATTGGAGCCTGTAATCCACAGTTCCTAATTTATTTCTAGTGCCTCAAAAAGTCATGCTTTTATTCTTGCCCAGCTTATGTTCTATTGTCCATTATTTTACTTATTTTTTCCCATGTACACTTAAATCTCTTGGCCCATTTCCAGAGTGACTTTGTGGAAAATTCCCAATCCTATTAAATTCAGTTTTCTACATACTCTGGGTAGGCACATATAAAGTTTATTGTGTTGGAGAAAAAACATTAAACCATGCTTTACATCTGTAACCACTAACCCAGATGATTTAAGATGTTTAACATTTCTACTGTATTCTCCCTTTTTTCAGTTTTCCCCAATCCTGATGAATACCACATGCTTTCTATTCTCTCCTCAAGCCTCCAATCATCCTCCCTCTTCATTCTGAGCTGAATTTCCATTGAGCGTTTAGTAGCCATTAGCATATCTTCTACATACCTGAAACTAACACATCCAAGTGATAACTCCTGGTTTCCCACAACTTTTTCTGCACGTAGTCTTTCCTGTCTTGAGAACTGCAATTCCATCATTTCAATTGCACAGAGCAAAGAGCTTACTGTCATCTTTTATCATCTGTTCACTTTCCTATGCTGCATCCAGATTATCAGTGAATTTTAACTTTACTATAAAATCATATCTAAAATCTCACAATTTTTCACCAGTTTTCTATTATTCTCCTGTAGCCATATTTGCTTCCTTAGGATTTTTTTATAAATATAACGAGCAAGCCCCCACCTTAGAATTTTGTATCTGCTGTTCACTTTGCTTAGAAAACACTTTTTCTAAATTTCCTTCTGTGTTCAAATGTTTCCCTATAAGGGAATCCTTTTTGGACATCTTTGGATAAAATAGCATCCCCAAAACCTTGTACTCTTAGCTGTCTTACTCTGCTTTACTTTTACTGATAACACTTATCCTCCATGAAATGCAATATATTTACTTACTTACAAGTTTATTATCAATGTCACCTCACTAGATTGCAAATTATATGATAGTGGGGTCTTTTATTAATATATCCCAAGGCCTAGAAGAGTACTTGGCACAAAGTTGGTATTTAGTAATTTTGTGGTATGAGAAGATTGAATGAGCTACCCATTTCTCATCTGGTCTTTCATATGACACTATCTGGGCTAAGCAAATATATTCTAGATTTACCAAACACTTTTTCTGTTCAATAGATACTATCAATTTTGCAGGTGATCGGTTTCAGAAAGTGGAATTAGCACTCACAGGCACAGGATTTCCTGTTGTATTACATTTTGATCCAGCGAGAGTCCTTAATTTTAAACCTTGTTTCATGGGTGAACGTTCAGATATTCTGTGTGTTATGCAAAACCAATCCAAATTACTTCCTGTGAAGTACCACTTTGAAAAAGTTGCACATTTTAAAGTTGATCCAGAAAGGGGCAAGATTGACGAAGGTTGTATCCAGGTAAGATCATTTTTTCTTTCACATTACTTCGAATGTTTTAAGGTCTGCTAAAATTATATGCAGAGGATTAAAAACTACATTTTTTTTACCAATACTTATCAATTGTATGTCTTTGGCGGTCTATCTATGAATACATTTATATTACTACTCATACAGAATCCATAATTATTTCTTGTAATTCCCTATCTTATTTGTCACTGTAGGTGATTTAAAGAAGTGCAAAACTAGTTACAGCTTCTATGATATTTTTAATGTAGTATTGAGGTGTAAGACAACATACCAACAGGTATGGCTTAAGAAAACTACAAAATATGTTTAAAAAAGAAAGCTGTAACAAGCTGATATCAAAACTCAAATAACAGAGGCCAGCTAGACAGGTCCTCCCAGGAGAGTAACATATGAGCAAGACCCCGAAGGTTGAGTAAAATTTTGAAATTTGAAACTGGCAATATTTACCTGGTCTAGAATGTGTGCTGCTATGGTAGAAAAAGAGGACCCCAAGGCCTACCTGCAAGCACCAGGCCATCTTCCGGATGTCAAGCCATTTTAATTACAATCAATATTCAGATTTTTTTTTTTACCCAGATCTTCTAAATTTGAGGTTGGAAGGCTATAGTCTGTAGGCCAGTTATGGTCTGACTGCTGATTTTGGAAAGTTGTATTATTGGAACATAGTCACTCTTAGCTGTTGACATGTATCTAAAGTTGTTTTCATGCTACTGAGAACTGAGTAGTTGTGAAAAGACTATATGGCTTATAAAGCACAAAATATTTTCCACCGGACAACTTATAGAAAAAATTCATAGAACTCTGCTGTAAACTTAGCAAATGTGAGTGCTTTCAGTTTTACCTCAGTTTTTTCAAATTCTTTAAATGTTTGATAGAAATTGCCTTTAGAGGGGCCGGCGTTGCAGCATTGTGGGTAAAGCTGCCATTTGCAATGAATGCTGTCCCATATGGATGCCGGTTGGGGTTCCAGATGCTCCACTTCTGATCCAGCTCCCTTCCAGTTGCCTGGGGAACACAGTGTAGGATGGCCTAAGTGTTTGAACCCCTGTTACCAACATGGGAGACCCAGATTAAGCTCTTAGTCCCAGGCTTCAGCCTGGCCCAACTCTGGCCATCACGGCCATCTGGGGAGTAAAACAGCAGATGGAAGATCTCTTTCTCTCTCTCTGTCTCTCCCTCTCTCTCAGCCTTTCAAATAAACAAAACTTTTTTAAAAACCACAGAAAAATTTTTATTGATAATTCAATCTCTTTATACGCCATAAAGTTATTTGTATTTTCTATTTCTTCTTGGATTGGTTTCAATACTTTCTGTTCTGCTAATATTTTTCTCATGCCATCTAGATTATCTAATTTGTTAGTCTACAATTATTGATCATATCACATTATATTCCTTTTTGTTCAAGTTAATTTGGTGGTAACTTTCATTCTTAATTTTGGTACATGGAATCAATATTCTGTTTTTTGCTTGTCTAGCTAAGATTTTGTTTATTTTTTTTAACAGGCTGAGACAGAGAAATGCAGGCAGAGAAAGTTCATATTTGTTGGGCTACTCCCCATATGTCTGTAACTGCCCCTTGCTGGGGTTGAAACTAGAATCCAGGAACCCAATCCAAGTCTCCCACATGGATGGCAAGGACCCAACTATTTGAGCAATCACTGTACCTCTCAGGGTACACATTACTAGGATGCCTAGTCTTATCTGAGTGTAAACATAATCTTGCAAATTTGTGTAGCAATCTAAATTCCTAGGAATGTGTCAGAGACTAGCATATGATTATCGTATTTTCCAATGTTTTCCTTATTCAATCCTCTCTTGTTAACTTTTTAGCCTTAAATTATCATACCACCTCAAGTTGTTGTGACATTCAACAAGGGCTTCACCTATATATCTAATGTATATCTATAAATAGATTTTTTTTTTACAAAAGCTTGAGGAGAAGGTTGTTTACAAGTGAGCTCTGAGTTACTTCAAATAAAGACTTGGCCTCATAACAGGCTCTGCAGCTAGTTATTAGACCAAATAAATCAAACAAATAAATATAATTGTCTATGGATGGAGTTTTGCAGATCTCCAAACCTATTCTTTTCCTTTTGTTTCCATTGGCTGTCAGACTAATGTTTTTCATAGCTGCAGTGGTTGCAAAGCTGCTGTTTTTCAAGAAGACCACAAAACTGGGTTCATGAGAATAGGATTATAGCAAGTAAAAATGCCACAAAGCCATTTATTATTTCAGATAGTCTATCATTTTTCATAAATACTCCAGATTTTTAAAATATTTATATAATTTTCAATTATTTGAAAACTATAATTTTTTACAATATTTTTGCCAGTACATTTTCTTCTTGTGGAGAAGCAGTCCTTAACCTGCCATTCTGGAAATGCTTTGGTACTCTGTGTTTAATTTTTCTTAAAATCATTTTCCAACAATAAGTATCTTAAAGGTAAATACTGTGTTTCTAAAATATTTCATATCACCCTGATGAACTAGGCTTCCTTAAACTTTTATATTTTTTGGATTTGCTTTCTTTCTCTAACAATACAATATTATTTTTCTCTCTTTTTTTGTAGAATATCAACTGTTCATTTATTCCACATCAAATTGGAATCTTTAAAGTAAAGCAACCCATAGCAATTATTGGTCCAGTTGTAGATGAAAACTTACAAGTATCGATGAAAATTTTTCACCATGTATATTTAGAGTTCAGCAGCATCTGTAAAGCTTCCACTAAGAAAGTGGTGATGAAAATTAATCCTGGTATGCTATTCTGTGCTATGCATCTGATATTGATGTTGTAAATGTAGGATTATCTTAATATGCTAATTATATATATGGAACATATATATATGATGAAATTAGACTATATATATATGTATATATATATTCCATCATTTTAACCTTTTAGCATGCTAAAATCCCCTGGAAAGCTTGTTTTAATATGTACCACTGGACTACATCCCCACATTGATTTTATGTGGGGCTATTTGTAGGTCTAAAGATTTTCATTTCTACCATATTCTCAGTATGTGCTAATGCTGCCTTTTTGAAGATTTTACTTTGAATAGCACTGATTCACTGACCCATACAGTTGATTAAATATGTTAATGGTTTTTACACTTTATTCTTTCTACTTCTTTGCTTGAGTTTATAACACAAGCAGGTTTTGATCATGCCAAGAACTTTTTTGCTGCTATGTTATCTAATCCTCTGTCACCTTTTATACATTAAACCATATTATGAAAGTTTCAGTTTCATGTGGGTCAACATAAATCCTTCATGTTTTCATGTTTTATTTTATGCATGTATTTTATTATTTATTTTTGCATTATTTTGCTAAATTATTTTGTGTTGGTCCATATATTAAGCCTTTTCTATTTTCTGAATATGTTTAGAATTTGCTAGAACCAATTATCTAGTGTATTAATTCATGGATATTATTTGGGAAACCAAAATTAACAAAACTATTTATAAACTTAATATCCTTTAAAAGGTATATCCCCTTTCGTCAGTAATCCCACTGGACAGTTTGTGGTCAAAGACTTGGTGAAAAACAAGAATCCTGTACCTGTAGCGATGCTTCAGTCAGCCCTGACAGATCTTCACAATCATCATTCAAATAAAGCATCAGTGAAAAATGCACTGATAGCCTATCCCAATGATCGAACTGCAAGTGTCAGGCCTGGAGCCCAAGATAAACATTTCAGGTAACAGGTAATACTAAAAATCTAAAAGTTGGGAAGAGAGTGATCAGCATCATATACAAAAGTCTGACTAGAGCTAGCTGTAAAAAGGTAATGATGGCAAGAATAATGGTGATACGATTTCCTAACATTTTATACAGAGGAAGATATTTTGAATGCTATTTCATTTGCTTTATCTAACTTCTCATCACCTCTGCTGTGTACTTGTCAGGAAATTAATTAATGGTATAAGAAAGGATTCCTGAAAAAATACCATTGAGAAGCACAGAGGAATGTGAATCACTTTTAGAAATATAGCAAGTCCTCAAAATAGCCATGTGTCTTAAGTATGATTGAAAATTTGACTTTATCTAACTAAAAAAAATTTAAGTGTTATTTAGAAACAATCACTGGCATCCTCCTCCTCATTTTTGTTTTATCCCCCCTGAGAGATATTTCCAGTAATCTTCCCCAAACTGAACTAAAACCACCTCAGTTAGAATCATATTTAAATCTGTCCAAACCTCAACATTATCCAAACCTCAAATTACCTTTCCAATTATTGCTTAGAAGTGACCAAGCTACTCTGACACCTTTATTTGGGCGCTGAGCTCAGGAATGCTTCTTATACATTTGAGACTATTTAAATAGGTTTATTTCTGACTGCTTGTATGCTAATAGTAGAGTACCTAAACTTGATAATGGTCTTGGGGTTTCACCACTTGCCTCTTTAGTTTTGGAGAGCCATTAAACTCACTTAATTTTGTAGACATTTTCCTACAATCCATTTGATTTTTACCATAATTGTTTTATTATTTATAGGTGGGAAAATGTTAGATTTTTCTATAGCCTATTTTATTATTTTTTTACAGATTCTATATATATATATATATCAGTCTTTGAGAAGGATCATTTTTATATAGATGTAAAAATCATTCAAACTACATTTTATATTATTATATATTATAAAAAAATTGTATCTTTCCCTCTAACACACTGCATTTGCTCCTACCCTGAAGATTTGGCTTCTGGAATAATTTATGTGGTTTTTTTCGATTCTTTCTTTATTAGGCTTCTATGCATATGAATATATCTACATAATGATTTAATATGTTAATTTAATATTAACAATTTACTTTTGTGAAAGTCTATATTAATTAGACCATCTAAAATTATCAAGATTTTTTTTCTAAAATAAGGCTTAAGAGTTCCTATTTATTTCACATTTATTTTTCTCTAGAAACTTTTTTAAAAGATTTATTTATTTATTTGAAAGAGTTACACAGAGAGAGGAGAAGCAGAGGGAGAGAGAGGTCCTCCATGTGATGGTTCACTCCCCAATTGGCAGCACTGGCCAGAGCTGTGTTGATCCGAAGCCAGGAGCCAGGGGCTTCTTCTGGGTCTCCCATGCAGGTGCAGGGGCCCAAGGACCTGGACCATCTTCCACTGCTTTCCAAGGCCATAGCAGAGAGCTAGATTGGAAAAAGAGAAGCCGGGTCTTGAACCGGTGCCCAAATGGTCAACGGGATGCCGGCGCTTCAGGCCAGGGCATTAACCCACTGCGCCACAGAGCCGGCCCCTAGAAACTCTTTCTTATTAACAGAAAGACAAATTTTAGTCCTATATTTTCTGGCTCTCAATTTATTTCAATGAAATAAATTTTATATTTGCATATTGCTAATTGTAATTATTATTTTATTTTTAATGCATTTTACCTTTTCAGTATTTGAGAAGAAAATATTCTAGGACTCTTTGTCTGGTTTTTGTTTATTACAGTATTCCCTGGGCTTAGAACAGCCTCAGGTATACAGTAAGATGCTGTAATTTTCTTTAATATATAACTGAGGAAAATATTTTATTTACATAGTAATTTTATCCCCCATAATATGCATATATGAAGAAAAACCACCTACTGCAAGCTGCAGAGGTATTTTTAGATGTTTATTACTTACAGATATGATAAGGATTTAAACATGTTAATGATCAGGTTTTTATCACTTTTACTCCATTTACTGCAATATTTAATTTATTCCATTTAATGGAGCGTTTACTCCATTATTCCTTGATATAGGAATCATTTCTAGGTTCTAAAGATGGTTAAGGGTCTGAGATTGAAAGGAAATTTAAATATCATGGACTACTATGGAATAACAAAGTATTTCACTCTGTCTCACTCTCTTAAAGACTTTATTTATTTATTTATTTATTTATTTATTTATTGACAGGCAGAGTTAGACAGTGAGAGAGAGAGAGAGACAGAGAGAAAAGTCTTCCTTCTGTTGGTTCATCCCCCAAATGGCCACTACGGCTGGCTGCAACACTGTGCTGATCCTAAGGCAGGAGCCAGGTGCTTCTCCTGGTCTCCCATGGGGTGCAGGGCACAAGCACCTGGGCCATCCTCCACTGCACTCCTGGGCCACAGCAGAGAGCTGGACTGGGAGAGGAGCAACCAGGACAGAACCAGTGCCCCGACTGGGACTAGAACCCAGTGTGCCAGCGCCGCAGGCGGAGGATTAGCCTATTGAGCCGCAGTGCTGGCCTCTCTTAAAGACTTAAAAGTTATCTTACTGTAAACAGATCCAGATCTAGTTTCTTGAAGTCCCATTTGTAATCTACAAACTTCTAGCTTGCCTACTTCACTAATTCCTCAAGGATGGGTTTTGTGTCGTTGACAGTATATCATAATGACCAGTGTGAAAAATTGGCATCTCACTCTAGTCCTGCATATAATGTCTTGATACACAGTAGGATGTGAGGGAAAGGACTAGTGTGTCCTATTCATCATTGTATTCCTAACACTTATGCCTTACCTAAGAGGTACTCTGTAAATATTGAATGACCAAATGCTTGTATATAAATATTAACATGACTTTTTCATATTGTAGGACAATTTTCACAAAGATTCCAAGATATAACTATCTGGATCCTGATTTTGCATGTACTGATGTTGAAAAATTTATAAAGAAAGCAAATGAATACTACTAT
This sequence comes from Oryctolagus cuniculus, assembly GCF_964237555.1. NCBI lineage: Eukaryota > Metazoa > Chordata > Mammalia > Lagomorpha > Leporidae > Oryctolagus > Oryctolagus cuniculus. Next base: position 22,612,359 of record NC_091453.1, read on the forward strand.
ATAAATTACATCAGAGACAGAAGAAATTTGTGCCTAAAAAAACAAGCAGAGAGGTGAAGTTCAATTGCTCAAACATTGTGAAATAAATCATGGTGCCCTGTAGGGCCACAATTTTCTTTTATTCCTTAGTTCTTCTCTTCCTTTTCTTTTACAATTTAAATGACATTTAATATATGTTAAAAACAAACCATTGAGCTACTGTAACTACGGTTAATTTCTTTATTACATTTTAATTTGGAGATGTCTTAGGAAGATTTCCCCAGCAAGAAATCCTGAGACCAGGATTCCAATGCATGTGATTTATGGAGGCATTGCTCTCAGGAGAAACCTGTACAGGCTGCAGGAACAGAATACAACAGTGGAGAGAGCTGAGGAGGAATGTCTTTCAAATACAGTTTATGCTCAGCCTGATGCCCAGAGTTTCTTGAGCATAAGTTACACCCCATAGTTGTTCCTGCCTTGACTACAAAGGGCCTTGTGTTTTGCGCTCCATACCAATAATTGGTTGTGACCACCCCTGAGTGTGGTGGATGGAGGTGGGCATAACTTCCTTGGTGAGATGTTTAAGAAGGGAGGTCCCTTGGCAGAAGGCAATTTTCTGTAGATTAGTGCTCTGGATCGCTTTGTAGATATGAGTGGGGCAGCAGAAACATGTACTACAGAGAATATTTGAATCTGCTGATGTATTTTCTAAGACTTTGCTTCAATGACATATTATATTGTTACTCTGTAATAGGGAACACAAGAATTTATATAACGATACAGATATAGGTCTACAACCAGCATCAGGTCTAAAGTCACCCACACCCTCTATAATGGATACATGTGATGGACGATCTTCAGCTGATTATCTTTCAACCACTGCTAAACGATTGCTAAGTACCACGAAAATAGCCTCCAAGGAGACAGAAGCTCTGAGCAGAAAGGCATGTGCAAGATTTTACCTTTGGGTATTATCATAAGAATTCTAAAATATCTTTTAGTGATATTGAATGACTAATTTCGGAAATGTGATTTTTCACAGATTCTCAAAGGACTTAAGTCACGCCCATCCACACCACAAGAAAAACGTGATTGCAGCTTACTTTTGACACCAAAACAAATTCATCAAGTAATTGTTGGTAAGAATATTTTAAAAAGTTACTACAGTCTTGATTTTTAAAGACAGGTATATTAAAATGTAATTTATATTCCATAAAATTCACCAGTTTAAAAAATATAAGTCTATAAATCTTAGTAAATTTATAGAACTATGCAACCAGCATCACAATTCAATTTTAGAAGGCTGCAATCACCCACATGCCCATATGCAATTTACTCCCTATTTCTACCTCCAGCCCTAGGCAACCATTAATCAACTTTGCATCTCTGTAAGATTTGCCTGTTCTGAAATTTCATGTAAATGGAATCATACAATATGTGGTGTCTCATGTATTGCTTCTTTCACTTAAGATGATGTTGCTGATGTTCATCTATCTAATAATACATATGAATATTTCATTTTCCTTATATATAAATAGCATCCCATTTTATGGGTATAACACATTCTGTTTCTCCATCCCCCACTTGATAGACATTTAGTTCTTTCTAGTTTGAGGCTATTATCGATAAGGCTACTCTCAACATCCACATAAAATTATTTGAGTGAACATTTTTTTTTTTGGTTAAATTTCTCACAATGAAGTTGCTGTATGGTAAAGACACATCTAACTTTTTAAAGAAACTTCAAAATGTTTTTCACAGTGATTGTACCAAGTTACAATCCCACCAGCAAAGTATAAGGGTTATAGTTTCTCCACATTCTCACAAGTGCATGTTATTATTTTCTTTTTAATTATAGCAATCCTAATGGATGTCCCCTCATGTAGATTTGATTTGCAGTTCTCTAATGTCTAAGATGTTGAATATATTTCCATTTACTTATTGAAAGAAATATCTATTTTAATCTTAAATCTTTTTTGGGGGAATGTCTTACAAATCCTTTGTTCATTTTTTAATTTGAATGTTTTCTTTTTTATTATACTTGTAAAAGTGTTCTGAACTATGAGTCCTTTATCAGATATATTCTTTCCAAACATTTTCTTTACATCCGTGGCTTGGTTTTTTTTTTTTTTTTTTTTTTTTTTTTTTGGTGTGTGTTCTTAATGATATTTAAGGCACAGGAGTTTTAAATTAAGATGAAATTGAATTCATCACTTTTATAGATCATGCTTTTGGTGTCTTACCCAAGAAATATTTGCCTAAACCAAGGTCACAAATATTTTCTTCAAAAATTTTTATAATACTAGATTTTATATTTGGGACTACATACCATTTTGAGTTAATTTTTATTTGTAATGTGAGTTAAAGCTCTAAATTTTAATTTTTGTATGTGTATAACTAATTGTCCCAGCATCATTTGTTACAATACTATCCTTCCTCATTGAATTTCTTTGCCTCTTTTATAACTACATTATATATATCACATGTCAGGGTTTATTTCTGGATCCTCAGTTCTATTCCATTGATCTATATATCTATCCTTGCTTCAGTTTTACAAGAACTTGGTTACTGTAGTTTTATAGTGAATTTTGAAGATTACTCTCTTTTGTACATAAATGTTTTTATTATGGTCTCCTTGTCTTTCTTCTAGATCTTGATTCCTGAAATTACTGGTTCCTCTCTGTATCACTTGAATGAATTATTGAGGCCTCAGGTCATGATATTGGCCTTACCTAAGAATTTGTCATTAAGATCATTATTATTTTGATAATACTTCTCTAAATAGAATTTTCCACCTTTGTTCCAATTAAAGTCAACTTCCTCCCACTGTTCTGGTAGCACTTCTGCACCAAAGAGTTGAGCATAGGCAACTGCAGGAACCTTAGACTAACACTTTCTGGTTAGATATAAATACCACAGCACAGCACAGTGGAGTGATTATAGTTCCTATAGTTCCCAATAGTATGGTATACACTGTATAGAGAACTGGAAGAGAGAGGCTTGTGGGCTCCAAACAAGAAAAGTTAAGGAAATGGAAAAGCTTGTCACCTGGTTTAATCATTTTGTACTATGAATATATGTTGAAATATTGCTGTGCACTCCATATAAAATGTAAAAATATTGCAGAATAATAACAATTTTAAATAAAATAATTTTTAAAAATCAATCATATTTAAAATGGGAAAAATTTTGACAGTTCATATAAAAATATGTACTTCAAAAAATGAAGATCTGCACATGGCAAACAATCACAAGGAAAAATGTACAACATTATTAGTCCTTAAACAAAATAAAACCACAATGAGATACTATCATAAATTTATTAGATGGCTAGAGTTAAACCAAACAAAATATCTGACCATTTAAATTCTTGTTAAAAATGTGAAGGAATTAGAAATTTTATATTGTGTACTGATAGAATATGAAACTACAAACCACTTTGAAATAGTTTGGCAGTTTCTTATACCTTTTAACATACATCTACCATATGATTCAGATTCATCCATTCCAATTCTAGATATTTATCCAAGAGAAATGAAAGCATATGTTGAAACAAATAATTGTGAATTAATGTTTATAGAAACTTTAATTATAATAGCCATCAGTTGAAAAAAGCCAAATGTCAACCAGCAAATTAGTAGGGAAATATAAACAAATTGTGATGTATATACACACACAAAGAAATACTATGAGGATACTTCAAAATATTCATGGAATATAGAAATAAAATAAATTTATTTTCATGCAAAAAATGTTGAAATTCATATAAGGAATCTTCAAAAAGTGCATGCAAATGCAGATTATTAAACTATGAATAAATTTCAAAATTTTCATGAAGGGATGGAGCATTGATATATATATATATATCTATATATATATATATATATATATTTAAATGCATCTCTAGGAAATTTACTGAATAGAAAAACAGAAAATAGTACATATTGTATAATTTCATTGACATACAACTACAAAATGCAAACTGATCTACAGTGGTAAAAAGCAAGTATGTGATTGTACTAGAAGTGGTCACATAGAGAACGGTGGGAGGGAAGGAATATAAAATGCAAACAACAACTTGTTGGAGTACTGAATTTTGCTCTTTATTGTGGTGATTGTTTCACAGGTGAACACATGTCAACACTAATAAATTTCCACACTAAGTATATTCAGTTTGCTCTGTTAGTTATAACTAAAGATGTTTAAAAAGGCAGGATAAGACATAATTATTAAAGTAGTTCTGATATAAAACCTTTTGCATTTAAAGGGGAAAAGTTAAATGAACCACGAAAAAGCTTCCAATTTTTATAAATTTGGGACAAGTAGAAAAAATAATTCTGGTGAAGGGAGGAGAGAGGTCATTTAAGTATTGAAAATAAATTACTAATATAAATTGTAAAGAATTCTTATTATCATGATTTTCTATGTAGTTGGAACATATTTAGCCAATTTTAGCTAATAATTTCCAAATACCAAATTATGGTCACATAGTTAAAAATAGTACTTAATAATTTCTGATATTATTATACATTTTTTTCTATATCATGTTTATACAACTTGAGTGACCAAAATATATTTTAAATAATTAAAAAATTAAAGATTACATTGAACACATTTGCCAATATCAACCCTAATGACTTTTCATTTTTTCAGGGCCTTCTGTCCTTAACTTCGGAGATGTTTGTGCTAACTCATCAAATACCTGTCTACTACATGTTATTAATATGCTACCAATGTATATTTTGATCCATTTTGATATTAATTTAGATGAACTTCAGAATACCAGGCAATTTTCATATGTGATTCCACCTACATCCAGTACTAATATTTCAATGATATTTGACTCTTCCACCATTGGAAAGTTTTGCAAGTAAGAATAAGTTTTTGAATGTTTGCTAGAATCAAGGTGTCTTTAGCAAAAATGTATTTATTTGCTTATATAATTACAATACATGCTATATTTGGTGCCAGAGAATACAATCTATGTATTAGTTTATATCTTATAGATTTATATTTCAATGGTAATATAATTCCCTTTCATGATTACTTTGAAATATTACATATTGAGAAATCTTCATGAACTTCAAAATGTTCATGAAAAATGCAATCAAAAGGCAAGTTTATTTTGGTGCAAAAATCTTTAAAGTTTGTGCATAGTTTCTTCATGGTACATCTTTTTCATGAACTTTTTGAAGAGCTCTCATAATGGTGCATATTAACCAACAGTATTTGCATTTTTACATGTCACTGAATTCAATGATCACAAATACCTATTATCAATTAAAATTTTGGGATTTACTGTATTACAGATCTTTCACCTTTATGGTGAACAATATACCCAGTGGACACATCCTAGTGATGGCAGTCGTCATGCCAGTACAACTTGAGCTATCTTCAAATGAAGTAGTATTGAGATCACAAGGCTTCTTGGTACAAACCTGTTTTCGGGAGACAGTTGAGTTGTATAATCGGCAGAATTATTCAGCTAAATTTAAATGGCTACCAGTAAACACAAGAAGTGAGATGGCTTTTTCCATTCGTCCAGCTACAGGTTATGGTTTATTCTATTTGATTTAGACATTCACTTATTTATTTTTTCATGTGTTTAGGCATTAATCAATTGTATACTGTAGACTGATGTTAAGATTATAGAATTAATTCAGATACTGTTACCGGGGGCATTTTTTTTAGATACCTAAAAATAACTTGGAAATATGGATCTTTTCTTGGTCAGGGTTCTCCAGAGAAACCGAATAAATAGGAGGTAGATAATAAAGAGGCAGAGGAAGAGAAGAGGGAGGGAGCGGAAGAGGGAGAATAGTTTTAAGGCACTAATCCTGGCCCACTGGGCTGTGTGGGCTGACAAGTCTGAAATTGACAGGCAAGGCAAGCAAGCTAGAAACCAAGAGTATATGGTACAGTCTTGAGTCCAAAAGAATTTTGGAGACAGGATTCATTTTTCCTTGGAAGACCCTAGTCTTTTCTCTTAAGACTTTCAATTTACTGAATGAAGCCCACCTACATTAGGGGAGGTAGTCTGCATATTGGTAAATTAGCTTATGATAATCATTGCAAAATATATGTGTCTCAAATCATATTATATATCTGGAAAATATGTCCTTTGTCAATTAAATATTTTTAAGTCTACTTATTTAAATGTTAACCATATCTTTAAAAAAATGCCTTCACAGCAACATTTAGACTTGGTGTTTGACCAGACAACTGAGTCCACAACCTGGACAAATTGAAAATAAAAGTAACTTGGAAATACTGATGGATGAAGTAATTTTTTGTTTAATTTTAGTTTGATAACGATAGTAATGTGGTTCAAAATTATTTATGTTTTTTAGAATGTGATTTCTTTTTTAAAGGTTTATATATTTATTTGAAAGGCTGAGTTAGAGAGAGAGAGAGAGAGAACGAATATCTTCTATCCACTGGTTCACTCCCCAAATGGCTTCAACAGTTGGGGCTGGACCAGGCCAAAGCCAGAAAGCTGGAACTCCATCTGAGTCTCCCATGTGGGTGGCAGGGGAACAAGCACTTGAACTATCTTTCTCTGCCTTACCAGGTGCATTAGCAGGGAGCTGAATCTGAAGTGGAGTAGTCGGGATTCGAATTGGCACCCATATGGGATGCTGGTGTTGTAGGCAGCAGCTTAACTTGATGTGCCACATGATATAAGCCCAGAGAGTGATTTCTTTAGAAGGATTTTAAATTACTTACAGTCAACATCTAATATAGCCAGCAAAATAGAATTAGTAAAATTAACAATTTAAAACTATTGCTTAAAGGTAGACATTTTTCATTAATAGAAAAAATCTCAGATTTACCTTTTTTGATAGCCTTCTGTATTAACTAATATCTCTCTTCCTTAGCCTTGTTTCTATCATTTCCTGGAATCTGTGATTCCAAGTAATATCCCTGTTATTATATGAACTCTGGTACTTGCTAGACTGTGACTTCATTTAATAGTCTGCCAAATAGAGCAAGCATCATTGAGATGCTGTGAGGACCTCATGGGGACACCTAATACCATTTAACTAAATAAAATGGTAAATTAGAAGTTGAATGATAAAGATGGTATGTTCAGTTTCTATACATGTCATGTCTTTCCAGCTAGATGAAAAGATCCAAGATATTTGTGTCTGCAGTATCTCATGTGGTGCTTTTTAACTAGCTGAAATCTAGTACTGCGTGAATGGAAAGTGAAAAAACAAAAAACAAAAACAAAACTTTGGAATCAAATAGACGTGATCTCTTCTTTTTTTTTTTTTTTTTTTTTTTTTGACAGGAAGAGTGGACAGTGAGAGAGAGAGACAGAGAGAAAAGGAAGGTCTTCCTTTGCCGTTGGTTCACCTTCCAATGGCCGCCGCGGCCGGCGCACCGCGCTGATCCGATAGCAGGAGCCAGGTGCTTCTCCTGGTCTCCCATGGGGTGCAGGGCCCAAGCACCTGGGCTATCCTCCACTGCCTTCCCTGGCCACAGCAGAGAGCTGGCCTGGAAGAGGGGCAACCGGGACAGAATCTGGCGCCCCGACCGGGACTAGAACCCGGTGTGCCAGTGCAGCAAGGCGGAGGATTAGCCTAGTGAGCCGCGGCGCCAGCCTAGACATGATTTCAAAACCTGTCTTAGTTCCTTCCTAGATATTTTATCTCAAAAAAAAAAGTACTACTTTTATCGATACAAGTTTGCTTATCTGTAAAATGGAGAGACAAATGTATCTTATAAAGATGAATTGTATGTAACACTTCTATAAGGCCTGACAAAGAGTAGGTACCAAATAAATGGAGACATACTGGATTATAAAATTTTATAATTTTGCTTGAATTTTTTTTCCTGAAAGTGTCCGAGAGTGATAATAATTTATCACGGATTTTGCAATCCCTCACCCTTACCAATTCCTTGCTCCCTGTCTCTATTCTCTCTCTCTCTCTGCATCTTTTCTTACCTCCATATCTCCCCTCCCTTTCCCTTCTTCATCTCTTAAGTAGTATTTATCTGCATCTACGGATAGACCTTGATCAGTTTGCTGCTGTTCTTTTGGTTTGCACTAAGATGTGGAAGAAAAATCCCTGCACTTTCTTTCTGTCTTTGTGGCAGCTCAGATTGAATTTGGGAATACATTTGTAGAAAGAAAGAAAAAATAGGGGAAAAAAGAATAGTATTTATTTAGCATCTAAATAGACTATACTACAAATCCTGAAGAAGTTCTAATTTGAAGAAACCTTGCCTTTGATATATTTTCTTGTGAGTATCAGTCACATACTAAATCAGGACATTTTAACTTTACAAGGGTTTGTAACAAAGAATGTTATATAACAAACAACCACAAGTATTAAAATTACTCAATTCTAGTATGTAGGTTAAAAGGAGATGCTGATAAATTTACCAAGCGGAAGTATAAGGTTGTCCTTTCATTAGAGTTGGAGATCATTGATGCAGTCTTTTTTTTTTTAAATTCTTTTCATTAACCCATGTTAATTTATCATAATCTCAGATCATAATATACCAACCATCTGAGATATCCTTCCATCAATATTTTTCAGATGAACTTGTCCATCCTCTTTTTAAATTATAATACTTGTAATATTGGGTCCTGTACCAATCTAGAGAAGTGCCAAGGTAATCAAAGAAAGATATCTTATTTCTATGCATTTTAGAGATTCTAGATAAACCTTCTTCAGTTTGTTTGAATAGGTGTCCAACAGTGGTAGTTATAATATCGGTATTCCAGCAATAGATTCTGGCCAACCACCTGATACTGCCCTAAGGATGTCTAAAAATGAAAGTATACCAATACTGATCATTGTACTTCTCTATGCTAACCAGAGATAAATGAACTAGGCTGCCCTGTGGCTACCAGGAAATAGCAAAGATGATGCTTAATTTGTACAAAGTAGAATTCCAATATTATGAACTGGAGTGTCAGTGGGCTTTTCATAGTCTTTAGAACTCTTCTTTTAACAGATTTATTGGCATTTACCTTTTTTCCCTTGAGTGGTTCATTGCACTTCTTTCATATTTTTAACAGAGCAATCACCAAGGTACGAAAACACAAAGATAATTAATTACAAAAAAAGTTTGTGTGAGTAATACCATAAGAATTGACTTTTTTCTGTTTTAATAACACAAGTGAGACAATACTCAATTTTTCCCATAGTATTGAAAGAAGTATTTACAATTTGTATTATGTATGTAAATCCAAGTATTTTCTTATAGCATCCATATAACAATTACTCAATTTTATTTTGTGTTTGCCTTTTTGTATAAATACAAAATGATTTCAACAAGTTATTTTTCTTCTGTATTGTTTTTGCATCTAAGATATGCATTTAATCATATGGCTTTCTCTATATTCTTTAAAGTGATATCAATAATTTTAAATTCAACTTTTTTATTTTGTCTTTTCTCCCTAATGCAAGAGATATTTTTATTTGTGTTTGGTAGCAGATATTGTAAGGAGACAATGTAAGCATAGATTGATGCTTCTGAGAGACTTTATTTCTTTTTGTTTTTAAAAGATTTATTTATTTTATTGAAAGGCAGAGTTACAGAGAGGCAGAGGCAGAGAGAGAGCGAGGTCTTCCATCCACTGGTTCACTCTCCAGATGGCCGCAATGGCTGGAGCTGGGCCAATCTGAAGCCAGGAGCCAGGAGCTGCTTTTGGATCTCCCATGCAGGTGCAGGGGGCCAAGTTCTTGGGCCATCTTCTACTGCTTTCCCAGGCCGTAGCAGAGAGCTGGATCAGAAGTGGAGCAGCTGGGACTGTATGGGATGCTGGCACCACATTGCTATACCACAGCGGTGGCCCTGAGACTTCATTTCTAATTTGACTTCTTCTATGTGTATTGTTCAGGCTCCTACTTACTTTGTTTTGTTTTTGCCTTTGTTTTTGTTACCCTGACTAAAATTCTGAGTCCGTTAATCCTCAAACTTGTCTTCAGTCAATTCACTGTCACTATCATTCTCAGTTCTCTCACTTCTTGGCTATGTGCAGTACCTGTCCCACCAGTTCCAGCCACATACCAGTTTCTTCCCATCCCTTGATTGATATACTATTCCTGGAGAAAAATATATAAGCATACTGATTGGAGGAAAAAATTCTGCTCAGTTAGATCCATCAACATGGATATGTAATCCTTTTACTGCTCTCAACTTTTCCCAGGCCAATCAGAGGTTTTACTTGGAGCACTGAATGTTTTTAACATTTCCCATCACAGTGTTTCTCAACTCAGCTCTCTTCCTGTACAGTGGTGTGGTGACTTTTACACTACCATCAGGCTCAATCCTGCAAAGTTCTGCTCATCCACAACGTGGATGCCACCACCAAATAGTGAAACTTCCACTACTTTTTTGGGCTAATTTAGGTTTCTTCCCTTACCATTTCTTCAACCATTTATGTATTTGGTATGTCATCTATAATTATTTGTTTATATCTGTCTCCTACTGTTAGACCCCTGGTATCTATTCCCCTAACAGAACTCTCATTTCGTTCAAGGAAGCAACAGTCTTGTCTACAAATCTCTTTTCCCCAGCCTCTCTTGCCAACTAGATATGGACAAACATTTCTTTTAACTCTGTCCCCTCCCGAGAGCTAAGACTATTTTCACTACCTTTATATACAAGTATATTAGATCATTTCATCCAAACAGTGGTCCTCTGTGTTAGATAAAATTGTTCTTTACATTCTACGTATGATTAAACTGAGCTACAAAGAGAATAGGTAAATTGTTCAAGGTCTCTGCTAGTATGTTGCAGATTTGAAATTCGAAGCAAAGAGACTAAAACTAGAACTGGTGCTCTTTTAACCACTATGCTTTGGATACCTTTCTACACTGAGTAACGCAGCATGCTAAGTAGTAGTAGTATAGGCAGCTAGAAGGTGCATTGATATTTGAATCCATTGTCAATCTGCTAAGGCAGAGAAAAACTAAAACAAACTAAAACAAAAAAACTAAAGCAAACAAAAAGTATCTGGTAATGGTAGTTCCTCCCTCTAAAAGTCAAATGTGTGTGTGATGTTGCTAAATATTTCAGAACATTGAGAAATATATAGAGGGTCAGTTTGGTCATGAAACACAAAATATTTCTTAATGTCTACATATGGGAGCCAGCACTGTAGGCGGCTGCTTTACCCACTACGCCACAGTGCCTGCCCCTGCATTATAGTTTTTAATCAAGCCTTGAAGAACTACACACATTGACAATCTTTAACTTGATATTTTCCTATTTTTGGAGCTTAATGATAATAATTTATTAAAGGTATTTGTCTGAAAGACAAGTGATAGAAAAAGAAAGGGAGAAACAGAGAGGAAGAAAACTTCTCCATCTGCTCATTTTCTCAAATGCCTGCAACAGCCAGGGCTGGACCAGGCTGAACCCAGAACATGGAACTAGATCTAGGTCCCCCAAACACCAGCACATGTTTAGACCAGCTCTTATTTTGTATATTATTAAGAATAACAAATATCATAGTAAATATCATCTTTTCTCTATATTCTCTCTAGGCACTGTAGAAGCATATGCCACACTGATGTGTGAAGTAATATGGCGACCAAGTTACAGTTCTTCAGATAGGGGAGAATTCAATCTTCATGTCTCTGAAGGAAACACATCGAAACTGAAATGTGTTGCACATGTAATTGTTTCCCATGAATGTGACTTTTATTTTGAGGACTATAAATTGGTTGGATATGTTTCTGTAGTTGCATACATATATATTTATGTAAACACTCATAAAAACTGATTTTTCATGTAATAATTTACTAAATTGTCTTAGCTCCTTTATGTAGCCACTTGGCCATCATAAATGAAAACTTTGACCAAAAAAAAGTTATGCAATCTAGAATTAACTCAGAAATCCAAGAATTTTGTGCCAACAATATGATGTTGTGGTATGCTCCATAAATATGTAATAGTATCATAGAAGTCACTTGAAATTAAATTATTTCTTTCAAAGACATCAAAAAACTTTTTACCATACTCTACTGCATTGTTCATATTCTAGTAGTAATTAATAGTTATGAAGTGGATCATGTAATTTACAAAAAAAATAGTTTTTTATTTTAATTTTATTTAAGGTCTACAAATTTCATGTATTTCATATATACAGATTTAAGAACATAGTGATACTTCCACTCTACCCTCCCTCCTGCCCATGCTACCAACCTTCTTCCTTCTACCTCTCTTATTTCCTCTCAATTTTTACAATGATCTACTTTCAGTCTACTTTATACTCACTAGATTAACCCTATACTACATAAGGTGTTCAAAAATAGTAAGAAGAAAAACACTTCCTCAACACTAGAGACAAGGGCTATAAACAATCATTGAAGCCCAAAATGTCAATTTCACTCATATACATTACATTTTTTGGTACTCAGGGAAAACATAAGGTATTTGTCTTTTGTGTGACTGGCTTATTTCACTAAGTGTAAATGTTTCCAGTTGCATCCATTTTGTTACAAAAGACAGGATTTCATTTTTTTTTTTTTTTGCTGAGTACTATTCCATAGTGTGTGTACATATATGTGTATATATATATCATAATTTTTAAGATTTATTTATTTATTTGAAAGGCAGAGTTACAGAGAAGCAGAGAGAGAGAGACAGGCCTTCTGTCTGCTGGTTCACTCCACAAATGCCCACAATGGCTGAGCTGGGCCCATCCTAAGCCAGGGACAGGGCCCAAAGACTTGGCCCATCTTCTACTGCTTTCCCACGCATGGCAGAAAGCTGAATAAGTGGAGCCGTGGGAACTCAAACCAGAACCCATACGGGATGCTGGCAGAAAGCTGAATAAGTGGAGCCGTGGGAACTCAAACCAGAACCCATATGGGATGCTGGCACTGCAGATGGCAGCTTTACCTACTATGCCACAGTACAGGCCCCTGCCATAATTTCTTTATCCAGTCATCTGTTGGTGGACATCCGGCTTGATTCCATATCTTAGCTATTGTGAATTGATCTGCAATAAATATGGGGGTACAGATAACACTTTCAGATGCTGATTTCATTTCCCTTGGTAAATTCCCAGGAATGCGATGGCTGGGTCATATGGTTTATCTATTTTAGCTTTCTGAAGTATCTCCCTTCTGTCTTCCACAAGCATTTTATACATCCTCTAATTCACATGTAATTATTATACACATTTATGGGATACAGCATGATATTTTAAGATGTTTATACAGCATATACTGATCAAATTATTGTAACTAGCACTAGCATTCCCATCTCATCATTTCCTTAAGTTTGAGTTTCAAGATCCTCTCTCCTAGTTCTTCATAAGCTGTATAGTGGGCTATTATGAAGTCTTGTAACCCCACTATGCTATGGAACACTAGAACATAGTTCTTCCATTTAACTGTCTTTTAGTATCCATTTTCCAACCTTCCTCTATATCCTTTCTTCTCATCCTTATTCACCTCTAGTAATAGCTTAAGTTTTTTTTTTAATCAAAACCAAAGTATAAAAACCTGTGGAATTTGTTTTGCATGTTGCGACATATTGAATGCATAATATAGGAGGATTATAATTTTTATTTCATTTTATTTCTGTAACCATATATTTGGTTATTTTATATGTAATATATGTGTAATTAAAATAATTCAGCTTTGTTACCAAAACAGACATTTTGTTTAAAGTTATGTCAACTGCATTTTCCCCTTTCCTCCTGTAATTATTAGGTTGGTCCCACCAAGGTTACATTTTTGGAGCCAAGGATACTCTTCAACAACTGCCCTCAAGGTTTAACAACTTGGAGGAAAGCCATTCTTCATAATGTAGGGCAAAATCATGGTTATTTCAAGGTAATACAGAATGTTGGTCATTTATTACTTTGATCAGATCACATTATGTTTAAATAAGTCTTTGTGCCATGAATCCATGAAATTAATATTTTACTCCCCATAAATGGACTCTTGCTAATTTTTAGATATTTCATATGAGAATTTCCTGAATGCTGTTAATCCAATATGGACTTTTAATTTTGCCTAAGAATTGTGTCTCTCATTCCCTTCTTTACTTGGCCTCTCCCTCACTTCTCTTCCTACCTTTTTTTCCGTCTGTTATTTGATTTTATTGAAGAACAGGGTGCTTGAAAAAGTTTGAAATTTACATTATTAATTAAAGTTACACATCATATTTAGTTACATACTTTTGCTTTCTCTTAACTTCACCCTACAATCAGTACTGTTATGTTAGCAACTGGGGCCTACATCAAAGCCATTGCAAAGGTAGTCTGTGAGTATTTATAGTTGTTGCTCTTAACTTGAGGGAGGGGCAAAGTGGTCACAGAGTTTTTTTTCACTGAAAAATATATTAAGATGTCTCCTCCAGTGATGATATTATGAGGATATTTCAAAAAGTTTATGGAAAATAGAATTGAAAGATAATGTATTTTGATGTAAAAAAAATTGTAATCCACGCATAGTTTTCTCACAATAAACATTTTCCATGAACTATGTGAAGAGTACTTGAAGAGGTTAGTGTTTCGGATCTTTCATTCAAACTTTCGATTATCATGTCTTTTGTGCCATATCAATTCTGGCCAACACAAGGATATGCGTAGACCCTCTTGTAGTATACATCTTCATAATTAGTTCTGACTTAGATCGTCTAACTATTCCCCTAATTCCCAAAATTATCTTGATGAATTTCCTATTAGATTATTCTGGTTTAAATCATGATAAATAGGCCTAAATTGGTTTTTGACAAACCATACCATAAATCCTTGGTAATTTACTTATAAATTTTTTGAAGATTAAATCAACATCTTTAATGTTAGGCTTTCTATCATGGATTTCATAAAGAAGAGATTACTTTATCATACTGCTTCGCACTAACTTTGCTTTCAGTTTTAGGATCAAGGAAAGACAAAAATGTCAAACTAGGATGTTGTCATCTTCTTTAACAGTTACATCTCATCCTTTTAAATTTTACAGTTTTGCAAACATTCCAGATAATATATTTCATCATTCTATTTGAACTTGAAGGTGCTACTACTGAAAGTTCTCTTTGGTGAATTTGGATTATAATTCCTAGTTGTAGCTCAAACTATTTTTGTGTCTAGTGTTTTCAAACCCTATTACAATACTGTCTCATGTCCTGTGCCTAGGATCCTCTCTCTAGTAAATAGTGTGTAAGATTTCCTATGAAATCTTTGAAACAGCAATTTAAGGATAATGTAGCATTTCTGCAAATTTTCAATTACAGGTTTGTGACCAGAGTATTTTGCCTACCATTAATATTGTTCCAGCCGAAGGAATAATTCCATTTGGGGGAATAACTATTCTCAATATTTCCTGTACACCCATTACAGCAGAAAAATTTGATACAAGAGCAAAGGTATATCTATACATATGTGTTTTTATACCTTATATATCTCTAGGTGGTTTATTTGGTTGCTTAAAATATTTATAATAGCAGATATACTACCATCAAATCTTCATATGATTATTCTTAGAAAACTTGTTTTAATTATTTTATCAGTTGACGATAGCATTTAAAGTTATGATACAAAAGAGTAATTTTTAAAATTTCTACTGTTTTCTAAAAATTTAAGTAACTCTGAAGATGTATAGTTTGTGGAGGTCTAAAAAGAAGCAATCTCATACATATTATCTAATATAAAATTGAGTAGCAGAACTTGAAGTATATTTGCAGAAAATATTTTTATTTATTTATTTGAAAGGCAGAGTGATAAGAAAGAGAGAGAAAGATAGATCTTCTATACATTACTCCCCCAAATGTCTGTAGCGTCCAGGGCAACTAGGCTGAAGCCAGGATCCCAGAATGCCATCCAGATATCCCACATGGGTGGCAGGGTCACAAGTACTTGGACCATCATCCACTGCCTTCCCAGGCCCATTAGCAGGAAGATGGATCAGAAGTGCAGCAGCCTGGAATTAAAACCACACTCTAATATGGGATGTGAATATCCCAAGTGGCAATTTATCCTGCTGTGCCACAACACCCACCTGAACACTCATTTTTATTAGGAGTATCAATTCTGCAAAATAATAAATGTGATGCCAACTTCTGGAGTAACTCTTTTACATTTATATGTTCTTATGTTTTAAATTGTAAAATGTTATGTAATGCAATATGGTATTTCAGCAATACATGATTTCATTTTAATGTGATTTCTACAAAATTTTATATTTCTCCTAAATAAGGTTGCTATCCGCCATGCAAATGTCATAGATCTTAGGATTGGTGGATCTGTGGAGATTCCTGATGTTGAAATCAGTCCTGTGAGTGTATTACCTATTTCTGTGGTCAATTTATGAATGTGGTAACTTTTATTTGTTAATATGTTCCTAATCAGCCCATTTACGTTTAGGGATATTTTACTACATTTAAATTGATATATATATATATATGTATATATAAAACTATGTATACATTTGTACATGTATATACATGTAAGTATATATGTAAGTGATGAAACAGAATATTGAATGAAGGTTTAAGAATTAACCAATGTTTTTTTCTTCATAATATTTGTTGAACTCTTTACTTAGTGTAGTATTAATCTAATGAGTATAAGGTAACAGAAAATAGATCTTTGTAAAAATTAAGAGAGGAAATATGAGAGGGAGAAGGAGGAAGAAGGGTTGGAGCATGGGTGGGAGGGAAGGTAGGGTGGGGTGTATAACTATGTTCATGAATCTATATATATGAAATCCGTGCAATTCGTATATCTTAAATAAAATTGCTTGCCTATAGTATCACCATATATGTATGAATCTTTTAATCCATTATTATTTAGTTTAGTTTTTTGGGTTTTTGAGCTTTTTTCTTTTTTTTAAAGATTTATTTATTTATTTGAAAGGCAGACTTACAGAGAGGCTGAGGCAGAGAGAGAGAGAGAGAGAGAGAGGTCTTCCATCCGCTATCCACTGGTTCACTCCCCAGGTGGCTACAACAGCCAGAGCTGTGCCTATCCAAAGCCAGGAGATTCTACCGGGTCTTGCACGTGGGTGCAGGGGCCCAATGACTTGGGCCATCTTCTACTGCTTTCCCAGGCCACAGCAGAGAGCTAGATCAGAAGAGGAGCAGACAGGACTTGAACCGGCGCTCATATGGGGTGCCAGCACTGCATGTGGCAGCTTTACCTGCTATGCCAGTGCACTGGCCCCCATTTTTGAGCTTTTTAAAAATAATTTATTTATTTGAAAGACAGAGTTAGAGAGAGAGAGGAACTTCCATCTGCTGGCTCACTGCCCAAATGGCCGCAATAGCTGGAACTAAGCTGATCTGAAGCCAGGAGCCAGGAGCTTCTTCCGTGTCTCCCACATGGGCGCAGGGGCCCAAGGACTTGGGCATCTTCCACTGCTTTCCCAGGTCACAGCAGAGAGCTGGATCGGAAGTGGAGCAGCTGGGACTCAAAAGGTGCCATATGGGAAGCAGGCACTGCAGGCGGCGGCTTTACGGGCTACGCCACAGCGCCGGCCCCTATTTTTGAACTTTATAACAAAGACCTACTGTTTGTATGGTGAGTTACTTTTAATTAAATATTGTGTTTCAACATTCACGTAAGATGCTTGTAACTGCATTTTATTCATTAACACTGCTGCATAATACTTCTTTGTGTAGACATACTATATATATAACTCATTGTGCTGTTCATGCAGGTGTTTCTTTTTGTTATTGCAAATACTGTCGCTGTGACCATTCACATTCATATTTTCTGAGGTACATATACAAGAGTCTCTCCAGGAGTGGACCTCTTGAGGTCTGAGTATGTACATATTGACTTCACAAGATAATTTCATTTTTAAAAGATTTATTTATTTATTTGAAAGTGGAGTTATAGAGAGAAGGAGCGGCAGAGAGAGAGAGAGGTCTTCCATCCACTGGTTCACTGCCTGAATGGCTGAAAAGGCAGGAGCTGGGCCATTCCGAAGCCAGGAGCCAAGAGCTTCTTCTGGGTCTCTCACATGAGTGCAGGGCCCCAAGCACTTGAGCCATCCTCTACTGCTTTCCTAGGCCATAAGTAGAAAGCTGGATAGGACAAAGAGCAGCAAGGACACGAAGTGCAGCCCATATGGGATGCCAGCACTAGAAGCGGAAATTTAAATTACTATGCCATGGTGCCGGCCCCGACAAGATATTTTCTAAAATTCACTTTCAAGATTCCGTTGCTCTATAAGTTGCGTTGTTAGATTTTAGTTTTTGCCAGTCTGTTGAGTATAAAATGTTATCTCGCTGTGGTTTTGATTTCCATTTGCTAAATTATAGTCACATTTATTTTTTGAATTACTGTCTGTACACTGCTAAAATTTTGTTCTACAATTGGTAGAGTGCACATACACACACACACACACGCACACAATTTTTTTTTTCTGGTCAGAGGTTCAGGAATTAGATCTGGTGTCATCTGCCCAAAGAAACTGTTCTTGATTCTTTCCCTGATACCCTGTCACATGCTTCTCTATTGTGACATTTATAGGATGTTCTGAACATCTTATAGTATGGGAAAATCTCTAATATAATACATGCCAGATTATTTTTGGATTATTTACTTCTTTTTAGATTTAAAGACAGACCACAGTGTGGGAGAGAGAAACAGAAAGAGGGAGAAGGATAAGGACAGGGACAGGGACAGGAAGAGGGAGAGGGGGAGGGAGAGGAGGAAGGAGAAGGAGAGTCTGTCTGCTGATTTACTCCCCAAATACCTGCAATAGCCATGGTTAGGCCAGTCCGAAGCCAGGAATCTGGAACTCCATCTGGATCTCCCATGAGCCGTAAGGAATCAGGTACATGAACCATCATCTGCTACTCCTCAGTGTGTATGTTATTAGGAAGCTGAAATTAGAAGTGGAGCAGGGACTGGAACCCAAACTCTCTGACATGACAGCTTGTGTCCTCAGTGGCATCTTAGCCACTGCACCACAACACCTGCCACTACCTAAAATTTCATTTTTTTTCTCCCACTACTATTTAAGCACCTAACTCCATTCTAGTGCTGAACTAAGTTGAGAAAAATTAGATGATAAAGGTTCAATGACCACCTCAGACAGGGCCTCCTGTTAGTTTTGATTTTTTTATTGTTAAAAGAAATTTATTAATGCATTAGATTCTCAGGGTCACAGGAAATGCATGATAATTGCTATGACACAATTCTCATGAATTCTCATGTTAATGTAATATTAATGCGAAGAGAACAGATTCAATGTAGTTCATAGATATAATTTTAAGAATATACTGATACTTCCTTTCCTCTCCTTCTTTTTTTAATTTTTGAGATAGCATATTTTACATTTACATTATAGTCAAAGGCTTAATGCCTCACTAAATAAAGAGTTCACCAAAATTCTAGGGTCTGGTTGTAAGCTATAATTTTCTAACATCTCTTTTATTCCATGATGAATGTTAAATCCAAATAGACTGACAAATAATAAGCTAGCTTGTCCCAGGCTATGGTGATTTCTGCAGATTAAATGCTAGTTTCCAGAGCGCATTTTCCCCCCATTGCTGTAGTGTCAGTGTACTTCTTTGAAAAATATAAGACAATATTGAGACATTTTTTCACTGTTACCTCATTCTAAAGTCATTTGGGGAATGCTTTGCGTGTTATGGTATAACTGCATAATTTAAAGTATTTTGTGTTATATGTTTATCAGTATGCACTTATGTTGGATTTTAGCTGTAGCTGACTTTTAAAAATCATGTCTAGCATCAACAAATATTTTTGGTAATATGTTAACTAAGTGTATGGTATGGGCTATGGCATTGACTATGTGATTTAATGACAATATGGCATTTTATCCAATTGAACATATATGCAAGGCCAGATTGAGAGTGGTTTAAAAAAAGTATTTCAAGAAGCTGGGTGATGTGTCATATCTAATCAGTTCCTGATTTTTGTTATATATGTACAAAGAATTGAGTTTTCATTACCCATTTTAGATTTGATAAACTTTATGTATAGAACTAGATTCATATTTAAATGAAATAAAAGCCAGTTCACATTAATATAGTATATTCCTCAATATTGGAATACTATTGCCTCAATCTCTTTTTAATGTTATATGTAATTCTTTTGCTAAGGAACTGTAGGCTATCTATAGTTACTCTACCACAGAGAGGAAGCTTTTTTTTTCAGGATTTATTTTATTTATTTTAAATGCAGAGTTACAGAGAGAGGGAGAGGCAGAGAGATCTTCCATCCATTGGTTCACTCCCCAAGTGTTCACTAGGGCTGGGGCTGGACCAGACAGAAGCCAGTAGCCAAGAGCTTCTTCCCGTTCTCCCACCTGTGTGCAGGAGCCCAAGCACTAGGACCATCTTGTGCTGCTTTCTCAGGCACATTAGCAGGGAGCTGGATGGGAAGTGAACAGCTGGGATTCAAACTGGTGCACATATGGGATACCAGCATCACAGTTATAGGCTTTCTCCCAATAGGCTGCAAAGCCAACTCCCAACACAGAGAGGAATCTTATGGAATTTTGTGGTCTAGATACGTGCCTAGCTTGTGAATTAAAGTTCAAATACATTTCTTATATATGAGCATATTTCAAAGTATTCATAGACAAATGTAATTAAAAGGCAATGCAAATTTTCCATGAACATTTTGAAGACCCCTAATATTGAATGTAGTTTTCATATCGATGCTAGGGATAGGAAAATGAATGAAGCTTAAGATTCAGTAGTAGAAATATATATAAACAAATGGACTATGCGATACCACAGTGTCATTAATTGTGGTTGATCTAACTAACGTTTGTTGGATACATGATATAAGGTCAAGTTGGGGGTAGGAATTTGGCACAGAGATTATAATGTTGTTTGGGACACCTACATGTCCTGTAAGAGTGCCTGGATTTGCGTCTCAACTCTGTTCCTCATTCCAGCTTCTTGCAAATGCTTTCCCTATGAGACAGCTGATGATGGCTTGAGTAATTGGAACTCTGCAACCATGTGGGAGACTTTGATTGTGTTTCCAGATCTCGGCTTTGGCCTGGTGCAGCCCTAGCTGTTGCAGGCATTTGGGAAGTCAATCAATGGATAGAAGATCTGTCTGTGTTTGTCCTTCTCTGCTCTGCTGTGTGTGTGTGTCTATCTTCCTTTTATTTTTTAAAAGAATTTGTTTATTTACTTGAAAGAATTACAGAGAGGCAGAGGCAGAGAGAGAAACATTTTCCATCTCCTGGTTCACTCCCCAATTGGCCACAGTGGCTGGAGCTGCGCCAATCCAATGCCAGGAGTCAGGAGCTTCTTCTGGGTCTCCCATGTGCGTCTGGGACCCAAGCACTTGGGCCATCCTCCACTGCCTTCCCAGGCCACAGCAGAGAGCTGGATGAGAAGAAAAGCAGCTGAGATTCAAACTGATGCCCATATGGGATGCTGGCACTGCAAGAGGCAACTTTACCCCCTACACCACAACTTTAGTCCCATCTATATTCCTTTTAAATAAACATGAAAAAAATTTAAAGTTAAAAATTTAAAAAGTGATGATTACAAATTAGAGCCTACACAGAAGAGGGAAGCATCAGCTATTGGTTGGAAATGACAGATCACACAGTTTGCTGGTATATTAAGAGATAGGGTGAGAACAGAGCTAGTTGAGACTGAATCATATCACAGGGGAAGGTCATGGTGAACTTTATGAGCTATGCCTTTGAGCTTATACATTGTACTGTATGATACCATATTTGACAGGGAACCATCAAATTTTAAGACAGGAAGTGATATGGTCGGATTCTTAATTAGTTTAGTTGTATCTTAGATAGGAGGAGAGAAATTACATGGAAAGTTGTGAGTTACTAATTTCATATCGTAACATCATTTAGGAGGTGACAGTTTCAGGATTAATGGAATTTGGTTACTGATACATATGGGAGGTGGGGGAGAGGAAGGAAATGTGATTAATTTCCATAGAGTTCTAATTTGAGTTAATAATTTTCTTGATGAAAATAGAAATGATTTTAGTTTATATTTTTTCAATACTCTAATTTCTAATTATTATTTGTCTTTTAATGTTAGGATATGTTTAACTTCAATGGCACCTATGCTGGTTCTACCCAAATTATTCCATTTGTAGTAAAAAATAAAGGTATGACACCTGCCACAGTGGAATTCAGTTTAGAAAACATCCAGTATTTTTCAATTACTCTTAAAGATAAAGCAGGTATTTATTTTATACTATTATGATATTTATGTAAAAATAGTTCTAAATTTCTCTAAGGTATAATTCTTAAATATAATTTGATAAAGACAATTATTTTTTAAATATTTATTTATTTGAAAATCAGAGTTAGAGAAAAAAAATTCCATCCATTGGTTCACTCCTCAGGTGGCTGTCAATTATTTTTAAATATTTTGAATGACTCAGTGCATGTTTTTCCTATCTTCTGTAAGTACTCATGGTTTTACTTCTAGAAACTCCTCAGTTTGAGTGTCAGAACAACTTGTTAATACATGATATATATCCATGCTTATCAGTTGGTTTAAAGTAGTATATTAAGCATGCTATGCCTAAGTAGACACTATGTATGAAAATGAAATTGATAATTACTGGCTTTATTCACTCAATAATTTTACATAATGTCTTTGGGGAGCTCTATATGTTTACCCATGTGTTAGGTATTTTTATGTTTAATTAGATGGAAAGAAAAAATGCATTTTATAAGTGAATTTTATCTTTTTACTCCAGGGGCTGGTAAACTAAGTTCTTTGGACACAATTTAGTCCAATAGCCATTTCTATAAATTTTTATTAGAACACACACTGATTTATTTGTGCATTGCTTACGACTAACTTCAAACTATAATGGCAATTGAATGGTTGTATAGAAACATACGCCTCACAAAGCCCAAAATATTTACTCTCTGAAACCAAAAGTTTCCCAATATTTGTTTTATTCATTTCTTTTTCAGTGAGTATTGATTGAATCTCAATTACAAGCTAGATACTACCGTTTGATTCCGTAAAGATAAAAGATATTTTACATGTCGTCAAGAAGTGAGCTGTAAATTTGTCAGTTAGAATCTCAGTAGTACACAGAAAACTCACCCAGACGGTTTAGCTGAAGAGAGTTTAATATAGGAATCATCTATGGAGGTTGGGGCAGGTTTGCTGGTGAATTCCCTGATGGAATTCAACCAGAGGAAGAAGAGCAAGAACTAACAGAACACAGAAAGATGGCTTTTGGATCTAGGTGGTGTGCAGAAACCACTCATAACAGTAGGAGAGCGCAACAAAGAACTAAGCTATTCTATACAATGTGATAGATACCACAAGCCAAGTCCATGTAAGAGGCTAAGGGAACATATGCAAAGAAAAACTAACCGAGACTTAGAAAAAAAAAAAAAAAGGAACCAAGGAACCATTTCTTGGAGATGATGATTCCGAACCAAACATTGAAAATTGGAGGGGAGATACATAAGCAAAGAATGTTTGTGTGAAAGAATGCAGGTGAAGTAGTTCAGGATACACAGAGTAGAAACAGGAATGGAAGAGCAAGTGCTATCCATATAATCAAGGGCCTCTTGTTGACTTTTATCCCGAAGATTAGGCAGCACTATTGCAGGAGTTATTATATTCAGGCATTGGCATGTTTAGGTCTGCACTACACTAATTTTCTTTATGACACAGAATTGAGAATGAGTTAGGGTGGGTGGGTGAGCACAACCAGGGAAGGACCAGTTAGAAATTGTAGTCATACAGGTGAGAAGGATCCAGGCAATGATGCTGGAGATGGGAAGGAAGAGAGTACACGTATGGTACTGAGAAAATAGCAGTGTTCTGGCTTGGTCACAGGTGTTAGGGAACAGAAGGAAATCTCTAGTCATTTCTGGTTTGGTTCTACGAAATACGTGACTGGAGGTACAATTCACAGTTGATGGAATTGCAGGAGAATTTGATTGGGCAGGCATGTTGTGTTTGAGAAGCCTGTACAACAGCCCGGGAAAGATAATAGTAGTCAGTTGGAAATAATATGGAATCTATAGTCACTTTATAAGAATTCTAGATATTGAATATTTTTTAGCTTTAACACTCTACACTGACAGCCCCATATTACTTTCATGCATCTCGGTCAGTGGATCAATGACTCTTCTTAGTTATTCTGAAGAGCTACTCTACAAAGTGCCTGTCTTTCCTCCATTCGGCCTTTACACTGAAGCCTCAAGCCTTCCCTGTAGGACACTGCATCAACCTTTGAAATGCTTTCCCCGTCTCCAAGTCTTTTTCTTTCTTTCTTTTCTTTTTTATTTTGGTCATACCTATTCCAGAGCGTAGTCTTGTTAAACCAAAGATCGAGCACATCTACTTAAAAAGCTCCGCTGAGTCCCTATTACCAATAGCAGTGTTGCTCAGCCACAGGCTGCTGAAACAGTCTTGGTGGTGCACAAGTTGATTGTGATAATTATTAAAAATTTGCAATAAAGTATATTCTTAGAATATCCTTAGAAGTTCACTTATTATTACAAATATTTAAAGGTACAAATGGTATTCTGACAACTCGGTTTTTAAAATGATCATTTCAGGATTGCTTGATAAAGTAACTTACAGGAGAGAAAATGATGAGAAATAATTGAGTATGAACCTACCTTCTTATTCTAGTCACTTCTGCCATTATAGACACCATAGGCTGCCTGTGCTGGAGCTATATGGTGTTATGCATTTTCTTCCAATAGCACTGGGCTTCTCTTGTAGAATGGCTCATGCTTTTGTCTCTGCATCCCGAGATCCCTCACTTTTATAAACTAGCTCCAATCTCTGAGTTCTATGAGGCATGAGTTCCATCTCTACTCTTGTATATCAGTTGTTTTGTGCCTTTGCTCCCTTAGGATATTGTGTAAGTCTTATCACAGATAGAACCAAATCTAGCCTGTTATCAAAGGGATCTTTGTACATGTTTGTTGTTCTGATAGACTGTATGCTCATGAGGTCAAGGATCACATTTATAACACTTGTTTTCTACTAGAGTTGTCTGATTAAATAATGTACACATTATAGGTACTCAGGAAATAGTTGTTGAAGCTATAGTGGATTGCTGAATTTCATAAGCTGCAAGTTTATATGTATTGCAAATTTACGAAGATTGGTTTATTAATTTATTTTATTATATTTTCTATATTTTTAGATATATATCCATTCTAGATAGATATTCTTTACTGTATGTTTTTATCATTTCCCACACTACAAACAGGGCATGTACCAGTACATAGGCAATAAATCTTGTTGTTTCATGGTTTTCCCATCATACCAAGGGTGAGTGAAATAAGCGGGACAGATGAAGTTGTTGAAATTCATTTCTAACAAAGGAAATTGAAATGACTAATATTCATTGGATTAATCAGAAAAACTTAGGGGGAAAATAAGATCATTAGAATTGTTTAGATGTGAACAAAGTTTCCACTGTAACATGCATTTAGTCGTTCAGGAATTTGTTTAACAAGTTTAAGTTTTATAATTTTTGGCTTTGAAATTTGCATCACTGTAGAACAACAAGTGGTATTTGTCCCTTTGGGATTGGCTTATTTCACTCAACATAATGTTTTCCAAATTCCTAACAGGGATCACTTTTCAGTTAAAATTTAAACACCTAAGAATAATTGTGTGTTAATTACAGAGTTCAACCAATGGTACTAGAACAAAAAAAAATACTAAAATGGATAAAGTATTACATTGTACATCAACCGTCAGGACAAGAACTGATCAAGTCACTGAGGACAATTGTTTATGAATCTTTGCCTAATGCCTTTATTCCTGGAGTGGTTCCTTTCTGTCAAGATTTTTTTCTTGTACAAAGAAATGGGATTTCTCTTTTTAAAATTAACTATATTGTTTTTAATAAGCTAGTTTTTGAAATCTATTTCACATTTGGAAACAAATAGTTAATAATATATGCTTCAAAAATGCTGAGAATAAATGTCAAAAACGCATTACAGAAAACAATGGACAAATGTGGGGTGATGAATTTGTGTTTTTTTCTTTGTGGACTATGATGCATCAGAGAGAATCTGAGGCTCCCTTGTTCCAAATTGACTGGAAGGAGAGCCTCCTGGGTGTTCTGGGACTTGTGATTCAGCAATGCCTTGCTGTTCTCCTTTATTCTTTTCCATATGCATGTGACTATTACTAAGATATGCTTGGTGAACTTTGAAACTTTTTTGTTGTTGTTTTTAGGATATATATATTGTTTCTGATTGGCTAATTAAATATTTTTTCCATATCTGGATATCAGTTTTACTGATTAAAATCTTGATATTATGAGTGATTCTTTACCAAACTGATGCAATTCTTCCCAACTATTTCAGTAATTACTTGTTAGTGTTGATGCAGTTTTTTAAAGTTCACATTTCTGTACTGAATAATGGCACTGTAGATATTGTCCGGCTGTATTTCATCTATAACTTTTTACTGTCTTTTAGGGAAATTTACAAATGCTACAGCTCCTTATTTATATTCTTTGGAATTAGAGGAAAATTCATCTGTGGAATGTGAGATGATATTTTCTCCTGAAGTAGTAAGTTCAGCTTTTTATTTTACTCATTTCCTGGAAAGTAGCAGAATACCTAACCAAGAAACTGTCAAAGATTACCTAAGTTCCGCTTATAATGGATCTTTTTCTGAATTGTGTGCATGCTGGGGCATATCCTGTAGTTTAGTGAAATGATTGCTAGTGTGCCTGGCTTGTGCTTGTAGAGTGCTTGTAGGAGGTGCATAGGACAGACAAAAGGGATCGATGGTTGTATGGCCTTTCACTTGATCTCTAAAAAATTTAAGATATGACATGTTGTGAAGAAGATAAAAATTTAGGCTGATTAAAATAATCACATATATTTGAGCTAACATGTGCTTCTCCTCCTCCCCCTCCTCCTCTTTCTTCTTCTTCTGATTGGTGTATGGTGTACGATTAATACTCTTGGAATCACTACCCAAAATTACCAAAGACATGTTATGAGGATCTAAGAGGGGTTCCTCTGTTGCTGGTTGCTTTTATTGTTCCCCTTGATGTCTAGTAATTTTATTTAAAAAAAAAAACCAGCAAAATGAGAAACAAATGAACAAAATTAAAGAAACACTGTCTCCTGGAATGTGCTCACAAGAAAGGGGTGCAATTGGTCAAGCTTCAGGAGCCATCTCTGGGACAGAACTTGCCTCTGTTTACGCTATGAAAGGGCAGGTTGTTGCTGCCTTCTAAATAGGAATCAATTTTCTATTTAGCAATCAGTATAGAGTTCTTATTTCAAAACTTTTTATAAATCCAAGCATAGCTAGATTGATGACTTGTATGCTAAAAGTGTGGGATAAAATAGCTAAATGAAACTAATAACAAAGTAATACTGTACTGAATATTATAAAATATTTTTCTTCTTTCCTTTTTTTTTTTTTCTGAGAGGCAGAGTGGACAGTGAGAGAGAGAGACAGAGAGAAAGGTCTTCCTTTACCATTGGTTCACCCTCGAATGGCTGCCATGGCTCGCGCGCTGCGGCCAGCGTACCGCACTGATCCGATGACAGGAGCCAGGTGCTTCTCCTGGTCTCCCATGGGGTGCAGGGCCCAAGCACTTGCGCCATCCTCCACTGCACTCCCTGGCCACAGCAGAGAGCTGGCCTGGAAGAGGGGCAACCGGGACAGAATCCGGCGCCCCGACTGGGACTAGAACCTGGTGTGCTGGTGCCGCTAGGTGGAGGATTAGCCTATTGAGCCACGGCGCCAACCATTATCAAATATTATCTCGAATAATCTATTTTTCCATAATGTTACTTTTACTGTGGATGAAATCTTGTTTTAGGAACAATCATACTTGTTCTTTTGCTTACAGTGGGGAAATTTATAAGGTTTGAGGACAAGCACAGATCCTAGAAAATGATACTGATTTTATCATTCTTCAGTACCTCATGTCACTTGGGAATATGGTTTATGGATTAGGACACTTATGACTCTCATGGAATGATGTTGCCTATAAACATTCATTCTTGTATCTTATCCAGGTTTAGACAAGTCCAATAGAAGATGCAGCAAATGCTACTTTTTTGAGATAAAAGTAAATGAAAATTCTTTTATCTTATACACAAAATTAAGTGTTCTCCCATGCATTCTGTGTTATTGTTTTCTATGGATTTGGTGTTATCTGCCTATGCTCATGAATAATTACATTTAGATAGATCCAGTTTAGCAAGGTTATCAATAAAGAAGACAGCATTTTTCACTTTTAGAAAATCATCTTAGGGCCGGCGCCGTGGCTCACTAGGCTAATCCTCCGCCTTGCGGCGCTGGCACACCGGGTTCTAGTCCCGGTCGGGGTGCCAGATTCTGTCCCGGTTGCCCCTCTTCCAGGCCAGCTCTCTGCTGTGGCCAGGGAGTGCAGTGGAGGATGGCGCAAGTGCTTGGGCCCTGCACCCCATGGGAGACCAGGAGAAGCACCTGGCTCCTGCCATCGGATCAGCGCAGTGCGCCGGCCGCAGCTGCCATTGGAGGGTGAACCAACGGCAAAGGAAGACCTTTCTCTCTGTCTCTCTCTCTCACTGTCCACTCTGCCTGTCAAAAAAAAAAATCATCTTAGGATTTTTTCTTTTGGCCTAACTTAGGTTATCAAATATTGTCAGAATAGAAAGATTATTTAAATTTTTGTTTTAACTTTTCAGTGAAGGATTTTTCAATGTATGAAATATTATGAAAATATAATATTTGATTAATTTAGTCTTCTATTTGTCCATCTAATTTAGACAAAAGCATAATTAACAAGGTGCTTTGAAGAATTTCAGAGGATGTTTTTAATTTTTATAGTATTCTAGTATCTTCCAAGAGCTACCCATCTCTCTCATACCTTATCTGCAAATTTTGTCAGCATCAACTTATATTTTAAGTATTAAAAATTTTATGTTATTTTATTTGAAAGGGAGAGAGGAAGGAGGTCCACTGGTTGACTCTTCAAATGCCCACAACATCTGGGGCTAGGCCAGGTAGAAGCCAGGATCCTAGAACTCAATCTGGGTCTCCCATGTGGCTGGCAGGGACCCAAGTATTGAGCCATCGCCTGCTGCTTCCCTAGGTGCCCATTAGCAGGAAGTTGGAACTGGAAGCAGAGCTGGGATTCAAATCAGCCACTCCAAGGTGGGGTGCAATGATCTAGGGCAACTTTTTTTTTTGTAATATCTGTAACATAATATATATGTATATATTTACTTGAGAGGTAGAGTTACAGACAGAGAAAGGAGGAGAGAGAGAGAGAAAGATCTATCTCCTGGTTAATTCCCCATATGGCTGCATTGGCCAGAGCTGAGCAGATCTGAAGCCAGGAGCCAGAAGCCAGAACCTTCTTCCAGGTCTCCCACACAGGTGCAGGGGCCCAAGCACTTGGGCCATCTTTAACTGCTTTCCCAGGCTGTCAGCAGTAAGCTAGATCTGAAGAGGAACAGCAAGGACACAAATGGTACCCATATGGAATGCTGGCACCACAAGTGGAAGCTTAGCTTACTGTGCCACAACACCAGCCCCTCCAGGCAGTTTCTTAATGTTTCAAAATCCAACTCCTAAAAACATAAATTCATCGATGTTTTCTTCCTGATTACTAAGGTTTACTGTCATTTTTTTTTTTTGACAGGCAGAGTTAGACAGTGAGAGAGAGAGAGACAGAGAGAAAGGTCTTCCTTCCATTGGTTCGCCCCCAAAATGGCCGCTACAGCCGGTGCACTGCGCTGATCCGAAGCCAGGAGCCAGGTGCTTCTCCTGGTCTCCCATGCGGGTGCAGGTCCCAAGCACTTGGACCATCCTCCACTGCACTCCCGGGCCACAGCAGAGAGCTGGACTGGAAGAGGAGCAACTGGGACAGAATCCGGCTCCCCAACCGGGACTAGAACCGGGCTGCCGGTGCTGCAGGTGGAGGATTAGCCAAGTGAGCAACAGAGCCGGCTACTGTCAGATTTAAATATAAAATTTAGAGGTGCAGAAAGAATAAATCCCACCCTAAATCCTAATACTTAAAATGACCACTGGTAAAATTTTGGTATATCTAGTTCTCTGCCTCTGTGCCTATATTACTACATTTGTAAGTTTACTGAAATATTTTATCAACTATTTTAATTCATATTTTTACTGATTATATTAATTAAAGTGTTGTGGGCTATTTTTGTCTTGGTTGGTATTCCAAATACAATTTCATTTTTTATGGATAATGTATTTTTATAGCTGTGCTATGTCATGGTAACGTCACTAATCTCAATGTGCACTTTGTATTTTCCTCCTTTTGTTGTGAACTGTAATACAAAAAATACAGTTGTAGATAAATTCTCTTACATTTAAATTAATAAATGTATTGTGGCTTCTTTTGTGACACTCTGTGTAATTTAGCTATATTGAGATAAATCTAAGACAACTCAGTTAAAAATGATTGTATCTGGATTTGTGTGGTGTCTGTATGTGTGTACATGTATATGTGATGGTACAAGGAAGAGAATGTTTATTATTTAAAAAATAAGCTTTATTATTTAAAAATAAGCTTTTCTTTTCAAACATGTATTCGGATAATTTAATTTTTAAAAACTCTAAATAAAAGGAACTAACTAAAGTAGTCCTTTTGAAATCGGACATGACCCCCTAAAATGTATACAAATAAATGGCCTTTTAGAGTTCCCCAGAAGTGCTATCTGGGGTGCCACATATGCTACCGGAATTTGGGGTGCCATACGATATCACCATGGGCTTATTACTAAACCCCCAATATCAATAAGCCCGAGAGGGTTCTTGCATAATACTTAGAGAAGAATTCTAAATACCGGCACAGACAAACGAGGCAGCATGGTACGTTTTAAGCTTTTATTTAGTACAAGAGGTATCTAGGAAAGTGAGGGTTTAGTTCAGGATGGAGCGAGGGGAAAGTCTGGCAACTGGGGTAGCGTCCATACCACTCAGAGAGTAGGCCAAAGCCACGTGCAGCAGGCACCTCAAGCTGCTATCCACTGCCTATCACCAGCAGCAAAGCAGAGGCTGAGAGCCTTTTGGGACACTCCCTGCTTTTTATATATTTTCCACAGGGGAGTGGCTTGTGGCCAGGTGGACGCTCAGGTATGGTCAGGTAGAGCCTGATGTCACATGGGGCGTGGCGAAGGTATCAGGTAGGGCATGAAGTCACACAGGGGCGTGGTGAAGGCGTGGTCTTCCAGCTCACAAACCTAATCAATTTTAGCCTGTATGCCTGCCTACTTCACTTTTGTGACAAGTTAATAATTTGAATCATGAAGGTATGGCATTCTGCAGAATGCCCTCATCTTTGAGGTACATAGAATTATGCAGACATGGACATAGATACATACTTTTAAATAAGGAAAAAGACCCTGTTTAGTGCAGTATCTTAAACCATAGATTTTTTTTAACATGATTTTTAAAGATTTATTTATTTGAAAGGCAGAGTTACAGAGAGGCAGAGACAGAGAGAGAGACAGAGAGGTCTTCCATCCATTGGTTCACTCCCCAGATGGCCCCAATGGCCAGAGCTGTGCTGATCTAAACCAGGAGCCAAGAGCTTCTTCTGGGTCTCCCACTTGGTGCAGGGGACCAAGAACATGGGCCATCTTCTATTGCTTTCCCAGACCACAGCAGAGAGCTGGATCAGAAGTGGAGCAGCCAGAACTTGAACCGGCACCCATATGGGATGCCAGCACTTCAGGCAGTGGCCTTATCTGGTATGCCACAGCACTGACCCCAAGCCATAGATTTTATTTTATTTTATTTATTGACAAGCAAAGTTAGACAGTGAGAGAGAGAGAAAGGTCTTCCTTCCATTGGTTCACCCCCCCAAATGGTCGCTACAGCCAGCGCGCTGTGCTGATCCGAAGCCAGGAGCCAGGTGTTTCCTCCTGGTCTCCCTTGCAGGTGCAGGGCCCAAACACTTGGGCCATCCTCCCCTGGCTTCCCAGGCCACAGCAGAGAGCTAGACTGGAAGAGGAGCAACCGGGACAGAATCCGGCACCCCAACCGGGACTAGAACCTGGGCTGCCAGTGCCTCATGCAGAGGATTAGCCTAATGAGCCGCGGTGCTGGCCAAGCCATAGATTTTAAAATATGTTGACATATTGTTATCTTTCCTTAATAATTCTATATTATGATTTTGTATTTTCATATACAATGAAAATATATGTGAAAATGTTCTACTTAAGGGTTACTCAAAATTGGAAATATTTATAATCCAACTTAAATTTCTTACATTATTTTTTGGGAGAATGTATTTTTAATATGATATTTTTACTCCAGTTCACTATTTAGCAGTATCAACAATTAAAATCTTATTAATCTGTTCCTTAATGTTTAGACTGTGGCTCTTCTAGGGTTCTGTATTCTGATTACAAAAATAAAATATGTATATTTACAGTTCTATAGAGTGCCACACTTTGCTTAAAATTGTGAATCACTCCACATCAACTGGGTATTATAAACAGAGATTTACTTAGCCTATTGGAGTGTAATTCAGTCTAATAATGAGAATGGCATATAAAATCCTGCAGAGACAGCAACACCCTGTGAGAATTTGCTCCATAACTTTGTGCCAGAAAGGTAGATTTATTATCTGCTCTCTAGTCATTTCAAATGTCCTCCAGTGTATTTATAGCTAGGAGTAAGTTGTCGGTCTTTGTGTGCATATGAATATAAATAGACAATGAGTGCTGTCTTGGTTAACCCATGTAGCAGAAAAATGTGAAATCAGCAAAGCAAGATTAATTTATTCCTAGCTATAACCCTTCCCTTCTTACAGTATACCAGGTTTGAACACAATTGAAAGTGCATGTGGGCAATTGCACTTTTATTTGGCATCCTTGGCTGGACTCGTTCCTGTACTTTAAGTCATTCAAATGCCTCCTTTCTGTGTGCACCATTCACATGTCTTCTTCCCCATTTATATTACTCATTAGCCTCATGTAGCTATTTACAGTTTAAATTAGCTAAAGGGATTTTTTAAAAAATATATTTTCTCCATGATAATATATCACTTGATCTTAGCCAAAAGGCCGAGAAGCAATCATCATCATAACACTTATGTTTCAAGTTCTCGACATCCTCATGTGGCTACTGTAGAAGTCAGAACATTTCTAACATCACAGAGAGCTGCTTTGCATGGGACTGTGTGGCTCTTTCCCTATTATTACCCCTACTTTCCCACTGCTAGGGACCACGTTCTGCCCTGCGACACATGCCGGCTGATTTTCAGTGGCTAAGTTGCTGTGCAGCCGGCTGATGCTATTATCTTTGTTGCTTTACATTTGGCCTGTAGTTCTTAAATATGAGGGAGAATTGTTCTGTCTTTTTTCTACCAATCTTTGTCTGCCTTTGAGGATAGGCAACCCTTTGGATAAATGTTTCATGATGATTATTGAGTACTTTCAATCATTCTCACAGGAAGCTAAGAATAATCCTGTAAGGATTAAAAGAGAGGACATTTGAATGACAGCTGTTTCTTTTTGATTAATAAGCATTTTTGTCTACTAGCCCTGCCATGGCGACTGAAATACTTTGCTCACTAGAATAGCTTCTTTCACATTGACTTTGAATGACAGTATCTGGGAAAGTGCTCAGGCTAACAGATACCACAAAACTTTCAAAGTTTTGTTTCTTCATTAGATACTTCAGTAGTTTCCATTAATGATAGGCTAATCCTTTCTCTGTGTTTATTGGTTAGTTTTTGTGGTAAGGTTAATCTTGTATTCCTACAATTTTGCTAAGGTGATAAATCTTCCATGGGGAAGAATTCATTGAAACTTAATTTTGCATTTTGTGTAATCATAGAGATTCCTTGGGTGAATACACTTTTTATGCAAATTGTGAGAATGTGAGTTAAGAGAAGTCAAATGCAGGGGCCAGCACTATGGCATAGTGGGTAAAGCTGCCTCCTGCATCCCATGTGGGCTCCGGTTCAACTCCCAGCTGCTCCACTCCTGATGCAGCTCTTTGCTATGGCCTTGGAAAGCATTGGAAGATGGCCCAAGTTCTTGGGCCCCTGCACCTGGGTGGGAGACCCAGAAGAAGCTCCTGCTCCTGGCTTCAGATCAGCACAGCTCTGGCCATTGTGGCCATTTGGGGAGTAAACCAGGGGGTTGAAGACATCTTCTCTCTCTCTCTCTGCCTCTACCTCTCTGTAACTTTGTCTTTCAAATAAAATAAATAATTTTTTTCTAAAAAAATAAGTCAAATTCAGTATGAATTCCCACATATACACAATTAAAAATTAACTTTCAACCTTGTGAATTCAGCACAGTGTTTGAGAAAATATGTATGATTCAGAAGAGAGAAAGGCTTCTTAGAAAAGTTTTAAATAAGAAACAGTTAAGGGATGAAATTAGTACATTGAATTATCTTGATCATCATCATCATTATCATAAAAAATAACATTAGGAGGCCGGCGCCGCGGCTCAATAGGCTAATCCTCCGCCTAGCGGCGCCGGCACACCGGGTTCTAGTCCCGGTCGGGGCGCCGGATTCTGTCCCGGTTACCCCTCTTCCAGGCCAGCCCTCTGCTGTGGCCAGGGAGTGCAGTGGAGGATGGCCCAGGTGCTTGGGCCCTGCACCCCATGGGAGACCAGGAAAAGCACCTGGCTCCTGGCTCCTGCCATCGGATCAGCGCGGTGCACCGGCCGCAGCGCGCCGGCCGCGGCGGCCATTGGAGGGTGAACCAACGGCAAAGGAAGACCTTTCTCTCTGTCTCTCTCTCTCACTATCCACTCTGCCTGTCAAAAAAAAAAAAAAAAAAAATAACATTAGGGTCAGTGTTGTGGTGCAGTGGATTGAGATGTCACCTGCGAAACTGGCATCCCATATGGGTGCTGGTTTGAGTCCCGGCTGCTCCACTTCTGATGCAGCTCCCTGCTAATGTGCTTGGCAAAGCAGTGGAAGATGGCCCAAGTGCTTGGTCTCCTGCACCCATGTGGGAGTCCTGTATGAAACTCCTGGCTACAGCCTGGCCCAGCCCTGTCTATTGCAACCATTTTCAGTGTAAACCAGCAAATGAAAGCTCTCTCTGTCTCTCCCACTCTCCCTCTGTAAGTCTGCCACTCCTTATCATTCCTTTAGGACCCAGCACTAAACTCCATGATAGTCAGGACTCAATGCCCAATTAATGTCGGAACTGAGTCCATGCCGACTCATATCGTTCTTTACTCCAGTTGTCCTCCAAAAACATAGTCTCTGGTAAATAGATTCTCACCCTGTCAGCTCTGATTCCTCTTCTGTATATTATTAATGTTTACCTGGGCTTCTTTTTCCTTCATGGTTTCTTCTTACTGGGAACATGGGTATCTTAAGGGCATTAGTTTTGTTATAACCTTTCCTGTGGAACTTTTATTATTACTATTACTATTATTTGAAAGACAGAGTTACAGAGAGAGAGAGATCTTCCATTCGCTGGTTCACTCCCCAAGTGATCCCAATGGCCAGGACTGAGCCAGGCCAAAGCCAGGATCCACAATGCAGGAGCTTCTTTGGATCTCCCATGTGTGTGCAGGGGCCCCAAGCACTTGGGCCATCTTCCATTGCTTTCCTGAGCCATTAACAGGGAGCTGGGTTGGAAGAGGAACAGCTGGGACAACTGGCACCCATGTGGGACGCTGGCATCACAGGTGGCAGCCTCACCTGCTACGCAGCACTGACCCTTCCTGTGGATCATGATGCGAGTCTGGAAATGATTTCTGGAAGTCTTGCTCCTTGGTTGATTTTCTGCATACTTCTTATCTGTTAAAACATGACTAATTCTTTGAATTTTGCATTGTTTGAGTTTACTGCTCCTACTAAGAGCAGCTATCTCTGCACATAGTCTTGGTCAATACTAGCTATTTTTTCAGTCAATACCTTTAATTTTTTCAATAATTTTGGTGTCCGTATAGAGGTCTATCCAGAACTGAAGCCTCTCAGTTTCTTGCCTTAACATTTCTATTGATCTCTTCCTTCATCCCCCTCAGCTTATTCCATTAGGAAACGATCTCCCTTCAGCACTCAGATGAGGATGACAGTTTGCAAATATAGTTTTTAATATTATTTGGCTTTCAAATGTGAGTCCACATTATACATAGAAAAACCTGCTAAAATACTAGCCTAAAAATAATATACAATTAATCCTCCATATCTCCAGATTGCAAATCAGCATATTCAATCAACCACAGAACAAAATTGTTCAGAAAAATCCATCAACATTGAACATGTATAGATTTTTAGTTCTTGTCATTATTTTCCAAACAATATAGTATAGTAACTATTTGCATACTATTTATATTTTATTAAGTATTCTAAGTAATCTAGAGATGATCTAATATATAGGGGAGGATTATGCCAGTTATATACAAATATTATAACATTTTATATAAAGTACTTAAGAAGCCATGATTTTGGTGTCCACAAGGGTCCTGGATATTGAAGGATGACTGCCAGTAATGTTAAAACATGCATGATAGAAAATTCTGATTTATATTAATATTCACAGTAACAGAAAAATGAATCAGAAGAGGAAAAATAGAAAATGAGACTCAAAATGTAACTACTTACTGATGACTAAATAGTAAGAAATCCCCGAAGAAATAAGATCAAGTAAAATCTGTAATTTTTTCCTTTGGGTATAGAATATCAAAGCAGGTTGAATTTGTCCATGAAATACTACATCTTTGTGCTATTTACTACTTGGCATCCATGTGCTGCTGCCACTGCAAAAATAGATTATCATGGGAAGGAGTTGCTTGCTCTATTTTGTCAAAAGAAACAAAACATCTATTAAAGTAACATGCTGCTGTATCTTATGCTTCTATAATTCAGTTATATGAACAGACTGTTTGCATAAGATCTATGACAAGAGAAGGAATTGGCAGTGGTATGGCCAACTAAATTTAAATACAAACAAAATGAAAACAGTGTTTTTCATAGTAGGGCAATGCTAATGAGTAGAGCTGAGATTGTGTCTTTTATACTATTTAACTGGTCATTTTATTTTAAACTTTTCAAATTATTAGAGGGAGCTTAAGGAAAATAGCATGACACTAGATTTAAATATATTATAATTTGAAATCATCAGTGCCTGTTGTCATAATCTTGGATACTTTTGCTACTTTAAAGATACTATTATTCCTCCTATTCCACTTTTAAAACCTTCACGTTTTTGCCAGTTTTCAATCTCCTGTATAGGAACTTATGAAGAAGACACACAGCAAAAGCTATAGTTTTATTTGGAATATTTAGAATTTTATACATATAGGATCATATCATCTGAAAACAGAGACAATTTTGCTTTTTCCTTTCTGATTTAGGTACCTTTTAGTTCTTTTTTTCTTTCCTTACTGTTTTGGCCAGGACTTCTAGTACTGTGTTGAAAAGAAGTGGCAAGTAATAAAAATTCTAAAAACCCCGCCAAAGAACTGATAGGACTATTAAACAAATTTCGTAAAGTTGTAGAATACAAAACCAACATTTAAAAAAATCAGTTTCAGGGGTTTGCATCATGGCACAGCAGGTTAAG
This sequence comes from Oryctolagus cuniculus, assembly GCF_964237555.1. Classification (NCBI taxonomy): domain Eukaryota; kingdom Metazoa; phylum Chordata; class Mammalia; order Lagomorpha; family Leporidae; genus Oryctolagus; species Oryctolagus cuniculus. The sequence goes on from NC_091453.1 coordinate 22,649,785, forward strand.
CTGTCAGTTGTGACATTGGCATCCCATATCCAGTGCCAGTTAGACTCTAAACAATTCCACTGCCTATCCAGCTTCCTGCTAATGTGCCTGGGAAGACAGCGAAAAGTACCTCCTTCTGCTGGTTTACTCCCCAAATTGCTGCAACAGACAGGGCTAGGCCAACCCAAAATCGGGAGCCAGGAACTCCATCAGGGTCTCCTGGTGGCAGGGACCCAAGCCCATCCTCCACTGCTTCTTCAGGTACATTAGCAGGAAGCTAATCTTGAAACTAATCTTGAATCTGCACTCTGATAAAAGATGCTGGCACCCTTGCAGGTGGCATCTCACCCTGCTGCTTCACGACACTGGCCCCAAGATCTTTGGTTCATTTTAAGTGACTAGAAATTATTTTTAAAATGTATTTCTATTTTCCTTTTGAACTCATAGAAAATAAGTCGTCTTGTTTTATAAAATGCAATTTAAATGTCATAAGATAATTTTATTTTTGTAAACCGATTTTGTAAACCAATGTTTTCTAAATCAATAATATAACATCAAAGCAAAATCACTCACAGGTATAATGTACTTTTTCATCTGTCAGGTAGAAGCATTTAACTTTAAGATCCCAACTCAAGTTAATTTCTTCAAAGATTCAAAGCCTCCTTTGGTGTCAAAGACAGCTCTGCTCCAACCATGTTATGTTCAAGCCACAGGTATGTAATATGAAAGTCAACTGATGTAAGTCAGTCAAACATTTTAGTTAAAAAATGTAATTATTTTCAAAAATAGAAATATTATAAAGTAAAATTATGACATTCTTCTGTGTATTACTTGAATTATGAATCTGAGATTGAATATTTATAGTAGCACAAACATATTTTTGGGTAACTGATTCTTGCTTAAAAAAAGAAGAGAATAAAAACAAGTCGACTTAGTAATTTATTTATTGCATGTGAAGTTAAATGATTAAAACAAAATATGCATTATTAAAATACATTGAAAAGGACATGAGGCAGCCGGCGCCGCGGCTCATTAGGCTAATCCTCCACCTTGCGGCGCCAGCACACTGGGTTCTAGTCCCGGTCGGGGCGCCGGATTCTGTCCCGGTTGCCCCTCTTCCAGGCCAGCTCTCTGCTGTGGCCCGGGAAGGCAGTGGAGGATGGCCCAAGTGTTTGGGCCCTGCACCCCATGGGAGACCAGGAGAAGCACCTGGCTCCTGCCATCGGATCAGCGCAGTGCGCCGGGCACAGCGCGCCGAGCGCGCCGGCCGCGCCGGCCATTGGAGGGTGAACCAACGGCAAAGGAAGACTTTCTCTCTGTCTCTCTCTCTCTCTCTCACTGTCCATTCTGCCTGCCAAAAAAAAGAAAAAAGAAAAAAAAAGGACATGAGGCAATGAGAGATTTAAGAAATATTTTTATTCAAAGAGATCAGTTGCTAAAGGATTAAGTACAAAACAAAGAAAATTAAATTAAAATTTGGAATTATTTGTTAACTCTATTCAGTTTCTTAACTATTCAAGGATAAGACTACTTTTGGCAAGCTTGGGTTTTGCTTTTTATCATATGCGTTTAAAAATTATTCATGAAAAGTCAAGTAATTTATATTTTACTTTTCTTGTTTTGATATTAAGTTAGATTTATGCTAATTATAAAATAGTGATTATTGTCATATCTTAAAAATTGTACAACTCATAAGAGAAGTCTCATTAAAGTAGTATGTACATGACAAAAATTTATTTCACTCTTTTAAAACCCAGAATAAGTACTTCCACAGCTGGTTTTTTTGGAGGCTCCATGAAGTTAAAGTTTTTTCCCTTGTTTTAAAATATGTTGTTTTTTTTTTTTTTTTTTTTTACGCCGCGCCCGGGGCCCGAAGAGGCCCCGCCGAGCGCCCGCTCCCAAGGCGCCTTTTTCTGAGCCCGCGGCCCCCGCCTCCCACCTGGGAGGCTGCACCTCCAGCCGCCGCCGCTGCCGCCGCCGGGACTGCAGCACGCCCTCCTCCCTCGGGGCTACGCTGGGTAATTGCAAGCCGGGTCTGTGCTGCCCCCCAAAATATGTTGTTTTGGAAAAGAAAATAATCATTGTGTCATTTTACTTCTTGAATTAGGTAGATTATATTTCATTATACTCTATTTAGATTAATTTTTGTATTTAATGTGACTTTTCCCAGGATTTGTTGTTTGCTTTTAGTTTTATTCATTTGTAAATAATTGTCTTTATTAATTTTATGGTAAATTCAGTTTTTTCTCTGTGAGTTCTTACATTGCTGTAAAAATTAGAATGCCTTCCACTTTTGGAGGGCTGATAAATATGCAATTCTGGTTATTTTTTATTTTTAATGGCTTAAATATTTGTTCAACTATATATAGTTAGGTTTTTTTTAGATTATTTATTTGAAAGGAAGAGATATATAGAGAGGGAGAGAGATAGACAGAGATCAATCTTCCATCGGCTGGTTCATTCCCCAAATGACTACGATGGCCGGGACTGAGCCAGGCTGAAGCCAGGAGCCAGGAACTCTGCCTGGGTCTCCCACATGGGTGGCAGGGATCCAAGCACTTGGGCCATCTTCTGCAACATTCCCAGGTGAATTAGCAGGGAGCTGGATCAGAAGTGGAGCAGCCATGGCACAAACCGGTGCCCATATGGAATGCTGACGTCATGCTTTACCTGCTATGCCACAATGCTGGGTTCTGTGCCTCTGTATTTCATATTAAGTAGTTCCTTCAACTGCTATTCACCCTTTCCTGTTCTTCCGTGTCTATTAGTGGCTCTCAAAAAATTAGTTTCAACACCAAAAATTGTATCATTGCCAGGCAGTCAGAATGCTAATGGATGTTTCAATATTGGAGGTGTAAATGGGGTAGTCTGAAATGTTAATCTTTGAGTATCTAATCTTGAGTAGTTCGTTCCTCCAGAAAATAATTCTTAAATAATATGCGTTAGGGAGAATATAGCTTTTTTGTTTAAAAGATATTAGGCTTTCTGAATGATGAAGTAATATGAGAAAACAGTACTATGTTTTTAAAGATATAACCAAACTATTATTTTTCTTGGTTATTTTATATAGAAAATTCACAAATGGGAAAGCTGTGTTGTGTCTTTCATGTTCTGTGTCTCTGCCATAAGATCGTCTTTTCTAGGATTTCTCGTGACAGGTTGGGAACTGACACAATGCTGAACACCATGCACAACTTTCTACTGTCTCACTAGTCTTGACTTCTGCCAAAGCAGTCATTAATTCCAGTCATACAGTAAAAGCTTGTATATAATGCATACATTTATAGGATCAGAAATCGGTTTCTTTCCATTTACTTATTATCCCTTTGGTCTCCATTAAGAATTACAAATGACTCAAAGCTAAGCCTAAAAATACATAGGTTTTTCTAGCAGTTAATATCTTCCCAACTACAGTAAGTATTTTTATTCCCAATCTTCCTTAGAATAACCATTTATATCTAGAACTTTTTTGTTTCATTTAGGAAATGTTATATATCAAGTATATATTTCCCTATATTCCAATAATAATACTTTCTGTATTTGCTCACTTTGGGCAAATTATCATGTGGAGACTTTTTTCTTAGTGAATACTCAGTATTGTTTGTACCCTTTTATCATCTTAAGGATAATTTTTTTATTTTACTTATAATAAATTATGATTTTAATAATCTCCCCAAAATTGAACTTTATAAATGTAGTAAATGAAGATATTTTGGATCTGGTTGCTGATTAAAAAAATAGAAGCTATTATTTTCTCATATTGAAAAGTATACTAGCAAGCACCTATGAATTTATATTCATTAATATTTGGTCAATATATTTTATTTCCTGTCATAGTATTGCAAGCACCATTGAAACTATCCAGTACTAAGTTTATATTTGAAATACCTTCACATGAAGTGAACTTTAAAAAGAAAATCACAAGATCTCAGGTATGAATAGAGAAATGATACAGTTTATCACTTTTTTGTGTATTTTTTTAGCTTATTTAGTTGCTTATTCTGAAGTGTGAGTGGTTTTAATTATTCCATGTGATTGACTTTTCTCCAAAGATTTATGTTACTCACAGCAAGAATATTGGCATATTTAGAGAACTTGTATTCTTGTGTATCTGTTACCATTTCTCTAAATATCTTCTATCTGTCTATCATCTACCTAAACCTAAATTCAAATGCATATCTTTAATCAATCCAATACCAGATACATTTCAGTCTCTCTCCCTTACTCTTTAATCACTCCTTTCTCTGACAGTAAGAAATCTACCTCTCATTATTTGCAATTTACTTATTTTCCAACTTGATGTGCAAGCAAAGAAGTTTCAGAATTGCTAATCTGTAGCCCATTACAACTGCTAACACATTGACCAAACTGGAGTGCAGTGTTTATCTTGGAGGGAGATTCAAACGTTTTTGGAAAAAAGAATTAAAATATAATGCAGAAGTTTGGCTTAGCGGTTGGGATGCTAGCTCCTCACGTTAGAGTGCCTGAGTTCAAGTGCTAGCTGTGTGTCTCCTGATGCCAGCTTCTTAGTAATAGGTGCTCTGGGAGATGGTGGTGATGGCTCAAGAACTTGGGTCCCTGTTACACACATGGGAGACCTGTGGTGAAGTCCAAGCACCCAACTTTGGAGTGACCTAGCCTAAGTCACTGTGGGCTTGTGGAGAGTGAACCTGTGGATGGGAGCTCTCTCTGTCTCTCTATCTTTGTTGCTATCTCTCTGTGTCTCTCTCTCTGTGTCCATCTGCTTATTTTAAGTGGCCTTCACCGTGGCGCAGTAGGTTAATGCTCTGCCTGTGGCACCAGCATCCCATATCGGCGCTGGTTCTAGTCCTGGTTGCTCTTCTTCCAATCCAGCTCTCTGCTGTGGCCTGGGAAAGCAGTAGAAGATGGCCCAAGTCCTTGGGCCCCTGCACCTCATGGGAAACCAGGAAAAGGGCACCTGGCTCCTGGCTTCAGATCGGCACAGCTCCGGCCGTTGTGACCATCTGGGGAGTGAACCAATGGAAGGAAGATCTTTCTCTCTGTCTCTCCCTCTGTCTGTAACTCTATCTCTCAAATAAATAAAATCTTTTAAAAAATAACTATTTTAAAAGATAATACAAGTATATTCCCATATATTTTTATTTTTAACGATTCTTCCTGTATACTTTTTAAAATTCATTTGTACAGTTCTTTTTGTCACTAGCTTTATAGTTTCCATTTAAAATACTGTCATTCAAGGTTATTTAGGTCAATAGTTCCCCACCCTCACTAAATTCAGGGAGTTTATGTCTACCATTTATTTGTCATTTTTGTTGTTTGTAAAGATTTATTTGAAGGATAGAGTAACAGAGAGAAAGGGAGACACAGAGTGGGGTAGGGAGAGAGAGAGAGAGAGAGCGAGCAAAAACCTTGTCTTCCATCTTCTGATTCACTTGCCAAATGGCAGCAACAGCCAGGCATGGTCCAGGCTGAAGCCAGGAGCCTGGAACTGCACCCAGGTCTTCCACTTTGTGGCAGGGGATCAAGCATATGAGCCATCTTCCACTGCCCTCCCAAGTGCATTAACAGGAAGCTGGATCAGAAGCAGAGCAGCCAGGACTCAAACTGACACTCCAAAATGGGATTCCAAGATCACAAGTGGTGCCTTAACCACATGTGCTCTGATGGCGGCCCTGTATCTAACATTTGTAATGCAGTTTGTTACAGACTGCATCCATCTTGGTTGATTGTTTATTGATTTACATAAATTTACATTCAGTTTGTAGTATACAGATCTGTTGGTTTCAAAATATTATTAGAATAATATATCTACCCTTTCAATGTGGTGAAGAACAGTTTCAACACACTAAAGATTTTGTGTGACTCCTTTCCAAACTACTATTCCACTAACATTTGGCAACTGTTTTGTTTTTCTATTTCTAAAATTTTGCATTTCCAGCATGTCAGATAAATGTAATTATGTGATATATAGCCATTTGGGTCTGATATTTTTTCATTTATAAAAGTATACTTAATAGCCATCCATATTTTGTATAAGTTAATATAAACCTATTTTATCACTGAATTTTATTCAGTTGTATGTATATCCATCCTTTAGTTGAATGGAATCTTGTGTTGTTGTTTTTTTTTCATTTGTCTGTCTGTTTTGCCATTGTTTGGACATTATGAACAAAGCTATTATATACATTTATATAGAGGTTTTGTGTAAACATACATTTTCAGTTCACTTAAGTAAATATTTAGGAATGGCATTGCTGGATCATGGTATGATTAACATTACAGTAAACTGCCCTACTGTCTTACAAATTGAATGTATATTTTGCATTGTGACCATAAACGAGTGAGGGGTTTTGTTACTTTCCATCTTTTCTAGCCAGAACAACTAGACTGATATTTTTATTTTACCTCCATCTCCATTGTTTTGTGTGTTTTATATAGTTCTCAATAGACTGTGAACATATTTTCATATCCCTTTGCTTGTCTAGCATCAGATTTAAAGTATTTAACCTATGACTATCATTTTTAATCATTTAACTTGGTTTATAAGCCCAACAACATGCTGTAGCAATACAACTGATTTTCTAATGCACACTATAATTCTTAAAAATTTCATCTTTTGTGTTAAAAGGATCTTGTCTTACAAAATATATCAAAACAAAGTGTGCAGTGGACTTTGGATATTGGTAGTGCTGATAAACTTTTCAAAGATGGCGTATTCAAGTTTAGTGCACTGACTGGCATACTGCAACCAGAAGAAGAGTTTACTATTTCTGTACATTTCTGTCCAAGTAAGTAATTTTCTCCTGTACTGTGGTGACAATTTACATTTATCTTCTATTTTACCTTACATACAAATTTGAAATGACTGGTTATATGTTCTTTTCTATTTGAGTAAGTACATATAATCTTATTGTATTGATCTCATTTTTATATCTTAAAATATTTATTGACAAAGATCGTATATATTTAAGGTATATAACGTTATGCTTTTATATGCTATATGTACATTGTATAATTATTACCACAACCAAATTAATAAACGCATCCACCATCAATGTTACATCTCCATAACTTGCTTTTTGTAGCTCAAAGTTAGTATCCTTTTGCTAACCTATTCCCATTTCCTCCGCAACCAAATTCCTAGAAAATGATGTCTATTCTTTGTTCCTATGAACTCAACATTCTAGATTCCAGATAAGTGAAATTATATTGTACTTATAGTTCTGTGTCTACCTTATTTCACTTAGAATAATTGTACTCTAAGGTCACTCTGCAAATAGCAATATTTCCTTTTCTATGACTGCATATTTTATATATATATATATATATATACATATAGCACATTCTTTATTCATTCAACTGTCTTTGAACACTTATGTTTTTTTTTCCATAATTTGGTCATTGTGAATAAGGCTGCAATAAACATGGGAATGAAAATATATTTTTGATGTAGTGATTTTATTTCCTTTGGTTATATATACAAAAGTGCCATTACTAGATTATCTGATAACTGTATGTTTAATTATTTGAGGAAACTCCATAATGGTTTCCATAGTAGCTGTAGCAATTGACATTCACCTCAACATTGTGCCAGAATTCCTTTTTCTTCACACTCTCATCAATACTTATTACCTTGACTGATAACAGCCTTTCTAACCCTATGTGTTATATTATCTCCTTATGGTTTTGATCTGAAAGTCACAGATGATTAGTGGTGTTGAGAATGGTTTTGCATACCTGTGGTAATTTATGTGACATTTTTAACCTAGAAACCTTTTACTTAATGTATACAAACTTCATGCAATTCATATATACAAATTTAGAAACACAGTGATTCTTCCCACGTTGCCCTCCCTCCCACCTTTCTTCTTCGTCCCTTTCTTAGTCCCATTCCTATTTTTTACAAAGATCTATTTTCAGTTAACTTTATACTCATAAGATAACCCTACACTAAGTAAAGAGTTCAACAAATAGTTTGAAGGAAAAAAAAAGCTTGTTCCTCAACAGTCAACGTGAGGGCTGCAAACAATCATCACATATAAAATTGTCAATTTCACTTCTATAATTTACCTTTTAGGTACTCTATTAGTTACCAATGATCAGGGAGTACAAATGGTATTTGTCTTTTTCAGACTGGCTTAATAAGTGGTTTCCAGTTGTATCCATTTTGTTGCAAATGAAAGGATTTTATTTTTCTTTACCACTGTGTAGTATTCCATAGTGTGTATATACCATAATTTCTTTATCCAGTCAGCCATTGATGAACATCTGGATTGATTCTATGTCTTAGTCATTGTGAATTGAGTTGCAATAGACACAGAGGTACAGATAACTCTTTTATTTACTGTTTTCATTTCCTTTGGGTAAATTCCCAGGAGTGGGATGGCTGAGTAATATGGTAGGTCTATAATCATATTTCTGAGGAATTTCCACACTGTCTTCCAACGTGGCTGTACCAGTTTACATTTCCTAGCAACTAACTCTTCCCTGAGATTGTAATAACTACTTTTTTTTTAAGCTATCTTCCCCTGGCTGACCTGATCCGAAGTCAGGAGCCAGGAGCTTCTTCTGGGTCTCCACGTGGGTGCAGGAGCCCAAGGGCTTGGGCCATCTTCCACTGCTTTCCCAGGCCAGAGCAGAGAGCTGGATCAGAAGCGGAGCAGCTGGGACTCTAACAGCCACTCATATGGGATGCCAGCACTGCAGGCAGTGGCTTTACCTGCTACACCACAGTGCTGGGCCCTGATATTTGCTTCTTTTTTTATTTTTTTAAACTTCTATTTAGTAAATATAAATTTCCAAAGTACAGCTTATGGATTACAATGGCTTCCCCCCCCCATAACTTCCCTCCCACCCGCACCCCTCCCATCTCCTGCTCCATTCACATCAAGATTCTTTTCTTTCTTCTTTTTTTTTTTTTGGACAGGCAGAGTGGACAGTGAGAGAGAAAGACAGAGAGAAAGGTCTTCCTTTGCCTTTGGTTCACCCTCCAATGGCCGCCGCGGCTGGCACGCTGCGGCCAGCGCACCGCGCTGATCCGATGGCAGGAGCCAGGTGCTTCTCCTGGTCTCCCATGGGGTGCAGGGCCCAAGCACTTGGGCCATCCTCCACTGCACTCCCTGGCCACAGCAGAGAGCTGGCCTGGAAGAGGGGCAACCGGGACAGAATCCGGCGCCCCAACTGGGACTAGAACCCAGTGTGCCGGCGCCGCAAGGCGGAGGATTAGCCTAGTGAGCCCTGCGCTGGCAAGATTCATTTTCAATTATCTTTATATACAGAAGATCTATTTACTATGTATTAAGTAAAGATGTCATCAGTTTGCACTGACACAGAACATGAAGTGTAAAATACTCTGAGTACTAGTTATATTTGCTTCTTAAAGCAGATGGGAGCAAAGGGACAACAAGAAAGTGCTTGCAAAATATGTGAGAAGATCTTTTTCTTTTTTTTTTTTTTTGAGAAAATCTTTACTGATATCTGCCTTTAATTTGAAGGATCTGCTTCAGTACCTTAATAATTTATGTACCATACTAAAAATACTATGTACCATTTCCAGACCATTGTTCTAAATCAAAAGGTATTTTAGTTGCTAACCTATTCATCTTCCTAGTTAAGCTTACTTAAGTTAAGCATTAAGATCAGAATCTCTTGCATATGCTCTTTGGGCCTGCCCACATCCTTTTTAGTGGACTTGTTCATCCATCACTCAGGTATGGGTGTTGGTGCCTGACAGATCACATCTGTCCCCTTATGCAGAGTTCTGCTATTGGCTAAAGGAAAATGCTTAATGCAGGGATTCCTGGGAACCCCACCAAGGCCATGCCAGGTGGCCCAGCCATTTACAGTCTTTATTTAATTTGCATCCCATAGCTCCTAGTGGGATTAGGTCAAAACTGTGGTTCTAAAATCACATCTTTTCATAGCTATTTGCCAGTCTCTGTACTGCTTCACTTCTTTACCTATGGGTTCGTCATGCCAACACTCTCATAAAATCACTTGCACTAGAATCCTCAGGACACTACTTCATTTTACACATGTGATAATCTAGATCAAATATCCACAGTTAGCTACGTTTTCAATTGAGAAAGTAGAATAAGAAACTATTATAACTTTTAAGCTTATTAAAGGATATTTTGAGCTGTGTATTCTCAATAATATTCTATTAGGACCATGTTAAATTAGTCTGGTGTTCTGTTTCTATTTATTAGCATGGCATCATATAATCACTTTTATGTGTGAGAAACAATACATAGCATATTGTGATTAGTAAGTTTTAAAAATGTTTCATGCTTTAATATCTCTATTTCAGTCTCTGATAATATAAAACACTGAGTAAACTTGGCATTCTAAAATTTGTTTTGTAAAAACCATTAGATTTCATTATGTATTTTTGTGTTTTTTTTTTATCCGTTTCTATAATGTTCTAGTTCTGATAAAGTACCACAAAGGCTATTTCAGCTGAAGTTACCACTCATATTTCCATTAAGAGCTTGTTCTATATGTCCCTGTCAATATTTATGCCAAGGTGAAATGGACTAGAAAATCTAGAAGGAAAAAATTTTCCATTTGACTTTTCCTTCAGTATGCAGTCGAGCCCAAGCAGTCCAGTTTATAGGCTGCCTCATTAGGTTCCCAGCCAAACTCCTAAGAATTAAACATGTTTCTGGTGTGTCAACTAATCCAAAATATGTGTGTTTTTTTTTTAGATTTTTCAACAGAAAAGCCTAGAAAATACAATGCTAATATTCCTATGTATTTAAATGATAATCCAATTGACTTTCAAATGTTAAGTCTGACTGGAGAGATAAAATCACCCAAGTTATTATTTGACCCACCATTTATATTTTTCACTCCTGTTCCTTTGGATGTAACAACTGTGATGGAGATCAAGATTTTACCCCAAAACTATTTCGGGTAAATATTTAAATAGGAATTTACCATTTCCCTTTTGCATATGGTTTTTGTTTGTTTCTCTCTGTTACATAAGAGGTATAGGCAATGTCTGACTAATTTCTATAGTTGCAAAGAACTATTAAAATATCTAATTGTATATTGAAATTTTTAAAAAGCCTCTGTTATCTCACAGTTATTGTATTTTCTTAAGATTTATGGTGCATCTCTCTTAATGGTATAAAATGCAAACTTGAAACATTAGTGTATTTGTCTTCTTTTGCTATATGACAAATTACTACAAGCTTAATGCCTTTAAACAAGCATTTGATATTTCACACAAGATTAATTTATTGTCTCACAGTTTCTGTGAATCAGGAGTCCAAGTGGTTTATGTGTGTCTTATGCTCAGTGTCTTAAGATGTTGAGAAATCAAGATGTTGACTGGATCAACAGTATTATTTCAGGTTTAATCCCTTTCCCAAGGGCAGAAATAATCTCCTTGTAATTATAGAATTAAATCATCAATTTTTTTGGCTGGGGACACTCAGCTCTTAGAGTATACCCTGAAGTCCTAACCATGTGTTCCCATACTAATAATAATGGTCTCTAACTCATTCAAGGCCCAAAGTGTACCATCTATCAAACTTCTCAGTCTCTGACTTCCAAATCATCTTTTCAGATTTCCCCAGATTAAGTCAGACCCAGCTAGGATACTCTCCCCTTTGCTTTACCCAAAGTCAAAATTGATTAGGGACCTTAATTACATCTGGAAGATTCCATTGCCATTGCCACATAATGTAGCTCAATCACAGCAGAGATAATCTCCTTGTGTTTACAGATTCTGCTCACACTCTAGGGTTGGGAATTACAGTTTGTACACCAAGCAACAGTATTTTTTGAGGTCATCTGAGAATTCTGTTTATCACATTCAGATGTTATAATGGAATGCAGCCTATTTTTCATTCTTCTGATTTATAAAAAGTCAAAATTCCCAATATGGAAGACACCATAACTTAGAGCCACAAATAGCCTTCATAAGATTCCCTAAATAATTCAGATATTGGAATTATCTGACAAAGAGTAAATATGTATTTCAATGTTCTATGATTATGAAGTGGATGAAGTTCAGCTAACGAAACAACTATGTTAGTAATCTTAGAAACAAAATATTGAAATAAATGTAAAATAAAACATGTCAAGAAAGATATAATTAATTACTCTATATAAAATAAAAACAAAAACATTTTTATTTAGAACTATACACCTATTTATAAGTACAGTTTGAATTATATTGTCCTGTAGTGTATTTTTATCAAGAAACATTGTCTAATGTGTGAATTAAGCTTTTAATCATTCAATTTCTGAATTAATATGTAAATGTGTCAGGGCAGGTGTTGTGGTGTAGCAGGTGAAGCTGCTGCTTGAAATGCCAGCATCCCACCTGGGTTCCAGTTCAAGTCCTAGCTGCTCCACTTCTGATCCAGCTCCTTGCTAATGTGCCTGGGAAAACATTGGAGGATTGCCCAAGTTCTTGGGACCCCTGCACCCATGTGGAAGATCAGGAAGAAGCTCCTGGCTCTGGGCTTTGGCCTGGCCCAGCCCCAACTGTTGCAGCCATTTGGGGAGTGAAGCAGCACATGGAAAACCTCTTTCTATGTATCTCTCTCCCCTTCTCTCTGTGACTCTGCCTTTCAAGTAAATAAAAAAAAGCTTTAAAAAATTATGTAAAGGTATCAATTTTAAAACTACTTCAACTCAAAAGCTGGATCTTGCAAGAAATGGTATATAAAATGAGCTGAAAATGAAAGGAATGAAGAGATGTTGTAACTCTTCTTCCAACAAATTCATGATAAAACCAATAGCATTAATGACTTATCCAATGACAGTTAGCTAATTAGCAATTGAAATGTTTTTAGAAAAAAATTGTAAATTAATTTCTCATATTTTATTGAATGTGCCACATAGTTTTGATTAATTCAAGTTGATCTTTTTATCGTTAATTGAATAATCTTCACATTGATTAAAATACTAGGGAAATATGATTCCCATTTAATAACATTTCTTATTTATTGTAGGTCTCTACATATATAATAACATAGTGTGCTCAAATATTTATTGATCACTAAAAATTAGAAGTAGTAATTTAAAGTGACTATTACATACACATACTATGTTATTAAAAATTATAAATGTTTTACATTGAATAAATACTTCATATATATGTAATGAAATATATGAACATTAGTGGAATTTTTGAAAAATGATTGAAAAATTATTCATTATATATATATATATATATATGCAAGTGCTTAATAGTATCTAGATTCAAAAACTTCTACCTGTATATGTATGTGCAAAGTTATCTAGTCTTCATGGACTAAGTTTGTAGCTATTAAAGTGGTAATCTTTGGTAAATTCTTGTCAGAATATATTTAAAAACCATAATATTTATATAATGTTTGTGGTTAAAAATTTGTCCTTTATCAACTATTTATTTAATCTTTGTAGAATAAAAGGAACATTTGATCAGCTCAAGTGCTTCTTGGTTAGATTTACATATTATAAATCCTTATTGTGACCAGAAAATAAGATATCTTTAATAATTGGGTGTATTGTAAATATTTGATGTTTTAATTTTTAGATGATTCAAAAAAAAAACCAAAGAAATTCACATTTAAATTCAATTACTTACAAGTGATTTGAGCTAAAAAACACTTTTTAAAATTTTAAACAGAGATTCAACTCTAAGTGTCCAGATTCCAACAGCAGAACTTCTTGATGATGATGATTATGATGAGATTCATCCTCTTTCTGTGAATTTCCCGAAAGACAGAGTCATCACAGGCTCTCCGTGTGGAATTAATGATGAGCTCACCTGCCAACTCCGTTTCAACTCATCTAAACCTGTGTCATTTTTCATCAATCTTCTTTTCTATGATGACAAAGATAACTGGTAAGATATCTAAATGTAGACACTTTTGTATCTGACAGCAAAGAATAATAGGTTTATATTCTACAGATGTGTTAAATGTTAAAAGGAGAAACATCTAATGTAAGGACTTTGGACATAAAGATTTTTTAATGTTCTAAATGTTAAGTTTGCTCTCACAGAGAAATAGGGTAATCATGCTTATCAGCATGTGTTCTGGAATAAGGCTGCCTGAGGTCAAATCTTGGCTTTGCTAACTTTACCTTTGAGTCTCTCCATTTCCTCCTCCGTAAAGCGATGATAATTGCAGAACCTATCTCCTGTGTCATCATGTGATGTTCACTGAGTTAATAATTGTTGAATAATTTGAACAGGAACTGGTACAAAGGAAATGGTAAATGAGTATTAACTCAAGGTGAGAAACAGCAGCTTAATAACTTCCCAAGAACAGGGCTTTGTTACATGTTACTTTAACAAGCTCAGGGAAATTCAAGTACACACTGGTAAAACCATGTTTCTGAATGCCTTGTCTTATAGGACCAGAAATCCACTTTTACATTATACTTTGAGGTGATTTGACCAATCAAATGACAAGAGGTTGAAATATAGAACAATAAGGTTTATTAATAACATTTACAATGATAAGTAACATTAGGGTGAATTGTACATCAAAAATTAGGTCAATGTGTAGTGTTTATATGCTCATTTATTCTTTAGTGGGATTATTATTATTTGGTATGTATTCACAGTAAAAGAATAGATCTGTGTGTTTGGAATTAGAAGGGAGAGAGACAGAAAGTATAAGAATGTGGCTGTGTCCAGGACAGAGTACAAGCAATTCTCCTGAACCTTTGCTATGTCTTTTCTTTTATATGATGATGAATAACAAAATCTAAGTTACACAACTCACACTCCCATTTTTTTGCTATTGCTAACAGTCTGTCTTTTGTTAAACTCTTAAACAAAATTAATGACGTAGCTTTAGGTTGCTGTCAATCACTGAACTCCATGCCAGCATTTTAGGAGATAGTCTATCTTTTTGTGCATTGCTGGTCTTGCTCATAGAAGTTTAATTTTATGTCAGTCCATTAAACAAATTCATATCTTGCCTTAAACCCTATGTGGTGTGTACCTTTGAGCTCACCAATAAAAGTCACATCCACAAATGTGTTAAAACTAAGGCAGGCTCAGGCTCAGATCACATTAGCAAAGTGAATTTAAAAAAAGTTTCAGTAAGCACTGCATGGGCTAGATGCTTTCTGGCACTAGGTGTCTGAATGCCTCTAAGAGGGCACGACCACACTTTGCTATGCCAATATGCTGAGGTCTACTAAGCAAAGGGAATAATAAGGAGACTTGAAAACATTCACTAGAAAGAGTAGGATGAGGTATTTGATGATTTTTTTTCTTTTTTGTTGTGTATTTCCTTTCAGCCTGGAGAGTTGCTTACTCTTATCTGAAATTCCTTGCCTTTTTAAAAAATATCTTCTTAACACCTCACTTTCTCCCAAACCCCTATTTCAATCCTCAGGAGCTTTGGGATAAATTAGAACTATTGAAACTAATTTAGGAACTTTGCAAATCACACATAGGCAACAAAAGGCTTTTCAGTGCAAACAGATGAACAAGGAGCCCAATCATGAGCATTCCTGGGAACTTTTGGCAAACTCTTACTGGTGCATTGTTTTCACCTTATTTAATTTCCCATAGCAAACACGATCAGATCCTCTTTCTCAACTCTGCAAAACTTCCTTGCCTTTCTCTCTTCAGACATTCCAGCTCTGATCTCTGAGATAAGTGGGGTTTTACAGCAGTTCCCCAAGTGCTTCCCTTTCACCTCAGAATTTCTGTTAATTTGTACTGTAGACAATCCATGTGTATGCTCTGACCAAGGTTATGAGTAGGCAAGGGGCTATTCCCTGATAGAATATAATGTAGGTAAGATATTTACCCTAAATCAAAGCTTTTGCATCTGCTTTGTACATTGGCCCAATTAAAAATAAAACTAATTTCTTCATTCTCTGCTTTCTTTTACTTTGTAAGATCATTTTATACTGTAGGTTCTCATAGATTAATATCCTTGCTTTTTTCTTTGTTTCCTTGTTTAGATGTTGTTACATTTGGATTGGCTCAATAAAACTGTATATCTAAAAATAATAGGAATAGATATTTCCTGCTAGTATGGCTCCTGTCTCTGATAGTAGTCCCCTCCACACCCATGTACACACAGCTCAGAGATTTGTACACCACCTGGCTTGCCTTTTCCACAGATTTCTCCCAAAATTCTGCAGATAGAGGTTTTAAATAGCTATGAGATAGATATGTGTTAGTCAAAAATTTAAAATTATGAAAATTGACCTCAAAGTGACATTTTGAGATTTCAAATATGGTTTATGTAAGTTACAGAATCATTTCCTGATTAATACACATACCGAAAATTCTAAGATGATTCATATGCAAAGAATTGTTATGTGCTTAAAATATTGCTAACTGGTCAGATAGTCTGCAGTTGGTGAATATCTGTGGATCTCTTGTGTGGTCTAAAGAAGAGTTCTCTCCCCTTACTTTACTCTGCTAGGGTGCAAATCAGTGAAAGACCTTTATATGTGAAACATACTTCCATGAACTTAGAGACATTTAGTTGAAAAAATGATTTGGGGATACTGCATTAGTAAACAGCTTATATTTCCTAGAATTATTAATGATCATAATTAACAGTGTTTTGAAGGGTTATAGATAGCATATTTAGTGATTGCAATACCCAGCAGTATTCAAGTAAAGACTTCAAATCAATGAAACAATTTTAGATGACTACAACTTTGCTCCCTCCCATCACCCTCAAGAAAAGACATTGAAAAATGAATAATAATGACATTATTGTCAGGAATCTTTTCAGTCAGTCTTGACATATTGAAAATAAAGTAAATTCAAATTTTGTAATTTTATTAGATTAACAATATGACATGATGCCATCATTTGTGATAGATTCTTGCATTTGGCAACACTGTGGGTGAGTTTTACCACTATAAATATACATTAGAGCACCAGAATTAAAATTTAGTTGTCCAATCAATTGACCTAAGTATCATAAAAGGTACTATCTTTGGTAATTATTAAATATCTAAATAAACATATCAATGAACACTTTTGTAAGTAAAGTTGCGTGTGGAATATTTTGCTAGCAGTTATTGACTTAAGAAACATTGTCAAAACATGCGGATAAGCGAATTTTAGCAAGGTTTCTCCATGAGATTTGTTTGGTATAATAAATCCCCAAGAAGCGAATGCAGTCATCCAAAATTGCTTCATTGATTTGAAGTCTTTACTTGAATATTATTTCTTTTTAATGGTGATAGCAGTTATAAGAGTAGGTTTCACAACAAAAAGCATTTTCAAAGAGCTGGTCCAGCATATTTTCTTGTTTTTTTTTTTTTTAATTCTTTTCTGTCTTTTTTTTAAAGATTTATTTATTTATTTGAGAGTCAGAGTTACACAGAGAAAGAAGGAGAGGCAGAGAAAGAGAGAGGTCTTCCATTTGCTGGTTCACTCTCCAGATGGCCACAAAGGCCAGAGCTGCGCCAACCTGAATCCAGGAACCAGGAGCTTCTTCTGGGTCTCTCATACAGGTCCAGGTCATAGCAGAGAGCTGGATCAGAAGTGGAGCAGCCAGGACTTAAACCAGTGCCCATATGGGATGCCTGCACTGCAGGTGGCGGCATTACCTGCTATGCCACAGTGCCTGCTCCAGTTCCAGCATATTTTCATCTCTTCCCATTTCTCACTTTCTTTAGCCTTATAAATAGAAATATAGGTCATTGACCCAAAGCAGTATTAGCTGTAAAGTCTTTTAATCTTTTAACCATTGTCTGTTTTAACATTTTTTTTAATATTGACTAATTTATTTAAAAGTCAAGAGTTACACAGAGAGGAGAGGCGGGGGAGGGGGTTGTCTTCCATCTGTTGGTTTACTCCCCAATTGGCCCCAATAGCCAGAGCTGTGCTGATCTGAAGCCAGGGGCCAGGAGCTTCTTCCGAGTCTCCCACGCACGTGCAGGGGCCCAAGGACTTGGGCCATCTTCCACTGCTTTCCCAGGCCATAGCAGAGAGCTGGATCAGAAGTAACGCAGCAGGACTGGAACTGGCACCCATACAAGATGCTGGCACTGCAGGCGGCTGCCTTACCTGCTAAGCCACAGCGCTGCCTCTGACACATAATCATTTTTTCTAGTTATCTCCTAACAAAAGTTTTGCATAGATAATCATACTAATAGTAGAGAGATATGTTTCCAAAAACCTAGAGACTTCTTTCTTCTTGTTTTGCCTTTCTCTCCATAAATCAGAAGCATGTTCAGCAGGACTCTTACTATTCATTCATTTATTTGAAAGGTAGAGTTACAGAGAAGAGGAGAGACAGAGAGAGGAATCTTCCATCTTCTGGTTCACTCACTAAATGGCCACAACAGCCAGGGCTGTGTCAGGCCAAAGCCAGGTGCCAGGAGCTTCTTCCAGGTCTCCCACATTGGTGCAGGCCCCAGAGACTTGAGCCATCTGCTGCTTTACTGGATGCTCATTAGTAGGGAGCTGGATCAACAGTGGAGCAGCCAGGACTCAAACTGGTGCCCACATGGGATGCTGGCACTGCATGCCACAGTTTACTTGCTGTGCCACAGTGTCTGCTGCAGTAGGACTCTTAGAATTTAAGGTCTACCTTAAAATAGTACAGACAGGAGCAGACTCTTAATAAATATAATAAATATAAAATAAAATCATAATATTTCTCATGGTGTTTGACATATTTTTGATAAGCTATTGCAATATTTCATATGATAGTGGAAAGTGATAAAATGAGTAATTATCAGATGTCATTTGTCAAAGAGATTTAACCTGAAGCTTCAAAATTTCATCCATAAAAATACTTGACCAGAGAAGCATAAGAGTTTCTTATCTTCACTAATGATAAGTAAATAGAAATATGTGATTGGAATATGAATTACTCACCAGGTAATTAGTAGAGAAGTGAATAATGAGACTTTCCACATCTTATTTAATGAATTATATGTGGTCATCATGCCATTTAGTATCCAAATATGAAATGTTGATGAGAGAAGGGATGTCCATGTGGTCTTGACAATTCAGATTTCTTATGAATTGACAAGAGAAAGTCCAGAATAGGCAAATCCATAATGAAAGAAAATAAATTAGTGTTTTTCAGGAACTGGAGGGGTGGGCAAACGGGAAATAATTGCTAGTGATGATGTTTGCAGAACTCCATGTCTATACTGAAAACCACTTAAATTGTGCACCTTACAAAGATGAATTTTATAGCATGTAAATCCCACTTCTAAAGGGTGCTATAAAAATAAATGAAGGGATCTGATAGACATCACCATAACCAATGCCAAACTCGGTATCAACAACAGTGGGGAACACTGTCACAAATAGTCCAAGCCCATTTCCACGAGTTTCCTCAATGCTCACATCATAACATTGACCTTATACTACCAGGAATGTACTGATTTTTGCCCAGTGGAACCATTCGAAATCACTCATATCTAAAGGCTGCTATTTAAATCCCAGAATGAAGCCAAAGCCCATAATGTCAGAATGCCTTTTTATTTCACTGTTACTGTAATACTGAATATGTTTAGGGCAAATCCTCTACAACTAGTGTTCTTGTCTGTATGCATTGACATGGGGAATCTATAGACATTGCCATGCTGTTTTTTTTTTACCCTGAGAAATACCTGAAATCAAATGTTATCTTTGGCAAACTAATTTTGCAATAGAAAAGGCAAATTCTATGTTTAATCTTATTTCACTCTTGGAATAAAATTTATTTTCAGCCTTGTTTTCCTTAATTCTTTACCATTTTACAAATATGTTGCTTTGATTTATTCATTTGGTAATTGTCTTTAGCAGCATTGCCCACAAGTTGACTTTTTTCTTAATATTCAAGAGAGGGAGAGAAAAAAAAGAGAGAGCTCCCCCTTCTGCTGAATCACTACCCAAGTGCCCACAAAGGCCAGGGATGGGCTAGGACTGGAGTCAGGAGGCGGAAATGCTAAACATGTCTTCCACGTGGGTGGCAAGAAACCAATTACTTGAGTCATCATCCTGCAGGGAAGCTGGAGTCATCAATCCCAGGTTCGCCGATGTGGGATGTGTGTGTCATAACTGGCATCTTAACCACTAGGCTGACTAAATGCTAGTCCTTCAAACTGACATGAGTGGCAGAAACTCGAATACTGCGGCCATCACTTGCTGCCTCTCATTGTGCACACTGGCAGGATGCAGGAATAGAAACAGAACTGGGACTTGAACCCAAGCTCTTTAGTATGAAATGCAAGCTTCCCAAGTAGCTTCTTTTTAAAAAAAAATGTATTTATTTATTTGACAGGCAGAGCTACAGACAGTGAGAGAGAGAGAGAGAGAGAAAGGTCTTCCCTCTGTTGGTTCATTCCCAAAATGGCCTCAATGGCCAGAGCTGCGCCGTTCTGAAGCCAGGAGCCAGGTGCTTCCTCCTGGTCTCCCATGCAGGTGCAGGGACCCAAGGACCTGGGCCATCCTCCACTGCCTTCCTGGGCCACAGCAGAGAGCTGGACTAGAAGAGGGATGCCAGCGCCACAGGCAAAGGACAGCGTCGGCCCCCTAAGTAAAGTAGCTTCTTAACCACTTGGCCAAACACTTGCCCCCATTCTATATTTTAGTTACAATAACTTGGGTTATAACATGAACTTTTACATTTTTTCCTTGGCCAGTGACCATAAACTAGATAGAAGGGTTAATATGGTAGATGACTGGGGGTGTTGTGGCTTAGCAGGTAAAGCCATCACCTGCAACACTGGCATCCTATGTGGGCGCTGGTTTGAGTCCTGGCTGCTTCACTTCCAATGCAGCTCCCTGCTAATGGCCTAGGAAAGCAGTGGAAGATGGACCAAGTGCTTGGGCCCTTACACTCACATAGGAGACCCAGAAGAAACTCCTGGCTCCTGGCTTTGGCCTGGCTCAGCCCTGACATTTGCTGCTGTCTGGGGAGTGAACCAGTGGACAGAAGACCTCTCTTTCTCTCTGTCTCTGTAACTCTAATTTTCAAATAATTAAATAAATCTTAACAAATGGTAGATGACTGATTCAAGAGTAAAATTTTCTTGATGTACAATAATGCACAACAGAAAACAGTGATCTTGCAGTGATCTAGATATAAAATATAGCAGTTCTATTACCAAAAAAATCAGTTGCACAAGGCCAGAGTTGACACATAAAGTAGACAGCCTCAATAATAATGTTTTGTGTATGATAAAAAATACAATTTCACAGTACATTCATAAAATGGAATATACGGGTTATAGAAGGTAATATTATTTACACTAATTGCATAACTTGCAGTATTGCTTTCAGTTTTCAGACATATTTACAGGACAAACATAAAACAAAAAGCCACCTGAAGAAAGGAGACTGTTATGTAATAGACTTGGAGACCATTCAGTGAAAAGAACCCTTGAATATTATAAGTATTTGGAATCTGAAGAACAGGAACATGGGAGAGGGTCCAGCAGATGGCGCAGCATTGAAACTTCTACTTCCAATGTCTGCAGCATGTTAGAGTGCCTGGTTCAAGCTTCTGCCATTCTGCTTCAGATCTAGCTTCCTGCTAATGTGATTCCTGGGAGGTTGCAAATGATGACCCAAGTATTGGGTCCCTGTGAAATATGTGGGAGACCCAGCTGGAATTCTGGGCTCTTGATTCAGTCTGGTTTAGCCCCTGACTATTGCAATCATTTTTGGAGTGAACCAGCAGGTTAAGATTCTCCCCTCCCCCCTTCTCCTTCTCCCTCTCCCTCTCTCAAAATGTGAATAAGTAAATAAAAATCATATATGAAAACTATGGAAAATATTATGACCGTATTTTACTGTTTGAAGGACTATAGTGGGGGTCAAGATCGTAGATTTTATTTTGCATTGCTCTTAAATAGAGTTTCTGAAGTTGCTGTGCTCAAGATTTGAAATGGGCCACTGAGTTGTGTCACCTGGTAGTTTCTCCCTGGTAGTGGCATCTAAGGCTAGATACCATTTATCAGGGGTTCTATAAAGAAGAATATGAGTACATTAACTCTGAGGTAACCTCAGCTCTAGAAATCCTGTGTTTTTGAACACACATGTTTACAATTTGTATTCTCAGAACATATTCAACAGTGAAATTTGCAATTGTTTAAAAGCTTTAAAAATAAATACTTTAAAAAAGTTTTTATTTATTTGAAAGAGCTAAAGAGAGAGGGAGAGAGCAAAAGATATTCCATTTACTGATTCACTCCCCAAATGGCCATAATGGCCAATGCTGGGCTGGCTGGAGCCAGGAGCTACTTCTGGGTCTCCCATGTGGGTGGCAGGTGCTCAAGGGCTTGGGCCATCCTCCACTGCTTTTTCCAGGCCGTTAGCAGGGAACAGGATAGGAAGTGGAGTGGCTGAGATTTGCTGTCGCCCATATGGGATGCCTGCATTGCAGCCAGCAGCTTTACCCACTACATCACATCCCTAGCCTCAGGACACTTAAAACTTCTAAACAACACTCATATCCAATATGGGATGCTGGAGTTGCAGGCCACACCACAATGCTGGCTCATAAAAGTAAATATTTAAGAACCAATTATATTGATGTAGTAGTTAACAAAAGCAAACTAAAAGAAAATATGATGAATAATTCGTATCTTCATCATTGAAAGCATCTTGGGTACTTAAAAATACTTCTTTGTATTTACTGCAGCTGAAATGTATATTTTATTTAAATACATTATTTTTACTTTTAGGTTTCCACTTCCAGTTAGTGCAACAGCAGAAAACTGCATCCTTACTATTTACCCATTCATGGCAGCACATCTTGATAAGCAAAAAATCGTTTTAAAGAGTGGTAAGTTACATATGATAGATTTCTAATTCTCACTGTATGGGTTCTTATAGACACCCCAGAATAGCGGGATCCACCTGAACACTTGTATCTGAGTCATATAGAAACTGAGCAGCTTCTTTTTGGATTCTAGGCACTTAGATACTGTGCTGTAGGCATGATATCCTCAAGAAGGGTGAAAATTTAAAATATATTAATTACATTCAAAAGTAAGATAGAACTAGAATGTGGTATGTATCTTGTATGCTTAATTAAAATATATGAATCCTTAACTTTAGTTCAACGGGTAGAGATGTGTCTTTTCACTCCACTAGGAACTTTTTAATCAGTTGATGGTAAGTTAAAATCATATTGCCTAAAGCATCCACAACCAATCCATTGAATTCTCTAAGGCTCACTTCTATGAAGTCTATAGGGGAGTAGCATTCTAGAGATATGCATACCTATTGAATAAAAATTCACTGGAGATTTTTTACTAAAAGGACAGAAGAAATTTGGTATATACAGCTTATTTATATTTGCAATTCCATTTATAGTAATCCTCACAGCACACTTAAAAACTCAGAACCTTTGTTTCATTTTGTGGATAAAAACATGTTTCAGAGACTTTGTATAATATACCCACACCTTAACTGCTCGAGAATAGTGGTGCAAAGCTGTCAAATCAGATTTTGTTTTTCTAACTACATAGGCAATGCCTTTCTGAACAGAACTAGGTGATGAAGACCTGTAAGCTACATATATATTTTTATGTCTGTCCTTAAGTTACATCTATTTGCTTTTCTTGGCCAGGCCTTAGATGAATTCAGATTCCCACTGTTGCAAACTCTAATGTATATACTTGCATAACAACTCGGGCCGGTGCTGTGGCATAGGTAAAATCGCTGCCTGCAGTGACAGCATCCCATATGGGTGCCAGTTAGAGTCCTGGCTGCTCGATTTCTGATCCAGCTCTCTGCTATGGCCTGGGAAAGAAGTAGAGGATGGCCCAAGTCCTTGGGCCCCTGTACCTGCATGGGAGACCCGGAAGAAGCTGCTGGCTCCTGGCAGCTCCAGCTGTTGCTGCTATCTGGGGAGTGAACCAACGGGTAGAAGACCTCTCTCTCTCTGCCTCTGCCTCTGCCTCTGCCTCTCCATAACTCTGACTTTCAAGTAAAGAAATAAAAATATTTTAAAAAAATAACAGCTCTAACTGGAATAGGGATTTAAATTTGAAATGGTAACAGTTCATAACCAAGCAGTGATTTCATTTCAGAGAATTAACTCAGAAGTAATTATTTTTATTGGTTATCCTTTTCTCATATCTTATTTTTAATATTATACATAATAACTCCATTTTTTGATGTAGAAAAATTTTAAATCTTTTCCCTGTTCTTGATTATGCTGAAGTTGAACACAGTTCATTCTCGTATATTTTTAAGTACTGTCAACAGTTGCCTTATCATATGAATTTCATTTAATTTAGAAAAACCATATAATCCTTTATGTTGTTTTTTCCTAATTTCTCATTTGATGTATAATGGATGTTTACACATTTTCTTTCTCTTTGTTTTCATATAAATATGAAATTCAGATTAAAAAATTTGGTAATGAAGTCCATGAGTGCTTGTTTTATATACTATGACTCAATTTGTCATTTACAGGTAAGGATAAAATTCCTATGAAGCCTAGAGGCAGTGCCTTCCTTCCTGCCTCGGGTTGTAGAATATGCTCTCCTGCTTTGGTTAAAACGGCAGCTAACTTTAATGATGCTGAGTCTACAAATGGAAATTTATTTGTTGGTATGTAGCAAATGCATAGTGTAACTCCAAATCCAACCCATGACATGATCTGCTTAACTTCATTTAATTTAAAAGTTAGATGTTTCCAGGTGACCAGAAATTTAAAATGAAAGCCAAGAATTTGTCATTAGTGTCAACTGAGTCATCTGTTTTGAGATTGCTCTTCAATGACCCACAGCAGAAGTTCTGGGAATGTTTTCATATGCCATTATGGCAAGAAGAAAATATAGCTTTTTTAAAAAAAATTAAAATTTATGTCTGCTGAGTCTTTGAAAATAAGTATATTTTTCATTAATTTTAACATACAGTAAATTGACTCAGAATTTCTTTGAGAACATACAATATCTTGTAGGAGGGGCTCTATTTACATACAAATGAGAATAGTGAAGTACTTTAAGGTCAAATAACCCTTTTCTTACAAACAAATGTTAATTTTAGGAATGGAAATGATACATGAAGACAAGTGCTTGCAGGATCATGAAACACCAAAGAAGGAAGGTGATGAGTCTACTGAAAAGGAAGAGAAAAATGAGCAATTCTTTTCTCCCAAAGAAGGGACAGAGGCATATGACTTCATTCAGAAGGTTGTAAATGCAGCTCAGTCCTGGTTCAGTCTCTTTGGCTGGCCCGAAGGACCCCACTTGCTTTCTATTCCAGAAACTATCAGAAGGTAACAATTACATGTAACTCTAAATTCCTTGCATTATTTCACGGTGTAAAATGTAGTCTATTAACTGAGATCATTTTAAGTGAGACACATTATTAAATAATTTACCTAAAACTGATAAATTGTGAGAGAAATATTAAGAAAAGTAAAAAGACACAAATAAAAATTTTTAGTATACACAGACTTTCTAATTTCCTCGAAACATCTGATGATCTTAGGCAAGCACTGGTGAATTCTGGACCTCATCTTCCTCATCTGTGAAGACAGAAAAGGTAAACCGTGGGTAAGAGAAGCCCTTTTATACTAGCAAATTTGGGGAAGCACACAGTTCTATATGAATAAACTACCACCGCTGCCCCAGATGCAGTCAGGTGGACAGATGTGGTGTTAGTAACAGGCAGGGCTCACTTTTCCCTCACTATCTCCTCTGTGATCATACATTTACCTCCCTTCTTTCATGTGTTGCTTTACCACTCACGAGGTCAAAAATAATTCAGCTGCTTTCATTATATCAGGAAACTTAATTTTGTTGTTAATTTAGGCAGAAATTTAGGCTCCTCATTTGTTATGCTGTTGCTGTCACAGGGGGTTCTCACAACTTTTCCATTTCCTTTCTCGGCAATGGAGGGGGAGTGTTGATCTCTATAGCTACTGGTTATACCTGCATTTAGGAAGTTACTATTTATTCAAGAAATAGCCAGATGAAGCTCAGTATATGTTTTTCCTACATGTTATCTTTTTCAGGTTTTTAAAAAATTGATAATTTAAGCTTCACAGAATGAAATGGCTAATATATCATCTTTATCTATGCTGTGGGAAAATAATGTGAGATACACTGAAAATTTATATGCTTGAGCATAAAATCATTTGTCTCCAGTGAATTTTCCAGAAAAATTTTTCTGTTACAATTTTTCAGTTTTCTGTTTTGCTAAAAATTTTTATCTATTTTGAATAACTTTTAGTGATTTGCTTTTATTTGGGGGGAAATCATAGACTGTACAATCAAAATGCATTATTCCACACTTATGACTAGTAGTCTTCCTGTTTTTTTTAATTCTCTTCTGTGCAATTATAATCTCTTCTTCATTAGTAACTTTATTTCTCTTGAGTTTTAGATGTTAGGAGTTTATGTTTCATATAATAAAACATTTTGGATTAATTTATCAATTTCTGTGTTTTGTAAACCATGCAATGTTGCAGTTGATTTCTCAAAAATGTTGCAGTGGATTCGTTTCTGAGAGGAGGAGCGTGGTGGGGGCAAGAGGCACGGAGTCACCACACAGACCCAGGGAGTCGGGTGAAAGCAGGCCTGAGGCGAGCAGCCCGCAGACTCGTTTATTTGAGTTAGTACAACAGCTTATATAGCCAAGACCAGCCAATCTGGTCTATGGGGCGGTCTATGCCCCAACCAATCACAGCCTGTTGCCAGGCAGTTTCTGAAACCATCCAATCACAGCCTGCCGTCAGTCAGGCTCTGTTGTCATGTGGTTTGCTCTGTTGTCATGTGGTTTCCGAAGCCATCCAATCACAGCCTGTTGCCAGGCATTTCTGTTGTCAGTGGCCATCTTGGCATGACCTTTTCACCTCATTCCACCACAATGCAATGCTGATTTTTTTCTTTCTAATTTAAATTTTCTTTGAACTTAAGTTGTGCACTTACATATGTTCCGATCTGTAAATTTATCTCTTTATTTAACTTTGGCTCACATTTTTGTTATTTTTATAGAGCTTATGATTTTTCATTTCTGTGCAATTTTAAATGTAATGGTGATTGTTAATTTTTTATATTATGACATACATGCACTATTGTTTTCTTGCCAGTTCACATTAATTGTTGGGCATTTGCCTATACTATTTTGCTATAATTTTTTAGTATAAAACAAAAATGAATGCATTTTCTTATGAGCAGTAGCAGACATTTTATAGATATTTCATTGGAAGTTTCTCAGAGGTGAGATCACTAAATCAAATAATGCAAACTTCTTAAATTGCCTTCTTTCAGATGATGATTTTACTTGATATTTCTAATTTTCAGTAGTCATTTATTCCTGTATAATAATGATGGATTTGGTTGTAATATAAGCAGGAGATGAGGGTTTCTGTAGCCCCTGCGTAGGCCATTTTTTTTTTTCCGTCAAATCTTTTCTCTGATGAGAAAACAGAAAAATATTCTTGAAGCAGTTGGCAAATCATGGCAGCACAAATTCCTTAATTTAACATACTGGGGTATTAGGTGCATGACTTCAAGAAGTTTAAGAATATAGTAGTCTAGATTGGAGGAGAGAAGTGAAATTTTAATAGCATTAGATCTTTCTCATTTCATTAACCATATTTACCAACTCTTCTTCCATTTGGCAGTGGAGAGTTAGTTTAAAACTCATTTCCAAGAGAACACATCTACAAATTATATTTCATTGATAATACATATTTCAACTTTCCTTGGAGGATTTTTTCCCAGGCTTGATATAGGAACTTCAGACTTTAAACTATATATGCTATTCTCTTTGCAGCTTTGAGCTGATGGCAAATTCATTGATAGCTTTAATAATTTGAAAATAAGTTGCTACCTCCATTTCTGGGCATCCTGCCAATTTACCTTGCAAACAGTGTCCAACAGAGTCACAGAAACTTTAAATTCAAACTAAGTGCTAAAATGAAAGTGGTCATAATAATTGACTATAATTGTGTTCCTTGAGTTTCTTGTTACTTCTGCATATTACTATAAGAATAATGAGGCCAGCGCAGGTGGCTCACTAGGCTAATCCTCCACCTAGCGGTGCCGGCACACCGGGTTCTAGTCCGTCGGGGCGCCGGATTCTGTCCCGGTTGCCCCTCTTCCAGGCCAGCTCTCTGCTGTGGCCCGGGAGTGCAGTGGAGGATGGCCCAAGTGCTTGGGCCCTGCACCCCATGGGAGACCAGGAGAAGCACCTGGCTCCTGCCATCAGATCAGTGCGGTGCACCGGCCGCAGCACGCTGGCCGCGGCAGCCATTGGAGGGTGAACCAACGGCAAAGAAAGACCTTTCTTTTCTCTCTGTCTCTCTCACTGTCCACTCTGCCTGTCCAAAAAAAAAAAAAAAAAATAATGAAAACGTTTTACAAGTCTTATTTTTAAAGTAGTTTCTTTCCTTAACCATTTTACTTTTTGCTTGTTAGTGATAATTGATGGAGCAAGGACAAAAAAGCCTTAGATCCATGTTGACCTTTCACCTACATAACAGCAAGCAGGCCCCTGTTTCTCTGCCCTTCTATTATAGCCCCATCCTGCCTTGACCAGCCCTGACCTGGCTGGACCATTGGACACACCACTATCTGAAGATCCACCTGTCAGCCTGAGCTCTCCCCACTCCTCCCAATCTCTCTCCGCTCTCTCAGGAGCTCAGCCTTAGAGTCCAACCTCAGTCCAAACCTCTCCCGGCTTACACTGTAATCTCGAAGGACCTCTAGTGCTAGCCCAAGCTCTCCCACGTTCTCAGCAGCCCAGCTTTAGCTCAGAGCCCTAAGCCCCTTTCCGCCTCTTTGTACTATATAAAGCACCAGTCTGTAAGGGAAGGTGCTCTCTGCTGTGTGTTCACCTGGGAGTGAGCCCTCCTAGGCTTACTCTTTGAATAAGCTTGATCTGGCTGTGGCTTCATGCTCTGTCTCCTCTTTCCTCACAATAATAGTAAATGAGTTTTTCTACCTGGAAAGACAGATAATAATTAAACCTTGCTTTTTGCATGTGTCTTTTTAGTCTCTAAAATAAGAGAATTCTCATAATTAAAAAAAAATTTAAAAACAATTTAGTATGTTAATACTTAAACAAGAAGAGAAGGAATATGGTTAAAAATTTTAAGCTTTTGTGTCATAAAGTCCACATTGGTGGGATAAGCATACATCAAGACATTATAAAAAAGATTGTATAGATTTTTTAAAAAGTTTTCATTTTATTTGAAAGGCCAAAAGAAAGAGAAAGGAAGAGACAGAGATCCTTCATTTGCTGGTTCACTCCCCAAATGCCCACATGGCTGGAACTGGGCCAGGCTGAAGCCAGGAGGCTAGAACTTCACCCAGGTCTCCTGTGTGGGTAGCCAGAACCCAAGTACTTGGGCCATGATCTCCTACCTCCCAGGATGCACGTTAGCAGGAAGCTGGATTAGAAGCGGTGGAGTTGGGACTCCAACTGGGTACTCTGATATGGGATGTGGGCATTCACAAGGAGCAACTTAACCACTATGCAAGATGCCTGCACTGAGAATGTAGTTTTTTTTTTATCATAATTTGGGCTCTCATGAATAGTTAGTTAAGTTATATGACTAAGAAGATTGCCTTTTTTACTAAAAATCCTCTGGATGCTAATTTTAAATAAGTTTCAGTTAATTTTCATGTGTTAGAGGAAACTTGGAAGGAGCAGACTATTTCTTCTTGACATTTTAGATCATAAAATAAACACACAGATGAGGCTGGCATATGTGGCACAGGAAGCTAAGCTGCCGCCTGCAATGCTGGTCTCTCATATCTGAGTGCTGGTTTTAGTCCTGGCTGCTCCGCTTTCTCTCCAGTTTCCTGCTAGTGTGCCTGGCAAAACAGCACAGGATGACCAAAGTGCTTGGGCCCCTGCCAACAACGTAGGAGACCAAAATGGAGCCCTGGACTCCTGGTTTCAGCCTGGATAAATAAATTATTAAGAAAAATAAAATAAAAGAACTTGAAGTCCTGTAAGAATAACCCATTTAAAAGAAAAAGAACAATAACACACAGAGCAATCCACAATCCAAGTTAAGGCCCCCAGAATTTATGCAGAGAGCCAGCCCCTATGCAAGCATCACATTTCCTACACTGGTAAGCCACTTGTGACCATCATACGACCAAATCTACCACACAAAGGAAATACTGTCTTTGGCTAAGCCTTTGTTTCTTTGAATTTTAGTAATTTTATTGTCCTGTAACATATAGACAGAATTACCACTATGTCAATACATGTGTGTCACCACCATTTACACCAAAGAATACAACTAAAAAAGCATCCTTGAATCCCACCCACCTCCTTATATCTCTTTCCATTTCCCTGGAAGACAATTATTATCCTGAATCCTTACACCATGGGTTGGTTTGGTCTGTTTTTGAAGTTTATGAAGAATCACACAATTTGCATTTCTTTGTATGTAGACCTTTTTGCTCACGCTTATGTTCTTGTTATTCATATACATATTTGCATGTAGGAGTAATTTATTTTTAATGTTGACTATTAGGCCATTCATGGTTATATCACAGCTTATTCATTCGTATGTTGGTAGTTATGAGGGATCTTCGAAAATTTCACAGAAATGCATATTATTTTAAAACTGCATGGATTCCAAAATTCTTTTGCACTAAAATAAATCTATTTTCCATGAAATTTTTGAAGTCCTTTTGTATTTGTCTGGTTCCTAGGTTTTCTATTATGAAAAATGCTTCTATAAAAATGTTACTATTTGCTTCTTGATGTGTGTTTCTGAAATACATATAGGTAGGAGTAAAATTACAGATCATAAAATAGATTAATGATCAGTTTTAAGAAGCATTTCCAATTTTCCAAGATGTTTTGTATCAATTTTGATTCACATTAACAAACACAATTATTGTAGCTGTTCTGCATCCTAAGAAATATTTAATAATATCAGTCTGCTCAGTATTATTTCTTTGAATGTTGTAGTTTGAATTGGCATTTTGCTGTTACTAATATTAAGAAAAGTTTTACACATTCTTGCTAATTTGAATATGCTAATTTGAATAAAGTGTGTCTTTTTTCCTCATATTTAAAGATTGAGTCTTCTCCTTTTCTTGTGCTTAATTATTTGTAGGAATTTCATGTATTTCACCTTTGAGTTCTTTGTTGGGTTTTGTGTAAAAGGTAATTTCACAATAATGAGCATTATCTTTTAATTTCATTTTCAAATGGCCTCACTTTAAATATATTCTCCCTAATTTGTATATGTACTCCAATTTATGTGTATTTATCTTAATGGTGATTATTCTTGTCTGCTCTTTAAGAAATCATTCTCTCCCTGAAACATGAAGATATCCTCCTTTGTTATTTCTAGAAGCTCTGTTGTTTAATCTTTTACGTTTGATATTCAAGCCTCCTGGAATTTACTTTTATCTGTGGTATGAGATAAAGGTCAGGATTTATTTTTCCCTACTTTTCAGTCCCAGTTGACTTGATATCACTTATGGCATTTATCCAAGAGATTCAATACCACTTGCGTGGTTTGTGTGATTGACTCAATACCACTTATGGAAAAGGCCATTGTTCCTGCTTCTTCATTCTACAATGCTTCTTTTCTCATAAAGCAAGTATTCATACAAAAGAAGGTCAAATAGCTTGTGAAAAAATGGAATTAAGTTTACTTTGTTGCAAAACATTTTTAAAATTTATGCATGCTGTTTTCATAATACGTATTTTCAAACTTCTTCTGCTACTTTATACTTCATGTTACTCAGTAGTGTAGGCAAAGCTTGTTCTCTGATATTTTCTTATTTATGTCATTTTCATTCCTACAAAAATGTTAGGATAGCTTAAAAATTTCTACCAAAAAGAAATAGAAAGCAGCTTGCTGGTATTTTAATTAAAATTGAAGTTTCTTGTTGATTAATTTAGAAGTAAGTTACATATTTGCAATATTGCCTTAATTTAAAAAATGGCATTTATTATTTTCTTTATTCAGGTCTTTTGAAATTTGTTTTAGTGATGAAAGTTTTTTGTATAGAGTTCTTTTTGTATATACTTCAGTAAATTTATACCTAGGCATTTGATATTGAAGCTATGGTTAATGGAATTTCTTCAATTTTTCTCTGTTTTCCATACTTATGCTATATATAAAGTTGATTATCCTATGCTGATTTATCAAATTACTGCATTTAGGGAATTCACTAATTCTAATTCTTTGTATGTATATTTTGTTATTTTCTAAAAATACATCATCTGCAAATAATGAACTTTTTTTTCCTTTTTAATTCTTACATCTTTGATATCTTTTTCTTGCCTTATTGCTCTTGCTAGGATCTGTAGATAATAATATACATCCTCCTCTTATCCTTGGTTTTAGGAAGAAAATGTTTTATTTATTTATTCATTTTTAAAGATTTATTTATTTATTTTGAAAGAGTTACAGAAATAGAGGAAGAGACAGAGAGAGAGAAAAATCTTTCATCTGCTGGTTGGTTCACTCCCAGATGGCCATAATGGACAGGGCTGGACCAGACTGGAGCTAGGAGCTTCTTCTGGGTCTCCCACGTGGGTGAGGGGCCACCTGCACCCAATCACTTGGGTGGTCTTCAGCTGCTTTTCCCAGGCCATTAGAAGGGAGCTGGATTGAAAGGAGAGCAACTGGCACACAAACAGGCGCTCCTACAGGATGCAGGTGTGCCAGGCAGCCACTTTACCTGCTATGCTAAAATGCTGGCCCCAGGAAGAAAACCTTTAAATATTTTACCATTTAGTAGGAGCTTCCCATAGAGATCCTTTATTAGATAGGACGTTTATTTTTATTTCTACCAGTACTATGTTTTCATAATGAATAGATATTTAGATTCAGTTTTTAAACAATAAATTTTCCTCTAAATTTGGCTTTATCTACATTGTATATCTTATATGTAATGTATTATTTTCATTCCATTCATGTTATTTTCTGATTTCCAATGTAATTTATTTTACAGAGGTTGCTTAGAAGCTTACATCAGGTGACTCTGCTGTTGATATTTAGCATAATTTCCTTGAGGTCAAAGAGCATTTCCTTTAAACTTTTTTGTTTATAAGCCAACATTTAATTTGTTGTCTTTTTGCTCTCCAGCCTGAAGATATTTATTTTGTAGTTACTTTCCATGATTTACATTAAAATGAATTTCCTTATTGTGTTCTTAAATAATATAGGTGCTTACTGATTTTTAAATAATATATCAATTAATAGGATTAATTTGTTAAAATGTTCACTTATATTTGTATATCTGTCTGCTCTTTAAAAATTCAGTTTTACTTTATAATTTTGAGCCTGTTACCAAGTGCATTAAAATGTGCAATTGTAACACCTTTGTGATTTATTGAAACTTTGAATGCTATGAAATTCCTTTCTCTATATTTAGTAATGTTTTCTTCTTTAAATACTACTTTATATTATACGAAAATGATACATTCCTTTCTTTTTTATTTTTATTTTTGACAGGCAGAGTGGACAGTGAGAGAGACAGAGAGAAAGGTCTTCCTTTGCCATTGGTTCACCCTCCAATGGCCGCCACGCTGTGGCCAGCACACCGCACTGATCCGATGGCAGGAGCCAGGTGCTTCTCCTGGTCTCCCATGGGGTGCAGGGCCCAAGCACTTGGGCCATCCTCCACTGCATTCCCTGGCCACAGCAGAGAGCTGGCCTGGAAGAGGGGCAACCGGGACAGAATCTGGCGCTCCGACCGGGACTAGAACCTGGTGTGCTGGCGCCGCTAGGCTGAGGATTAGCCTAGTGAGCCGCAGCGCCAGCCACATTCCTTTCTTTCTGT
Organism: Oryctolagus cuniculus; assembly: GCF_964237555.1. Taxonomy (NCBI): domain Eukaryota; kingdom Metazoa; phylum Chordata; class Mammalia; order Lagomorpha; family Leporidae; genus Oryctolagus; species Oryctolagus cuniculus. The sequence continues at coordinate 22,683,424 of NC_091453.1, forward strand.
TTAATACTTACATAGTATTTTTGTTTCTTTTACATGAATCCATTTCCTTTATTTTTGGTTGTGTCTCCTTTCATACCTTATTGTTAGCATAGTTGATTCTTATTCTTTCAACATATGAATTTGTGCTCTATGCAAATCTCATAAAATTATGTAAAATTGGATTTAAATTTCCAATGTTTTTAAATTCTTTATTTTTATACCTATTATTTGTTCCTTTCCCTTTCTGCCTTCTCTTGGATTGATGAAATATTTCCTTTATTATATTCTGATTCATCTTCTAGTAGCTTACCACAAGACTATAATGAGTTGAAAATGTATGTATGCTGTGATATCTACAGCAATCATTAAAATAATCAGAAAATTAAAATAAGAAAGGTGCCACTACTTTTATATAATGTAATTATACACATCAAGACAAATACACATATATATCATAAATGTGTGAGTATATAAATATTGATATATTTAACAATGTTGTTATTCTTCATTCTTTCTGCATGTTTAATCTTCCATGTAGGATGCTTCTTTTCCTCTCAAATAATTATCTTAAGACTTTTATATAGTTTAATGTATTTTAATAGCAAACTTGTAAGAACAGCACAGAAGACAGACAACATTAAAAACATGTACTTCATGTAAGACAACTCAGAAAAATATAGTGAATGGATAGAATCTACTGTATGATAAAAATGCCACAAACACCATTTAGTTGCCATCAATAAGAAATTGACTTATTTTTAATAAAATCCAAATGCTGGCATTGTCTAGAAAAATGTAACAGGGTTATTTATAGTTGTTATAAAGTTGAACTGCTGAAACTTGTTCACTGAAACATTTTGACTTACATTAATATTTTACGTCCCCACATTTATATTAAAAATCCACACACAAATGAAAATGGAAAAGCTGCCAATAGTTTATTTCTGTCCCCTCTTTTTCCACTTGCAATCATATACTTAGGTACCTTTTGACCCCATGGGAAAAAAAATACCTAATGTTCAGAAATACCAGTAACAGGAAGAAGATAAAATTTTTTGAGAATGAACTGTTTCCCATCATAGTGGATTCTTAAGCACATTTCCATGTATGTGGCATGCTAGCTGGATGTCTTTTGGCAAAATTGTTACATGTTTGGCGTGGATAGCACACAGGTTGGTGTCTTCAAAAAGGCCAACCAGAGGCCGGCACCGTGGCTCACTAGGCTATTCCTCTGCCTGCGGCCCCAGCACTCCAGGTTCTAGTCCCAGTTGGGGTGCCGGATTCTGTCCCAGTTGCTCCTCTTCCAGTCCAGCTCTCTGCTGTGGCCAGGGAGTGCAGTGGAGGATGGCCCAAGTGCTTGGGCCCTGCACCCATATGGGAGACCAGGAGAAGCACCTGGCTCCTGGCTTCAGATTGGCGCAGTGCGCTGGCTGTAGCAGCCATTTGGGGGGGGTGAACCAACGGAAAAGGAAGACTTTCTCTTTCTGTCTCTCTCTCTCTCTCACTGTCTAACTCTGCCTGTCAAAAAAAAAAAAAAAGAAAGAAAGAAAAAAAGGCCAACCAGATAGACCTCCCTTGCCTCCTGCAAAGCACCAATAGCTGGGATCTGGGATCTGTTTTGAAGTCCTGAGCAATTTCTTGCACCAGATGCTGGAAGGGGAGTTTGCAAATCAGAGGCTCAGTAGACTTCTGAGAACATCTAATTTCAGAGTGCCACAGTTCCAGGCCTGTGACGAGGAAGAGTCTTCACACCACCAGTAGAGGGCGCACTCTTGCGAGCAGCTTTTGTAGCCAGTTGCTTCCGGAGTGCTTTACCACTAGTCGGTTTGCAGGCAGTCTGCTGTGTACAAGCCATCTCCTTCCTTACCCTGCTTCTCCTCTGGCTGGAGCTCGGCGAGTGAGAGGTGGCACTGGTGTGAGGGAGCGACGGCCTAGACTTTTAAATCATGGTTGAGTAACAAATTTCTGTGTTTTATTTCTGAAAAGTATGTGTATTTTACACACTTATTCTAGTTGTGCTTGTTTTTTAAAAATAGGATTCAGGTTAATAGTTATTTTCTTTCAGAATTTTGAAGATATGGCATATTTATTTTTTATTTCTTTCAATAAATAATTTGAAATTTTAAGTGTGACTGTTTTGGGGAGATTATCTTTTTTGAAGTACTTTTTTTAAAAAAAAGATTTATTTATTTATTTGAAAGGCAGAGTTACGCAGAGGCGGAGAGAGAGAGAGAGAGCGAGAAAGAAAGAGAGGTCTTCCATCCACTGGTTCACTTCCCAAATGGCTGCGACAGCTGGAGCTGTGCCGCTCTGAAGCCAGGAGCCAGGAGCTTCTTCCAGGTCTCCCATGCGGGTGCAGGGGCCCAGGGACTCCAGCCATCTTCTACTGCTTTCCCAGGTCACAGCAGAGAGCTGAATTGGAAGTGGAGCAGCCACTCGTATATGGGATGCTGGTACTGCAGGCAGTGGCTTTATCCACTATGCTACAGTGCTGGCCCCTTTTTAAAAGTACTTTTAAGAACTTCTCTTTCAACAGCTTCACTACGACATGTCCAGAAAGTTTTTTTTGTTGTGATTTTCATTAAAATTCATAGTGGTTCTTTCATCTGTAGTTTGATTTTTTATTAGATATGGAGAGTTCTCAGCCAATACTCCCTCAGTTATGTGACGGACCCATTTTTTCTGATTTTTCCTCTGTTTTTTCTATTTTGCATCCTTTAGCCTCTTTATGTTGCTATATGGATATTTTCCTATGATCTGTGTTTCAGTTCATTCTCTCTTCACTTGATTTACTCTGCTGTTAAACTCTTTTCGATTTTATTTATTGCATTTTTATTTTTAAATTTTCATTTAGTTAATTTTTGTATTTGTAGTTTAATAATAAAATTCTCAATCTTGAACATAGTACATATAGTGAGTTTAAAATATGTCTTAAAAGGGAGCAGGAGGGAGGGTAAAAGGAGAGGGAAGGGGAGTGGGGGAGGAAGCAAATACTATTATATTCTTAGAATTGTATCTACAAACTATATTGAAATTGTTAAAAACTGACTAAAATCTTTTTAAAATTCTAAAAAAATAAGTGTATGATGACAACTGTGATAAAGAAGCTCCTTTGGATGGCAACTTTGATTTTGGTCAGTCTCAACCTTATTTAAATTCCTGCTCAGTAAGTGAATCTATTCTCATAATTAAAAAAAGAAAAGAAGGCAATTGCCTCTCTTGTGCTTCTGCTAATGTGACCTGGAGCGGCATTAGCTTTGATGAAACTGCATAGTGAGACTAGTTTTGATAACTGTGCTTACAGACATCATCTCCATTCTGTTTATCTTCAAGCTTCGGCTTCAAACAGAACTTTTTGTGTGTATCCTGTATGTTTTAAGTTATAAAATCTTGCCAGTTGTTTTAGCCTTTTAAAAAAAGTGTGCCTATAAGTTATAATATTTGGGTATCTCTGCATGTCTTTTGTTTATTCCGTACTGTTTCATTTCATGTACATTAATCTTAGCCCATGATAGTATTAATTTTTCTCATAAAATATTTGCTTCCTTGTTGGTAATTTCAAGATACACTAGCTCTATTATACACCATACTTGTGAGGAACCTGAGGAACAGAAAGATCAAATAATTTCCAAAGGGTCATGCAGTAAGTGGCAAAGCCAGCTTTTCATCAATGGTAGCTTCACCCTTACTCAGTACTATGTACTGCCTCCTGTATTATGAAGACAGACTTCCTATCCATAAAACTGGAGACCTGCTGTACATAAATGGCCTCTTGGATAATTTTTATTTGTCATTCTAGGCTAGTGATAAATTTATGACTCTGATGACTTAGAAACAATTAGTATAGCATGATAAAATTGATAAATTTTGGACAGCAAAGATAGAAATATTTACTCCATTCAAAAAATTACATGTACAACAAGTTAGTACAATAGACCATGGGACTAAAGGTCCTAGTGTCTTATTTTAAGAAAACTGGAAGGTATGAGAAAAATACATCTCTGGACTTCACCTTTAAAATAAGAATTCCTGCCCATTAAGCCAGCATGCAGGATGTGTCCTTCTGAGCATTAAGATGACAATGTTGAGAAACTATTTAAATTTACTTTTGTATATAGATGTGTGATGAGTATTTGAAATCTATGTTGGAAACTATAGTTATTATCTGCAATTTATGGCATATACAATGGAGCTCAATGAGTTTAGATAATTTGCCGTACTCACAACTAGTAAGTAGGTTGTAGGCCTAAGATTCATTTTCTGTTCTCTTTCTCCAAATCAAATCTATTCTCAATCCAATTCTTCAGACTTAGAAATTCTGACACTAGATAATGATAGGTGTTTGAGTAAGATACTAGAAATATCTGAGAATATTTATAAACCTAATATGGACTAACACATGGTACCTGAATCATGTACATTTCTGACTTAGTTAATTTTAATGTAATTTTTTTTATTCATTGAACTGTTTTTTCGAAGCTTATCATTTTGAGACTGGTTTTAATATAATGTCTTTTTCCCATAGGGATGTGCAAAAAATACAATATTACTCACCTTCATCACCCAAAAAATTTACCAGACAAAATGACTTTTCCAAATATAATAAGACTATTTATGATGTGATGCTTCACCTGAGTGGACAAATGCCACCTGAAGTCAATTCAAATCAATCTTTACCTAGCGACATCACTGGAAGGGTGATTCAGCTTCATCTACAACATTCCTCACTTCTCAACTTGCTCAAGTAAGAACATGAATGTGCCCATTTAAGCACGTAATTGTGGCTTGGATATGAACTCGTTTTGAAAATCTCAGTGTAAGGCAAATATTTCTCATGAAGCCACTGAAGGAAAAAGGATAAAAACTAAAAGTTATTCATCACAATATTATTAGTACAATTTCAAGTTATGCATATTGAGAACTTTCAGTCTGCATAAAGTCTTGATACATATGATAGGAAAATAATTAGCATCAGAATGTCTGTGTTCCTCTGCAAAGATTAAACAGCAAATGACCATAAAGAGAAAAACATTATTCAATGACAGATGGAGGGGATGACTGGTGAACTTATGCTGCTGCTTTTGCCTCCACTTGCAGCATCCTTGCCCACTAAACTCTCCAGAGCTATAGGCAGTGTACTTACGCCGTCTTCCATGCTCTTATGCCACTGAAATCGCACGTATTACACGTAATTATTTGTGTAAAAAGATGCAATTATCTCGAAGTGTATTAATGTGCTTTTCATTTTTGCTTCTTTGTGTGTAGAATATGCTCCTCAGGTGGCCAGAGAAACTTATTTGCCTTAGCAGGAGTAGGAATGGAGGGCAAGAGGAGCACCCTTAGATCAGGAATGCTTTACATTCAATGCTTTATTTCCAAATTAGAATTTTGGAATCCATAGAAATATTATATATGAAAATTTGTGCATGGTCCTGGGCAAAATATTTTCTCTCTTTTCTTAGGCCCTCACTATCATGGTAATAGCAGAACTATATTGGTTTCCTGTGGATTGGAAGGGAGCTAGAAGTTTCTAAGTTACAAAAAGGAGACTGAGTAAAGATTCAAGGGGTCTGTCAGGGAGGTTGCTATGTTAGAACGTTAGAGAGATCCCACTAAAGAGAAGAAAGTATGGTAAATGGTTAGACCTGAAGCCTCCATATGAATGATAAATATATGGAGACTGAGAAGTGGCTGAGTTATAGGAGACTTCATGTTTCATGATGGCGCTAAGAGAATTGATACAAGATCCCCATCTCGGATATCAGCAGCATATTTTCAGATAAGGGACATCATCAAAGAGAGCAGGACCTGGAAAAGCATCAGAGACCTGCATGTACAGGTACAAGTGTCCATCTCTCCTGTCTTATATAAGCCCAAATGCTTGGCTGATCCAGGTTCTAAGAGGCTTTATACAATTTGTGGGCTATTCTTTATAAAATAATAACAAATTAAAATGCCAAAATTAGACACGTGACTTTAGGAGGTAATTATGAAAGTTAGAAGCCTGAAGTTGGATATTTACTGGACAATTTATCTCTTTTTTGATGTTGTCTTGCATTGGAGGAGGTGAGGTGCTCAAACTTTGAGAGTTTATCATAAAGAACAGAAGTATATAAAGATCATTCCAGTAAGCAGACACAAAGATAAATGAAGATGCAAATTTGTATTTTCTTTCTATCTTTCTATATTCCAACTATGTGGGAAAATGAGAAAGATTATGTCAGTTAAGGAATATACTGCAACTGTATGGAATTATGTAAATCATTTTAAACTCCACTGATTTCTCCTTGAACCTGTAAACCCCACAAATTAGTAAGCATCTTGTGAGCAGGAACCACATTTCATTTATGTGACATTCTAATATCCAGGGTTACTGATAGCACAGAATGAGGTCTATATCCATCAAATACTTATTTCTTAACATTTGATCTCACAGAATTTTGCTTTTTGAGTATATATATATATATATATATATATATATGAAATAAAACAATGTTAAGTATAAAAATTAGGAGGAAATGAAGAACAAGTGAAGGATTTGCATTCTAGGAGGGAATGTGTAAGTCAATGATAAATGGTCAAGTTGGTGAAAGATGGAGTGTGTGCTATGAATTTTAAGCATTAAACTTTATTTATAACACTAAATTATGACTCATTAAAAAAAACTTTAAGGGCCGGCACTGTGTTGTAGAGGGTTGGGTCACTGACTGTGGCACTGACATCCTGTGTGGGCATGATTCAAGTCCCAGCTGCTCTGCTTCCTTTCTGGCTCCCTGCTGATTTGCCTGGGAAGGCAGCAGGAGATGGCCCAGGTACTTAGGCCTGTGCATCCACAGAGGGGAGACACAGGGGAAGCTCCTGGTTTCTGGCTTTGGCCTAGCCCAGCCCTGGCTATTGTGGGCATTTGGGGAATGAACTAACTGATAGTAGATCTCTCTCTCTTTCTCTCTCTCTCTCTTTCTCTCTCTGTAAAAAGACAACAAACAGAAAAATTTAATAATTAAAATATTTATAGTTTGCTAAGACAGATTGCTTGGCATAAAAGAAGGGGTATTTGTTTTCTCACAGTTCTGAAGGCTGGGAAGTCCAAGATCAAGATATTGGAGGGATGGTTTCTTCTGAGGTCACTCTCCTTGACTGGAAGATGACCTTGTGTTCTGAATCATCCCATGGGCTTTCCTCTGTCTACATATGCCCCTGGTGTATTTCTGTGTGTTCAGATTTCACCTTCTTATGAAGACACCAACCGAATTGTATTAGGGTCCAATCTAATGACCTCATTTTACATTTGTTACCTCTTTAAAGACCCTAACTCAGAATCACATTCTGAGATATTGCAATTTAGGATTTTCAATACGTGAATTTCAGATCATAAAAGTTCCATATATGTTATATTATGAAAATATTATAGAACTGGATGTTATATTTTTAAAATTTTTCTTACTGACTTTTTTTTTTTTTTTTTTTTTTTTTTTTTTTTTTTTTTGACAGGCAGAGTGGACAGTGAGAGAGAGAGACAGAGAGAGAAAGGTCTTCCTTTTGCCGTTGGTTCACCCTCCAATGGCCGCCGCTGCAGCCGGCGCACCGCGCTGATCCTGGCAGGAGCCAGGAGCCAGGTGCTTTTCCTGGTCTCCCATGGGGTGCAGGGCCCAAGCACCTGGGCCATCCTCCACTGCACTCCCTGGCCATAGCAGAGAGCTGGCCTGGAAGAGGGGCAACCGGGACAGAATCCGGCGCCCCAACCGGGACTAGAACCCGGTGTGCCGGCGCCGCAAGGTGGAGGATTAGCCTATTGAGCCACGGCGCCGGCTCTTACTGACTTTTTAAATAATATCCTTAATGTTTCTTGCTATTTGTTGCTGTTAAGGACTGAATTGTGCACCAATCCAAATTTGTATAGTGATACCCTTACCCCTAATGTGACTATATTTGGAGATAAAGCCTTTGTAGAGACTTTGCAGGTTAAATGAGATCATAAGTATGGGATTCTAATATGATATAGCTGGTGTCTTTATAAGAAGAGGAAGAGAGACCCAAGTTGTGACAAAGTGGGTTAAGCCACCAGCTGTGTCACTGACATCCACATTGTGGTACTGGTTGAGTCCTGCCTGCTCTGATTCCGATCCAGCTCCCTGCTAATGCACCTGGGAGAACAGCAGAAGATGGCCCAAGTACTTAGGCCCCTGCCACCCACATGGGAGACCCAGATGGAGTTCTGGGTTCCTGGCTTTGGCATTTCCTTGCCCCAGCTGTCGCAGCCATTTGATTCTCTCTCTCTCTCTCTCTCTCTCTCTCTCACACACACACACACACACACACACCATTTCTCATTCTTTCTGTGAGTACAGAGAAAATGTTGTATGCTAACACAGTGTGAAGGTAGTAATCTGCAAGGAAATAAATTTCTGTTTAAGTTATTCAGCCTGTGATATCCTGTTATGGTCTCTGATATATTTTGATGTAATTTCACTATTTGTAAACAATAATCACTGTTGTGGTGTAATTTTAATTTAAAAGAACTTTTATTTATTTACAATTTGCATAGTGTAAAACTACAACAGAAGCAGAATATAAACATCTTGTTCCCTACATTGTAAATATAGACATCACAAGAATATAAAACTCTTATTTTGAGATGTATATTTTAAAATTTCTACTGAAAATAAATGCATACATAAAAAGCAACTCACATCCCTTTATAAGTAAATTTAATCACACTGTGTTTTTCATTTCTTTTATCCTTAAAAACTTCCCACTCTTCTTTCTTGTGCATTACCACCATGGGAACTTACTTAATGGAGTTGCATCTAAGAATAAAACTATTTAAAAACAGCAGTCTAAGAAGTTATTCTAGATGGGTACACTGGACTGCAGTAAAAGAGTATGACTTTTGAATCAAGTAACTGTATGTCCCAGCTCTTTTGTATTTCTATGACCTTGTACAAGTTAGTTAACTTCAAGTTCAATATCTGGAAAATTGAGTATACTTCCCAAATTTACCTGGCTGATAAAAACATTACAAATAATATAATGCACATTACATGGCATATAGTAGATTATTATTGTTAATTTAAAACAATGAATTATGATTTATGCTTCAGTATGCTATATCCTTAAGTTACCCCAATATGGTAATCATTAGTGACATACTGAAAAACTAATTCTTGTGATACCACTATCATTATAATGAATATTTAAAAATTCATTCTTCTATTAGAAATGAATGTCTTGTTGATATAAAAAATGTCAGAGAACCAGTATTTTTCAGCTATGCTCCTATATGTATTAGATGGAGTGAGAACTTTTTTTAATTATTATGTTTGAGTAGCTGGCCAGTTAGCTCAGTTGGTTAGAGCATGGCAGCAATAAATTATTATGTTTGAAATATAAAGAGCATATATTTTCTTATAATTTTATCACATTCTGCTGTGGTCTTTAATGATTGATTTAATAAGCCACACTCTCCAGTTTAATAAGGCAAAAGTGTGAATGCATTTGTTTGAGAAAGTTAGTTGTGGTCTTAAAATCTAACAATTTTAACTGAGTGAAAGGAGGTTTGAATAATTAATTACATATTTATTGTATATGTATTACTGAAATCAAACAAATTTGTGACAGCATCATTAAACCTTATGGTGCTTGTGGACATTGTGTAATTTTTCTGTCATTCTAGTTGGCACAGCTCCCAGTAGTGTTGACATTAACATGGGTCATTTCTGTTTTGGCATTTTATGGTGTGAAGATGTAGGTATGGAAGAATGATTTTTGCATTAAAGTCAAGCCATTCAGATTTATTTTCTCTTTATCAACAAATACATGAATGTAAGGATATGTTGACCGTGATAAAATTACCTAACATTTAGAAAGTAGAAGTATGGTTAATAAAATTGGGTCATTAATTCAATATATGTGCATATTTTATCACAGAAATAAATGTATTAAAATTTAAAATAGTCATAAATGATATTAGCTTCCCTACTTAAGCTTGATAATACACTGAGTGAGGATTTTGTACAAGTGAAATATCTAGTTTGTGTAATAACTGAGAAACTTATGTTTAGAGAGTCAGTTGGAATATTTTAAAAATAATTTTTGGAGGTTTAGGATTTAATAACTCATTCCATCTAATTCTGTTTTAACCTACACAGTGTAAATTTGGAAAAAATATTCAAATAAGAAATATAGTATGCAAAAGTGTTAACAGCTCAATTCTTAAAGTCAATGTTCTAAAGCTATGCAGCTGACAAAATCCCAGTGTCTCAGGCAGCAGCTTTACCCACTACCCCACAATGCCAGCCCTTCAATAAGATAGCTTAATTGAAGATCAATGTAAATGAGTATTATGCTATCATAATTTAGTTTTTTCTCTTTTAATTTTAGAGACAAAGGAGGATGTATTTCTCATATACTGCCAGAATTTCTGCTTGAACCAGAAGATTATAAGAGGTGGATTAAAATAAAAGTAAGAGAATATAATTCAAGAAGCAGTCTACACAGTTAATTCATTTTTAATGTTCGATGTTTGTTAGAATGCTAAATTTTATTGTTTTTAAAAATATCAGACATAAAAAGTGTATATGTCTATTGTGTATTATGTGATGTTTACATGTATATACATTGTTTAATATCCAATCAGGGTAAGCATATTTATCTCTTCAAACATTAGGCATTTTTATAGTGAAAACATTGAAAATCTTAGCTTTCAATTTGTTTCTTTAAAGAGAAATATAGGTATTTTTACCATTATCTATACTCACTCTACTGTGAGAAGATTCCATTTTATTTTTTTAATTTTCATTTTCTTTTTATTTATTTATTTGACAGGTAGAGTTATAGACAGTGAGAGAGAGAGACAGAGAGAAAGGTCTTCCTTTTCCGTTTGTTCACCCCCCAAATGGCCGCTACGGCCAGCGCGCTGCAGCCAGCGCGCTGCACCGATCTGAAGCCAGGAGCCAGGTGCTTCCTCCTGGTCTTCCATGCGGGTGCAGGGCCCAAGCACTTGGGCCATCCTCCACTGCACTCCTGGGCCACAGCAGAGAGATGGACTGGAAGAGGAGCAACCGGGAGTAGAACTTGGTGCCCATATGGGATGCAGGTGCCGCAGGCGGAGGATTAACCAAGTGAGCCACGGCGCCAGCCTGAAGATTCCATTTTTGATTGCTTGATTTTTCCCTGTGCTTTTGTGCATTTGTTTAAAAATTCCTTTGGAGTTCTTATGCAAAAATTATTGCATAGCTTTCTAAAATATGTAAGTATTTCCTTCTCTGGAGGAGACCTACAATTGAAGAATGGTGTGGGCTTTGGTAAATTTTATTCTTATCATAAATTTTTAAAATATATATGTGTTGCAAAGAAAATACTGATGCAATTTTGCCATTGCTTGCCACTTTTCTTCCTCGGTTTTGGAGGGGAATAGAGAAAAATTAAGGCATAAATACATAAATTTCTCATAATATACACTGCGTTTTGAGGAAATCTATAGAGAAGAAGAATTGTTTTTAAAGAGCCTGAAGGCTTTTAGGCAATAGTTTTGTGGTGCTGACACAGCAGTCACCCTATCACTTGAGTAGGAAAGCCAGGTGCCTGTTCTGTGGCACTCTGCTGAGTTTCTGTGGCCTAATCCAAAGGCTGGGGCTCTCCGTGGACTCAGGTTTCATATGACCTTTTCAAGTCACCCAGCCAGCTCTACTACAGAATGAGCTGATACGTAGATGTACTAAGTGAATAATTCAATGACACAAATAAGGCACTTGTGCTCCAGAAAGTTACTTCTGTTGGTAGTTTCTATCATTGGCATATGGGTTATAATAACTCTTGGTGAATGTATGAAAAAGGAAATGTGGATTTTTGGGGGGGAGAGGGCGATGGAATAAAGAGCCTCCTATGCTAAGCAATCAAAATTGTGGACTTACATTTGCCTTGCATTTTAGTTATTTTTGTAATATTTTGTTTCTTAAAGTCCTCGACTACTAATACCGTGCCCACAAATCCCTGTACACCTGAGGAGTGTCCTGTTATTATAGACATGAGCAAGTTTGAAGAATGTAGTAAACGTGCATGGACAGATGTATTCCTTCAAATATACAAGGTAATATTGCTACTCTTTTTGTAAAGAAATTATATTTGAGAGTCAAAATGACAGAAAGAGAGGGAAAAGATATATAGAATTTTTCTATCTATTGGTTCATTCCCCAGAAGTCTATAATATTCATAGCTAGGCCAGGCCAAAACCAGGAGCCAAGAGCTCCATTTGTGTCTCCCTTCTGGGAAGTAGGAATGAAAACACTTGATCCATCATCTATGCCTTCTCAGGATGCTTGAGCAAGAAGCTGGGTTAGAAGCAAAATAGCTGGGACTTGATACAGCACTCCAATAAGAGATGCAGTTCATCCAAGTGGCAGCATAACCCACTGTACTACAATGTCCATGTGAACGTTTCCACTCTTGTTTCCTGTGTTATTTTGTCTAGCTCACATGAATGGTGTATTAGTGTATATGCAATGCTGCTATAAAAGATTTAAAAACACAGTAGCTTAAAAGGGAATTTTTTTTTAGAATTTCTCATTGAACTGTTAAGGAGTGGTTCAGATAGTAGCATATCTCTTCCATCCTCAGTTTTAGGCTTTCATCTGTGAGTTCCATTTCCTAGAACAAATAGGAGCAGGTGAAGGAGTAGTCGAGAGCAAGAATATAGCTTTTAAAGATGTATCTTGGAAAATGTATCATTTTCATCTCATATTCCATTGGCAGAATTTAGTCACTTTGTCACACCTGGTAGCAGAAAAAGTTGAGAAATAGTTTCTACAATGGATAATTACAGGGATATTATAACATTAAAAAGAAGAATGGAAACTTATATTCATTAAATAAATAAATAAATAAATAAAAAGAAGAATGAAAAAAATGAATACTGTTGAAAATCATGGTCTCTACCTCTAATACACATTAGACTCTTGCTATAAAGTTATTCTGGAGTGATAGTCACTAGAATTCATATAACCAAAGGTGAGACCAGGTTTTGATGAGACTCTGCAATTTACTTCATATTGAATTGCATTTATGGGTAGACTAACAGCCATAAATTATGCCTTCACACCCTCAAAATGAGGAAGTAAATACTATGGCAAAGTAAGCCCCAAAATTATAAATAAGTGCATATAGAAAGGAATATAGACTGTTCAGATCCTTGAAAAAGGCTCCTAGAAATAATATCAATTTAAACTGAACTTTCATTAATGATTACAAATTTACTAGGTAGGATAGGGCAGGGCATAAGTTGGAGAGAGGTAGTAAAATTTATGTGTTAAGAGGTGGTAAGTGGATTTTACTGGGGAGTATGGTAGCAAAACTTTTCAAGACAAAGAGCATTCAGTATGGAAAACTCTAAAGATGAGATAAAACATGGTATATTCTGATGAACAAATATACTATAACTGGAAATAGGGAATGATGGAAGAAATTAGATGATGGTTCATATTTGTTCAAGAAAATTTGTTCAGTAATACTTGTTAAAGCATGGTAAGACAAACTTTATTCAGGCAATCACAATTTTTACAGAGACCACAGTAATGGGATTTTGCAGTGGGAGAGAGAGATTAGGCTCAAATCCAAATACAGCATGGGCAAGTGGAAATTCCTAGACAAGCAGCAGGGTTGGGGTTAATGGATAGAAAATCACTAAGAGGAGATTCTAGCAATAAGGGGAATTCTGGTTAAAAATTTTGCTAAAAACAATCCAGGATCTGGATGATAAATATAAATATAAATTATATTTATAAATATAAATATAAATGATAAATATAAATATTTATAAATATAAAAGGTGATCAGATATTAATGGTGGAGAGTACTTGATAAATTGACTTAGAGTTGTAACTAAAACTGGATTTTACAAGCGAGTACACAGAGGGACCTAGGAGAAATTTTAGGAGCCTGACTACAATTTGTTCAAGGAGAGAATACTTGTCACTGCATAAGCCAGACTAAAGAATATGTACTTTTTTGTATTTTCTTTGATCCCCATTACTGAAATATAAGACACAGGTAAAGAACAGGATTTATGGTGGGGGAGCAGAATGTGGGACAATGCAAGAAGTCAAAATAGATTAACTTTTTTTCCTGTTGTGTTTAAGGTACCCTGCACACTTGCCAGGCTGATAAACGTATTAGGAGAGAGAGCTGGGTGACAACACATATTTGGGCTTCTTCACTGATTTAATGATAAAACCAGAGGAATAGATAAGATTGTCCAGTTAGATCAGTTGCAGAGCTGCATTTTATATAGTTTGGAGTGTATCCAAATCACAGGTAGCTCTAGGCACTGTATTAAATCAGAATTGGATTGGCAATTACACTTAAGAAAGAAAGCAATGTCCTTTAGATGCATTTCCCAAGCCAAGCTAGAAATAGAAAGTTGTAATTTTTGCATAAGTCTCTTTAAGTTGTAACTGTAACATTCCTAGCCTAGAACTCATGTGTACCCTCTAAGAATGATTTTCTCCATTCTTCTTGGCTAATAGTTAGATAACAGGATATAGCTTCTTTCACTTAATTTCACTTTGTGTCATGTGGTTATTTCTGCTTGTTAAATTTGTATGATTTTTAAGATTTATTTATTTATTTGAAAGTCAGAGTTACACAGAGAGACAAGGAGAGGCAGAGAGAGAGGTCTTCCATCAGCTGGTTCACTCCCCAATTGACTGCAACGGCCGGAGCTGTGCTGATCTGAATCCAAGAGCCAGGAGCCTCCCCTAGGTCTCCCACAAGGGCACAGGGGCCCAAGGACCTGGGCCATCTTTTACTGCCTTCCCAGGCCACAGCAGAGAGCTGGATAGGAAGTGGAGCAGCCGGGAGTCAAACCGGCGCCCATATTCCGGGATGCTGGCACTGCAGGCAGCAGCTTCACCCACTATGCCACAGCACTGGCCCCAAATTTGTATGTTTAATCACAGTTATTTTCATGCATTATGTTCCCAAGTCACAAAAACTATCAACAGTTAAATAATGGATCATTGAAGCATTAGAGAGGTAAAAAACACTAACGGAAAGACTCAAACTCAGAAGCTGTTCTAAATGTAAATACAAAAAGGACTCCCATGTGAATACAAAGGTAGATTCTCTATGGTCTAAAGGAAATGTATGTCATGGTTTCACTGAAGATTCTAGAAAAGGAAAAGAAGATCAGAAATAAATATGATGAAGTTTAACAAATATATTCATTCATTCCCAGTGTATTGTCTGTCATAACTTCTTATAAATGTGGTGTTATTCTATCAAATCTTTTGATTTTTTCAAACAAAGAGTAGTGGTTTATCTGATTAAGTGTATTTTCATAAAACTAGTCCAAAATCTCTCATAACAGGACAAAATTGGATTTTTTTCCTAAAGGAAGGCAAGATGCCAAATCTATAGGGGTATTATTCACAATTGCATTTGTATTACCTAAGTATCCAGTAGAGTGGTGACTGCAGTACTCATTGAGCAATCTAGACGTGTTTCCTCTCCAAATGTTGTTCATCATTTGGATTAATTTTTAGTTTTTAGTATTTTTTTTCAATATCTTAGCATATGACTCTTACCTCCCTTGCTTTTCATAGCTATTTTTTTTTTTTTGACAGGCGGAGTTAGAGAGAGAGAGAGAGAGACAGAGAGAAAGGTCTTCCTTCCGTTGGTTCACCCCCCAAATAGCTGCTATGGCCAGCGTGCTGCGCTGATCTGAAGCCAGGAGCCAGGTGCTTCCTCCTGGTCTCCCATGCGGGTGCAGGGCCCAAGCACCTGGGCCATCCTCCACTGCCTTCCTGGGCCACAGCAGAGAGCTGGACTGGAAGAGGGGCAACCGGGACAGAATCTGGCACCCCAACCGGGACTAGAACCCGGTGTGCCAGCGCCGCAAGGCGGAGGATTAGCCTAGTGAGCCGCAGCACCAGCCTCATAGCTCTTTTTAACATGGCCACTTACAGTATTTAGTTTTAGTGTTGCTTATATTTTTGTGAGTTAAAAAGTTAGACACCAATATTTATTAAAATTGTCTGTAGAAGAAGGCGTTGTGGTGCACTGGGTTAAGTAGCTGCTTGTGATGCCTGCATCCCATATCAGAGTGCCAGTTGGAGTCCCAATCCACTTCCCTGTAAATATGCTTGGGAAAGCAGCAGAAGATGGCCCAAGTACTTGGGCCCCTGCCATGCATGTGGGGGACCCAGATAGAGCTCCTGGCTCCTGGATTATGCTCTTTGCAGTCCTGTGCATTCTGGCCATTTGGGGAGTGAACCAGCAGATGGAAGTTCTCTTTCTCTGTGTTTCTCCCTCTCTCTCTGTCACTCTAATGTTCAAATAAGTAAAACAAATCTTTAAAAATAGTCTGAAAAATAAAAACAAATAGGCTCTAACATAAAGTACGCAAGCACTGATTTATGAATTAAGTGGAAGAAAGTCAACTTACAGATTTTGATACGTCAAGAACTGTAACTCAGAGTATTTCCATATGCAAGAATTATGGTCTTGACTTACATGCTTGCTGTCCTACCTCCATGAGGTTTTTTGCACAAACTTGAGATTTGGATAAGTCAGCTTATTCCTGCATTTGCTCTGGTTTTTAATCTTTATTGTAACACAGTAAGAATTCATATTAGAAATAGTATTCTGGCGGGCACCGTGGCTCACTAAGCTAATCCTCCGCCTTGCGGCGCCGGCACACTGGGTTCTAGTCCCAGTCGGGGCTCCGGATTCTGTCCCGGTTGCCCCTCTTCCAGGCCAGCTCTCTGCTGTTGCCAGGGAGTGCAGAGGAGGATGGCCCAAGTGCTTGGGCCCTGCACCCCACGGGAGACCAGGATAAGCACCTGGCTCCTGCCTTTGGATAGGCGCGGTGCGCAGGCCGCAGCACACCGGCCGCGGTGGCCATTGGAGGGTGAACCAACAGCAAAGGAAGACCTTTCTCTCTGTCTCTCTCTCTCACTGTCCACTCTGCCTGTCCAAAAAAAAAAAAAAAAAAAGAAATAGTATTCTAAAAACCACTTTACTCAGCCATATTTGAAGCTTCTGACATCCTTTAGATCCTTCAATAAAATTTTCCTTCATTGGACACAAAGACTATGGGGCCACTCAGATCTTTGCTGACTGGTTGGTTGCTAATTCCTAATTTCTCTCAACCCAGTGGTGAAATATATGGAAAATATATTTGGGAATATTATCTTTCCATGATTAATCATATAGGGCCTACTCTGCTTCACCAATAGCTTGGTCTTGTGTTTGTTTGATAATTAAAAGTATAAAATAGCATAAACTTCATGTAGTAGCATGCTAGCTTAAGAAAGTACACAAGATAAATAACAATATGGAATACACAGCCATAGCCATGAGGAGGCTTGTGACTGAAATCATAGCTTCCAGTATCCCTCTCCCTCCACACTTGAGTCAGATACGGTCACAAGAGATGGAGTCTAGGAGGCATGGGCCACTTTAATTGAGGGATTGGAATTCTTTCAATTTTCCAGTTATGCAGCACCCTCAGAGCAGTGAGTAATCACTCTTACTCAATACATCATGACAATGATGTATAAGTGCTTGGTTCAGTCTACAGTCCTAATTTGGATTCTTAATTTGGGTCATCTATTAATTTACTCCTATAAATTTCTTAAGTTAGTATTAAAAAGAGACTCTAAGTGTTAAACTGTCAGGCATCCTTGAGGCTAAAAAATGATCATAAATTGGCTATTGATTCTTTTGTCACCATAGGTCTATTGAAGATGATTCCCCAGAACAAATACAACTATCTAAGTGCTCTTGAAAATTCAGGAATGTTTATGGATAAGGAAAAGATGAAAATTATGTTTTATGTCAGCAGATTAAAATGATATATAATTTTTAAAAGTTGTCAGAAACAATAAGCCAAATATAAAAACAAAGTGAATGTGGGAATAGAAGTACATATGAAAACAGCAGGAGAGCTCTAAATATATGCAATATACACTATTAGTAGTAATTTTGTCATTGTTGTTTGAGTCTTCAGAATGCCATGATGTGACACAGTAGGCTAGCTACAGACTGTTCCATCATGTGGCCACTCTATTGACTATTATACACATTTCTTTACCCAGACCTTTAACAAAAATGAAGGACACACAAACCACATTTTGTGAGGGTAGGAAAGAATTTCCTAAGTGTTACCATTAAAACTAAATTACCCAAATTTCATCAATTCACTGACACAGCTAATAAGGACATCATTCCTCTGTTATCCTCACTGCATTCCTTCAACACATTCTTTGTGTTGTTTGGATGTTACGCAACAAGTAGTAACACTTCTTGGTGAAGATGTATTTGGATTTTTCTTGTAATGGGATATTGTATTTTGCATGTTTTTAGTATTTATTTTATATATTTGAAAGAGTGATGAGAGCACAGAAAGTTTTTCTATCTGCTGGTGCACTCCCCAAATGGTTGCAATGGCTGGGGCTGGGCCAGGATGAAGCCAGAAGCTTGATCCAGGTTTCCCATGTGGGTGCAGGGGCCCAAGAACTGGACCATCTTCTGCTGCTTTATTAAGTGCATTAGCAGGAGCTGGATCAGAAGTGGAGCAGCCGGGACTTGAGCCAGCACCCATATGGGATGTTGGCATCATAAGCGGTGGTTTAATACACTGTGCCACAATGCCACCTCCAACTACCAATTCTATGACTGTCTTTGGTGGGAAGATTCTTTGGGGGTCATTGTCTTCTGACACTGCTGGTTTGCATTCTGTGACCTGAGCATGCTCCCATATGCCATAAAAATATCACTCCAGCAGGGAATGGATTACCTTTTTGTAATAACCAGGCTTTAGAATGTGGAGGTGATGGCGAAAGGAATATTGGCAGGATATCAACAGTATCTCTGCGGCCTATGTCACTCAAATTGTGGTCTCCATACCCGTGCCATTGGAGAATTGTCTATTAAAGTTTTGAAAGGAAACAAAGGTCAGCTTGTACTGTGCAGTATAATGTACACCAGTGTGCTGACATTTTATTCACAAAGTCCTGAGAGATCTGTAGTGAGATAGTAGATGGTTAGCTGTTTATCTCTTCCAGAACCTGTACTAAATAACTTGTAGAGTGTAGCTTTGAGTAGTTTGTACTGTAATATTCTATGAAACACAGAATCTTTCACTTAATCTTAACATAACTTGTTTTTAAATCAAGATACACTGTTGAATGGTGATATAATTTCAGTATGCAAAATTTTAACAGGATAAAAATATGTCAAATTATAAAGTTTTATACAATTTATAAATCATAAAGTAAGTCCTCTTCAGTAAGTATCAGTGTTAAAATCAGTTCTGACTTGATAACTTACTACCTTTAATTATAGTTTTACTTTCTGAGTTTCATGAGATGGTAAGGAAATAACAAGGCCTTTCAGATCCTCGTGTTTTGAATGAATTGATAGTCTAAGTGAATCAGCTTCAATTGCAGTTTTTTTGAACTGGATAATAAGCCTCATCTTGTAAATTTTATAGTGTGACTCCTATGGACTAAAGGCTATAAAAGAAAGTTAGGTGTTGAAATTAATATTAGTGAGGCACATCTTACCTGTTCTTTTACTCCACAATGGATACATTGCACCAGAAAATACTGGAGCCTTCTTTTATTTATCTACTTGTCATATTTTTTAATTTATTCTTAAGTAATAATTTACTATTTCTACATTACAGTCTATAAATATTTCTATCATTCTTTTCCAATTTCAGGTCCTGATTCTTTCCCGAATTGTACCATATTGCAGCAATGATATGCCCCCCAGGCATGTGGAAAATACACCAAAAATCAATCCTGATTTTACATCCAGCAACATATATTCTGTTTATGAAAGGGTTCTTCTTAGTTGGATGAACACAAATTATGAGGATGCTAGACATATTGTATGGAAAAACTGTAAAAAAGGTAAGAAGTTATTTTTTCTTTAAATAAATTATTGCAGATTATAGTGTGTCTATGTAGAGGAGCCATGGTATCACAATCTGAATCCATGGATCCTACAGCTGACTTTTAGAATTTATTCTGTCATCTACAAGTAGGATGTCCTTTTAACATCTTCAAAATAAGTTTTCTCACATGTAAAATGAAAATAATGAAAGATGTTTCTTTATATTGAAGAATAAATAATTAAAATATGTAGAGATACTGTAGAAATGAAAGATCACCCTAACATTGTTTCTGGGAGGGTCAACTGGATAAAGTATTAAATTTAGGTGACACTCCTCAACCTTTGTGTATAATTAAAGGAGATCAAGTGAAATTTAATGAGAAAATATCTTTAACCTTATGTGAATACAAAGATCATGTTGGAAGCCACAACATGCAATAATGTTTCATGAACTTTGGGAGGAGGATACTAGATCCAGAGAGAGACCAACCCCAGTATGTTCAGATGGGTACTGTTGATTCTGCTCTTGCAGAGTAAGGCTCTATAAATATCTATCCCAAGAGCCTTAAATTTCTCTTGAAAAAATTCTAATTACTAATGTAGTTATACATTTTTCTTCTTTGTAAACACTAATTGAAAAGACAGTGTGTATGGTCATTGTTCCTTTAGCATCATTTCAGCTCCCTTCTTTCAAGTACCTCCAAAACTGTTGTGTTCAGAGTATGCTATTTGTATTTTTTTAAGCAAAGGCAGACCTTTTAGTTCTGTCTTCTTAATTTTTAATTTGGTGGTATTGTTATTATTTGATACTGAGAGAGAGAAAGAGAGAGAGAGAGAGAAACTTCCCGCCACTGTTCCAGTCCCCAAATGCCTGAAATAGCCAAGGCTGAACAAGACAAAATCTCAAAGCTGGGAACTCAGTCCAGGTCTCCCACATGGATAGCAGGTGCCTGAGTACTTGAGCCATCACCTGAAGCCTCCCAGGATCCACATTAGCAATAAGTTGGAGTCAGGAGCTGGATCTGGAATTTGAATCTAGGTACTCCCATGTTGGATACATATTTCCTGATTAGTGCCTTAATCAGTACGCCAAATGTTTACCCCTAGGCTGTGTTTTATTTTAAAATATTTATTGATCTATTGATTTATTCATTTGAAAGGCTGAGTGACAGGAGGAGACTAGGGGTGGGTGGGTGTGGGTGGAGACATGCAGAGATCTTCCGTCCACTCATTCATGCCGTAAATGACCACAAAAGCTAGATCTGGTGGCAGGTGGAGCAACTGGGATTCAAACGCACACCTCAGCAGTGGCTTAACTCACTGCTGCACAACACCTGCCCTGCGATGTGCATTTCAAATCATTGCATTGATTGTATTGTGCCTTAAATCACACATAAAGTTATTCTTACATTTTATCAGTACAAAATACTTTGAAAAATATCATGTGGAGTGTTGTTAGTTGAAAATTCCTAGTCATCTGGGTTTGTTAGACTGATTTTATGATAATATACTCTAGAAAGGGTCCATATTGTAGCATCTCAGATGAATAAATATTTAGCACTTTCTGTGGAGTATCCAGGGCATCACTAGTTCCAGAGAAAACATCATCTGCAGGCCATACAAAATTATGAACTTAAAAATTAGCCTGCTGTCGATCTATTGAATTTTGAGTCCTGCCTATGATTTTCTTGGAAGGACCAGACCATGGACTGGACAACCCGTGGGCTGGATGTTCCCATCCCTTCAAGTAAACAGTGTATCTCCAATCCCTTCTACCTGCTTAACCTACAGGTGAAGGTGAAATTGGAGATGACCCCCTAAAATTAACACCAAAATGTGGCCCCTTAAAGTTCCCTAGAAGTGCTATCTGGGGTGCCACATGTGCTACGGGAATTTGGGGTGCCATACGATTTCACCACATGCTTATTAATAAATCCCCACTATTAATAAGCCTGAGAGGGTTCTTGCCTAATATTTAGAGAAGAATTCTAAATACCGGCACAGATAAACGAGGCAGCATGGTACACTTTAAACTTTTATTTAGTGTGAAAGATGCATAGGAGAGTGAGAGAGAAAGGTAAATCTGGGTTCATACCGAGCACCAGGAACCAGCCACGTGGAGGAGCATCTTGGCCAGGAAGCCTAGGGCAGGTGGCCCTAAGGCTACGCGCCCTGGAGGCTCATGGCTACAGGAAGCCCCCTCCTGGCAAGAGGCCAGGGAAGAAGAGAAGGGGCGGGACACACTGAGTCCCAGGCTTTTAACCCACTTCCAAGGGGAGTGATTAATTAACCTGATTGGCTGGTGGGAACCCAGGTGCAGCCAGGTAGGGGGATGAGGTCACACAGGGGCGTGGTAAAGGCGTGGTCTTCCAGCTCACAAACCTAATGGATTTTAACATGTATGCCTGTCTACTTGAAAGGAATCTCTGCAGCAAATAGGGAAATCAGAATAAGTCTGATGCCTTTTGGGTCTCCTTATCTGTGCATGTTGATTATTGTTGATCAAATATTTGACCTCAAATTATTCAACAAAATAAGAATTCTGAAATAGTTAAATTTCTTCTTTATTACTAAGTGGTAGTGTATTTTCGAAGGGGTTCATGTAGAAATAAAGGGAACATCTTGAAATTTCTTTTTCTTTTTTTCTTTCTTTTTTTTTTTATTGTTGTTGTTGGTAAGAACAGTCTAGTTCAAGAATCCAGCATCCTGGGGAAAGAGAGATCTCTTGATCCAAAATGTGCTCTTTCAGCCCAAGAAGTCCAGGGCACCAGCCAGGTGCAGGCTCTTGACAATGGAGCTCAGTATGAGTGGGGTGGGGTGGAGGCTCCTTTGTTAGCTGGGTCAAGAGTCTGCCATTCCAGACCACCTCCCCTCCGGAGACTCCTGAAATTCTTCTTATGTAAATGTTACTATTCACCATACTAGGCCCAGGTAATTCACAATATCAGTAGCTGGTTTTTGTTATATAAAAATAAGAAGGGAAAGGAAAGGAAGATGCCTTTATTATGGCTACAAATTCCTAACTGTCAATTGTTCCATTCTGTATCTATGGACTCCATTCTAGCTACTTCTTGCTGATTGGGGGAGAAGAGGGGATTTGGGGAATGGAAAATTTTGACCTGGTGAAAGACATCTTCCTTGGTTTCCCCCTCTATGTGAGAGCAAAGTCAAATTTGCAAAGTTTCCATATACATGACATAATGCTTGAAATTTCTTCTACAGCCTTAAAGATATATTTCATAGCAATAAGCTCTTGAGGTTTGCATTTTATTTTATATCCAAAATAGCATGATTTTGTTTTCTAAGCAGAGGAAAAATATTTCATTATTGCTGAAATTTCAATGAGAAATGAAATTTCAATGAGTCGTGGGATTCTTGGGTTTGCACAAGAAAGAATTCAGGCATGACACAGAGAGCAAAATAGCAGTTTTACTGGGGATAGGGCATCCATTAGAATGAAAAGGACGAAGAATGAGCGCCCAGGCACTCAGATTGGGGGAAAGCGAGGTTACCTGGTTACATGGAGAGAATACACCTGGCAGGCCAGAAGGGTGGCTCAGCAGAGAGCTGAGAGGGCTGAGCAGGAAATCTTTGTTTAGATTCTGAGATTTTAAGGGAGTCTCTCTTTACCGCACTCCCTTCTCCTCCAGGACAGAGGGTAATAAGAAAAAATTCTTTCCCAAGTTTGTTATCAGACAGGGGAGTCTTCCCCCTTGGGTGGCCTGCCTTGGAGAAGAATGTCAAGGTTTTATTGCTCAGTGTTATCAGGCCAGGACACCCATTTGGTGCAGAGGAGAGAGCTTTCCCGTGGGGGAGGGGCTGGGACCACCTGGGAGTGCCGGTGCTGGGCTTCTGCAGATACAAGTTTCTCAGGCCCCTCTCACACACACACAGAGGCTAATTTCTAACTGCCTACCTAACAGTTATATTTAGTCTCTCTCTCTTTCTCAACAGGTACTATTCCCTCTGAGAGATGGATAATAAATTTTGACAGTGATCTTTCAGATGGCCTTGTTTTTGCAGCACAGTTGGCAACCTATTGCCCATTTTTGGTAAGAGTATTTTTATGCATACTGGTCTCTCATTTTGGAGAATTTAGTGATTAAAATTTGAAATGTATCTTCTGTAAATGGATACTTTTGAATGCCTTAATCTTAAGTGGACACTTCTTAAATAGGTGGCTAGCATTGTCTTTTTCCCCCTGCATTTCAGTTGTGCTATTCTGTTTCTTACACATGTTAACATAAGATTCTTTGCTAAATTACAGTGAACACTTTTAAAGCAATAGAATTGGTTCCATTACTTAAAGATTTTATTGGTGTCTATTCCAGATTGAGCCCCATCTTGTAAATATGTACACACAGCCAAAAACTCCTGAACAGTATCTGCACAATTGCCTGATTGTTATGAACAGTATTCGTGAAATTAGCTTTGACATGGAAATACAGGTAAGTGCCTTTCTATTAGAAATATTAGAATTTTGAGAAGAGACTCTAAGAAAGCCTGGTTTAGAAGAATAAAACTTATTTTTTTAAATAATTATTTTATTTATTTGAAAGACAGAGTTACAGAGAGAGGTAGAGACAGAGAGAGAGGTCTTCCATCGCTAGTTCACTCCCCAGATGGCCACAATGGCTGGAGCTGCACCAATCCATCTGAAGCCAGGAGCCAGGAGCTTCTTCCAGGTCTCCCACATGGGTGCAGGGGCCCAAGGACTTGGGTCATCTCTCCTGATTTCCCAGGCCATAGCAGAGAGCTGGATCAGAAGAGGAGCAGCTGGGACTAGAACCGGCGCCCATATGGGATGGCAGCGCTTCAGGCCAGGGCTTTAACCCGCTGCGCCACAGCGCCGGCCCAAAGAATAAAACTTATAATTCACTTCAATTCAATAATTTATTGAACCTTTTCCATGAGAGATACTGGATAGATCCTATAGGGGTACAGATATAGTTAAACTACATTCATGCATTTAATGGTATTACAGAGGTAATCATGACAAGTATGCTTAGAAAAGCTGATGCAGAGGGGGCGGAGCCAAGATGGCGGAATAGTGAGGGCGCACACTGATAGTCTGGGAAAATGTAGTTTAATAAAAGAGGAGTTACGGTAGCCTCAGAAAAAAGAACCAGGAAAATATTGCAGAGGAAACTCTTCTGGATCGAGTGGCTGTGAATCAGAGGACCTACTGGGAGAACAAGGTCGCCCACCGCATGGAAGCCGAGCCGCGGGAGCCGCAGGTGCCGCGGGAGCCGCAGGGTCTGCGCGCCAGTGCAGGAAGGGGAGTACATGTCAGACACCAGCGGGGAGAATTGGGACGTCCAGGGCTCCGAGTCCACACATTGGCGCTGGAAGGGGAGGTGAGCTCAATAACCCGAGACATTGGTGGGGAAACGGGGGTCAGAATCTAGAGGGGGGACGGAAAGTGCAGCAGACTCACTACCGGAAAGAAGGAAAAAAAAAAGCTTGGGGGTTTCTCGCTCCCCCAACCTTGCAAAGGTTGCAAGGGTGCAAGGCTTGAAGAATTCGCAAGAGACAAAGAGCAGGCCCCCTCTCTGGATTTACATATCAACAGGGGAGAGCTAAGGAACTGAGTCACTACAATTCAGTAGTCTAGGCAACCCAGTGGGAGTCCAGAGGAGCCTACACAGACTCTTTGGGTAGAAGCCAGAGACTGGAAGCTAAATACCATCAATTCTGCACAGCCGTGCCATGCGGTATTACTTACCCCCTGAATAAATAAAATAAATAAATAAATAAAAAGAGAGAGATTTACCACGCATAACCTGAGGGTGTCACCTTTGCACACCCGTAACCAGGAAGAACCAAGCAGAGCTCTCAGGCCACACCCATGTCAAGCCCCCAAGGCTCCTCCAACAGCAGGCAGTCCACTTAACACGGACATAGTATAAAATAAAAAAAAAATTAAAAAAAAACACACAGTGACGAAAGAAGAATTAACTATGCCAAGCAACAAACACAGAAATCCAGGGAACAAGATCAACGATGACACTATGATGCCTCCAAATAAACAAAACACCCCTAACCAAGATTATGAAGATGATGACATAGAAGAAATGCAAGATACGGATTTCAAAAAATTTATGATAAGAACATTTAGAAGTTTTCAAAAGCAAATCCTTGAACTACAGAAATCCTTATTGGACAGGATTGAAAATCTCTCTCGTGAAAATGAAATTTTAAGGAAGAATCAAAATGAAACTCAGAAACTAGTAGAACAGGAAAGTGTGATAGTGAAGAGAAATCAAAATGAAATGAAGAGCTCAATAGATCAAATGACAAACACATTAGAAAGCCTTAAAAACAGAATGGGTGAAGCAGAAGAGAGAATATCGGACTTAGAAGATAGAGCACAGGAAAACATACAGTCAAACCAAAGAAAAGAAGAGGAAATTAGAAATCTAAAAAATATTGTTGGGAATCTACAGGATACTATTAAAAAAACCAACATTCGGTTTCTAGGAGTTCCTGAAGGCATGGAGAGAGAGAAAGGATTAGAAGGCCTTTTTAGTGAGATACTAGCAGAGAACTTTCCAGGTTTGGAGAAGGACAGAGACATCCTAGTACAGGAAGCTCATAGAACCCCCAATAAACATGACCAAAAGAGATCCTCACCACGACACGTGGTAATTAAACTTACCACAGTGAAACATAAAGAAAAGATCCTAAAATGTGCAAGAGAGAAACGTCAGATTACTCTCAGAGGATCTCCAATCAGACTCACAGCAGACTTCTCATCAGAAACACTACAGGCTAGGAGGGAATGGCGAGACATAGCACAGGTGCTAAGAGAGAAAAATTGCCAGCCCAGAATATTATATCCTGCCAAGCTCTCATTTGTGAATGAAGGTGAAATAAAGACCTTTCATAGCAAACAGAAATTGAAAGACTTTGTGGCCACTCGTCCGGCCCTGCAAAAGATACTTAAAGATGTGCTACACTCAGAAACACAGAAACACGGCCATCAATATGAAAGAAGGGAAAGGAAGAACACCTACCAGTAAAAGAGCATGGGAAGCTCAAAGCATATACTAGAAAATATCTCCGGGAAAATGGCAGGGCAAAGTCACTACGTATCAATAGTCACATTGAACATTAATGGTCTGAATTCTTCAGTTAAAAGACACCGTTTGGCTGACTGGCTCACAGAACACAACCCAACTATTTGTTGCCTACAAGAAACACATCTCTCTAACAAAGAGGCATGCAGACTGAAAGTGAAAGGTTGGAAAAAGATATTCCATGCCAACAGAAACCAAAAAAAAGCAGGTGTAGCCATATTAATATCAGACAAAATAAACTTTAATACAAAAACTGTTAAGAGAGACAAAGAGGGACACTATATAATGATTAAGGGTTCAATTCAACAGGAAGATGTAACAATTATAAATGTATATGCACCTAATTACAGGGCACCGGTCTATTTAAAAGATATGTTAAGGGACTTAAAGGGAGATTTAGATTCCAATACAATAGTACTGGGGGACTTCAATACTCCACTCTCAGAAATAGACAGATCATCCGGACAGAAGATCAACAAGGAAACAGCAGATTTAATTGACACTATTGCCCAAATGGATCTAACAGATATCTACAGAACTTTCAACCCTACATCTACAGACTTCACATTCTTCCCAGCAGTGCATGGAACCTTCTCTAGGATTGATCACATACTAGGCCATAAAGCAAGTCTCAGCAAATTTAAAAGAATTAGAATCATACCATGCAGCTTCTCAGACCACAGTGGAATGAAGCTGGAAATTAGCAACTCAGGAAACCCCAGAAAGTATGCAAACACATGGAGACTGAACAACATGCTCCTGAATGAACACTGGGTCATTCAAGAAATCAAAAGACAAATCAGAAACTTTCTGGAAGTAAATGAAGACAACAACACAACATATCAAAACTTATGGGATACAGCAAAAGCAGTATTGAGAGGCAAATTTATAGCAATAGGTGCCTATATCAAGAAATTGGAAAGGTACCAAATAAATGAGCTTTCAGCGCATCTCAAGGACCTAGAAAAACTGCAGCAAACCAAACCCAAATCTAGTAGGAGAAGAGAAATAATTAAAACCAGAGAAGAAATTAACAGGATTGAATCCAAAAAAAAACACTACAAAAAATCAGCCAAGCAAGAAGCTGGTTTTTTGAAAAAATAAACAAAATTGACACCCCATTGGCCCAACTAACTAAAAAAAGAAAAGACCCAAATCAATAAAATCAGAGATGAAAAAGGAAACGTAACAACAGACACCACAGAAATAAAAAGAATCATCAGAAATTACTACAAGGACTTGTATGCCAGCAAACAGGAAAATGTATCAGAAATGGATAGATTCCTGGACACATGCAATCTACCAAAATTGAACCATGAAGACATAGAAAACCTAAATAGACCCATAACTGAAACAGAAATTGAAACAGTAATAAAGGCCCTCCCAACAAAGAAAAGCCCAGGACCAGATGGATTCACTGCTGAATTCTACCAGATGAAAACTCTAAGCAAATTGGGTATAGAAGGAACATTCCTCAATATAATCAAAGCAATTTATAAAAAACCCACAGCCAGCATCCTATTGAATGGGGAAAAGTTGGAAGCATTTCCACTGAGATCTGGCACCAGGCAGGGATGCCCACTCTCACCACTTCTATTTAACATAGTTCTGGAAGTTTTAGCCAGAGCCATCAGACAAGAAAAAGAAATCAAAGGAATACAAATTGAGAAGGAAGAAGTCAAACTATCCCTCTTTGCAGACGATATGATTCTTTACTTAGACGACCCAAAGAACTCTACTAAGAGACTATTGGAACTCATAGAGGAGTTTGGTAAAGTGGCAGGATATAAAATCAATGCACAAAAATCAACAGCCTTTGTATACACAAGCAACACCATGACTGAGAAAGAACTGCTAAGATCAATCCCATTCACAATAGCTACAAAAACAATCAAATACCTTGGAATAAACTTAACCAAGGACGTTAAAGATCTCTACGATGAGAATTACAAAATCTTAAAGAAAGAAATAGAAGAGGATACCAAAAAATGGAAAAATCTTCCATGCTCATGGATTGGAAGAATCAACATCATCAAAATGTCCATTCTCCCAAAAGCAATTTATAGATTCAATGCAATCCCAATCAAGATACCAAAGACATTCTTCGCAGATCTAGAAAAAATGATGCTGAAATTCATATGGAGGCACAAGAGACCTCGAATAGCTAAAGCAATCTTGTACAACAAAAACAAAACCGGAGGCATCTCAATACCAGATTTCAGGACATACTACAGGGCAGTTGTAATCAAAACAGCATGGTACTGGTACAGAAACAGATGGATAGACCAATGGAACAGAATTGAAACAGCAGAAATCAACCCAAACATCTACAGCCAACTTATATTTGACCAAGGATCTAAAACCAATTCCTGGAGGAAGGACAGTCTATTCAATAAATGGTGCTGGGAAAACTGGATTTCCACGTGCAGAAGCATGAAGCAAGACCCCTACCTTACACCTTACACAAAAATCCACTCAACGTGGATTAAAGACCTAAATCTACGTCCTGACACCATCAAGTTATTAGAGAACATTGGAGAAACCCTTCAAGATATTGGCACAGGCAAAGAATTTCTGGAAAAGACCCGGGAGGCACAGGCACAATTCACAATAGCCAAGACCTGGAACCAACCTAAATGCCCATCAACGGTAGACTGGATAAAGAAATTATGGGATATGTATTCTTTAGAATACTATACCGCAGTAAGAAACAACGAAATCCAGTCATTTGCAACAAAATGGAGGAATCTGGAACACATCATGCTGAGTGAAGTAAGCCAGTCCCAGAGGGACAAATACCATATGTTCTCCCTGATCGGTGACAACTGACTGAACACCAAAAAGGAAACCTCCTGAAGTGAAATGGACACTATGAGAAATGGTGACTTGATCAGCATAGCCGTGACTGTTAATGAACAACTTAATACATTATCCCTCTTAGTAGTTTTTTGTCTGTTCTACTTAATATGACTGGTTTAATTCTGTAATTATCACACAGTTATTCTTAAGTGTTGAAAATTAACTGAAATGTGATCCCTGTTAAACATAAGAGTGGGAATAAGAGAGGGAAGAGATGTATAATTTGGGACATGCTCAAGCTGACTTGCCCCAAATGGTAGAGTTAGAAACATACCAGGGGATTCCAATTCAATCCCATCAAGGTGGCATGTTCCAATGCCATCTCACTATTCCAAGTGACCAATTTCAGTTCACAATTGATCATAATGAAAGCACTAAGAGTCAAAGGGAGCACATAAACAAGTCTAGTACCTGCTAACACTAACCGATATAATAAATAAAGGGGAGAGTGATCCAACATGGGAAGTGAGATACTCAGCAGACTCATAGAATGGCGGATGTACTAAATAGCACTCTGGCCTCAGAATCAGCCCTAAAGCCATTCGGATCTGGCTGAAAACCCCATGAGAGTATTTCAGGCATGGAAAGTCAAGACACTCTGGCAAAAAGATATCTGTGAGTGAGATCCCAGTGGAAAGAACAGGTCTTCAAAGAAGGAGGTGCCTTTCTCTGAAGGGAGGAGAGAACCTCCACTTTGACTATGACCTTGTCTAAACAAGATAAGAGTCGGAGAACTCAGAGGGCTTCCATAGCCTTGGAAACTCATGACTGGAGCATAGGGAGATTACTGATGCCATAGACAGGAGTGTCAATTTGTAAAGTCAACAACAGGAGTCACTGTGCACTTACTCCTCATGTAGGATCTCTGTCCTTAATGTGCTGTACATTGAGATTTAATGCTATAATGAGTACTCAAACAGTATATTTCACTTTGTGTTTCTATGGGGGTGCAAACTGTTGAAATCTTTACTTAATGCATACTAAACTGATCTTCTGTAAAAAAAAAAAAAAAAGAAAAAAGAAATTATCAATTCCCAACTTGACGCTCGCTGGGATTAAACATGACAATAGGTCTGCTCTGATTTCATCATCATTTAAAAAAATCATCTATTATTTTTCACTTTATGTTTCTGTGTGGGAACAAACTGTTGAAATCCTTTCTTAATGTATACTAAGCTGATCTTCTGTATATTAAGATAATCGAAAATGAATCTTGATGTGAATGGAAGGGGAGAGGGAGTGGGAAAGGGGAGGGTTGCGGGTGGGAGGGACGGTATGGGGGGGAAGCCATTGTAATGCATAAGTCGTACTTTGGAAATTTATGTTCATTAAATAAAAGTTAAAAAAAAAAGAAAAGCTGATGCAAGGTAGGTCATGAAGGCCACAACACATATAGAAACAATGTACTCTGATACCGAAAGGGATAAGAAGTCACTTTAATTAGGAAAGCAGACAACATTATGTAGTGGGATATGTAGTATTTAAACTGGCTTTTGAGAGTTTGGTAGGGGTTCACACAAAACTTAAAATACCTTTGTTTAAAAAATACAGTTCATCACACACTGTGATTTTTCTCCTTTGATTTATGATTTCCTTGGTTAAGAGAATATGTCAAAAATTCATGAAAAGTGAGAATTATCTTTTAATTACACTTTCCATAAACTTTTTGAAGCACTCTTGAAATCATTTACTTTTATTTTAAAATTATTATTCTAATATTAATATCTCAAGGGTCCTTTTCACCTATTTAGATAAGAATTCCAAATATCAACTGTTTTGTAAATGAAACAGATAACATGGTACAGTTTAGAATTTAGAGAGTGAGAGAAATACACAGGAAGGTTAGGGCTTTATTAAAGGGAGAAAGGGGGTTCAGAAACTTAAACCAGGGGTTGCATACCAGGTTTTTCCAGGGAGTAGACCAGAGGCTACTACTAGGGAGAGAGAGCACGTGGGCAGGAGAGCAGCTTTGCAGGCTGAGCAGCCGAGCAGGCATCAGAGGCGGCCAAAGGTCATCCACGCCAAGAGGCATGGGGGTGAGGAAGGGCCCCATGCAGGCGTTCACAGGCTGGAACCACGTGCACAGGAAAAACCAAGCAGGCAGGGATGATGCAAAACTGCATGGCACTTGGGCAAACAGCCGTGGAGCAGCCAAGAAGCTGTATACTCAGAGGCACAGAAGAGTAACATGGTCCCTGCATGCTCCAGGCTTTTTATTCACTTGCAAAAGGGGAGTAGTTACTAGTCTGATTGGCAGGTAAGCATATGCAGGTGGGATCACTTAGGGGTGTGAGATCATGCAGTGGGCAGGGAGGGGGCATGGTCTCCAGCTCAGGAATCTAATTTCATCCTATCTGCCTGCCCATATCACTCTCCTATTGTTGTTTCAAAACGTTTATTTTGAGGCTAGCGCTCGTCACATAAGAGCACAGGTTTGCGTCCCAACTACTCACTCCACTTCCAATCCAGCTCCCTGCTAATGCACTGGGAAAAGCAGCAGAGGATGGCCATTTAGGGAGTAAAACAAGAGATGGAAGATCTCTTTCTCTCTCTCTCTAACTCTGCCTTTCCATTATGTACATAAATTTTTAAATTTTAGATTTTTAACTTTTAAAGTTTTTATTTTAGGTTTTTAAGTGTGAATTTTAAATAAATTTTAAAATTTTATTTTTAAAACAATGTTTAGGCCAGAGTGCTGTTTAGGACAGGATCAGCCCTTAAGGCATTCGGATCTGGCTGAAGAGCCCATGAGAGTATTTTAAGCATGGAAAGCCAAGACACTCTGGCAAAAACAAACAAACAAACAAACAAACAAAACAAAACCGAAACACCTAAATGAAGGATCTCTGTGAGTGAGATCCCAGTAGAAAGAATGGGCCATCAAAGAAGGAGGTACCTTTCTCTGAAGGGAGGAGAGAACTTCCACTTTGACCATGGCCTTGTCTAAATATGATCAGAGTTGGTGAACTCAGGGGGCTTCCATAGCCTTGGCAGCTCATGACAAGAGCCGAGGGAGATTACTGAGGCCATAAACAAGAGTGTCAATTTGTTAAGTCAACAACAGGAGTCACTGTGCACTTACTCCTTATGTAGGATATTTGTCCTTAATGTGTTGTTCAATGTGAATTAATGCTATAACTAGTACTAAAACAGTATTTTATACTTTATGTTCTGTGTGGGTACAAACTGTTGAAATCTTTACTTAATATATACTAAATTGATCTTCTGTATATAAAGATTATTGAAAATGAATCTTGGTGTCAATGGAATGGGAGAGGGAGCAGGAGTCGGGAGGGTTGTGGGTGGGAGGGAAATTATGGGGGGAAAGCCATTGTAATCCATAAGCTGTACTTTGGAAATTTATATTTCTAAATAAAAGTTTTAAAAAAATGTTTATTTTAATAAGTAGTCAAAAATGCCCTGAATATTAAGTATTCCCTAGATAAAAATGTAGGCTTGTCCAAGTTTTCATGAATACAGAACTTGATAGTTAACATAGCAAGTAATTAAAAAGTTTTTGACAGGCACTTGAAATGCCATAACATTTTATCAGTCCATATTGCTTAATCACATTAAATGGCAATTTTTAAAATAGAACTTTTAAATTTACTCATCCATAGTGAATAAATGCTGATGTTTTTACAGTCCACATTTGAGTCCTGTGAAATTGAACCTGAACTTATTTATTAACATTTAAGTTTCTTCTTTACTATGGCCTTCGGTGCAACTGGAAAGCCATCTGAATAAGTTACTGTGCCACTGTTATGTCCTGACGTAGAACGCTGCCAGCAGCAATATCTAGTTATTACAGGTTCTTTTCACAACATAATTTTTACTTAAAAATGTTGTGGTAATTATTTGGCCTCAGCATAGAGGACATGCTTTATTATTCAAGCAAATATGGATATGAAAATAAATGTAATAAGCATTTGTGGATGTTGTACCACACATAATTCAATGAGCAGTGATGGGAGATAAGGGAGAATAGATAATCTGGCTTTGCTCCCAAGAATTTTTGTTTCCTTTTTGTTTTTCTCACCTAGAAAAATTACAGCCTTCAATAACATAATTCATAAGTAAAAGCAGTTTAAAAATAAGAAAATTCAATATTTTACATAAGATGAAGAAAGACTGTAAAAGATTCTAGCAATGGATATTCAGGGGGTTTTTGTTTTGTGCCTTAATAAAGTTATCAGATTCTCTTTTGCTCAGTCATTCTCAACCCATGGACTTTGTTGTAGGCATGTACAGTAACAACCCCAAAGCTCATAGTGAATTCCTCATATAACACTTTTCTTAAACTGTCTTCTCCTGGGCTAGAGCAGTAAGCTCCCTCCTTACTCTGCCGTCTCAGAACTGCCAAGGAATTGAATATAGTTTACCAGATTTCTGCTCCTGTGTTTTTCCCGAATGGTTTTTTTTTTGTATACCTCCCTATCTTTTGTTAAACCAATAGGACAGTACTATCTTTGGGAAGATAAAGGACCAATACAGGGGCCAGTGCCATAACGCAGTAGGTTAATCCTCTGCCTGTGATGCTGGCATCCCATATGGGTGCCGGTTCTAGTCCGGGCTGCTCCATTTCCAATCCAGCTCTCTGCAATGGCCTGGGAAAGCAGTAGAAAATGGCCCAAATCCTTGGGCCCCTGTACCCGCATGGGAGACCGGGAGGAAACACCTGGCTCCTGGCTTCAGATTGGCACAGCTCTGGCCATTGCGGCCATCTGGGGAGTGAAGCAGCGGAAGGAAGACCTTTCTCTCTGTCTCTCCTTCTCACTGTCTGTAAATCTACCTTTCAATTAAATAAATAAAATCTTTAAAAAAAAAAAGGACCAATACAATTGAATTTTTTTTTATTTAGATCTTTATAGAAATGTAATGATTATGTATTTGTATGGAACTTCACCTGACTATCTCATTTTAAAGAAACCCAAATTATTTTAACATTTGCCTTTAATTTTTTTATTCAAAAATTTTTAACACATAGATTATAATTGTACATATTTATGTCATGTTTCAATATAAACTTTTGGATTTTTAAGCCTGGGATTTATTGAAGTGTAATTGCTTTAGGTTATTTTCACTCAAATATATCATAAGAAAAAGAAAGGATGCTCTTTTTTTGGTGTGGTATTTTAGGTTAATGTCTTATAAAATATACTTTTCCATTAAGATAAACATAGTTGAATTTACTAAACTGCTAAATTTTTATCCTGTATTTTTTCAAAGATGATATTTTGAAATAATCTTTGTATTGTTACCTGTATCTCTTTACATCATGGGCACTAAAATAGCATTCAAAATACTTTTTGACCTGAGCTCAGGTTATTCTGCCACTAATACTTCCTTTTTGTGCAACAAATGCATCTCTCCTGTACTCTTTGCATCACACCATACATTTGTTCGTCATACATATGGCCCATCAGGGATGTCTTTTTCACTTTGAAATTTAGTATCTTAGAATTCAAAGGTGATGGTGGAAATTAAACTTAGTATTTTATTTCTCTTGTCTTAAGTCATTTTTCTTTTCCTATAATTTATGATACTTTAAATCAAGGTGGGAAGTAGACCACTGGGCTAGAGATTAAGATACTGGTTACAATGCTCATGTTCCACATCTTAGTTCCTGAGTCCTTACTGACCTCCAGCTCCTGACCCCAGCTTCCTGCTAATGAGGTTCCTGGGAGGCAGAGTGGTGGCTCAAGTAATTGGCTTCCTGACAACTACGTGGGGTACCTGAGTTGCATTTCTGACTCCAGTCCTGGCCCAGCTGCTGCCATTGCAGGCATTTGGGGAGTGAACCAACAGATAGGAATGCGCTCTCTCTCTCTTTCTCTCTCTCTCTTTCTCTCTTTCTCTTTCTCTTTCTCTTCTCTTTCTCTTTCTCTTTCTCTTTCTCTTTCTCTTTCTCTTTCTCTTTCTCTTTCTCTTTCTCTTTCTCTTTCTCTTTCTCTCCCCATTCCTCTCTCTGTCTCTCCTTGCCTCTCTGCTTTCTCAAATAAAAAAAAACATCAAACATTGTATCTTTGTCATTTTAGCCAGTATTTCTAGTCTATAGTATTTTTTATGCTCTAGCTTTTGTTGAAACTTTGGAGCTGTAAGGTCAGTGTTCCACTTAGTACATGTCTAATTTATCTTTTAACTCATGAAGCTCTTATGATTCAGAGAAATATTCTGTTTGATATATCTCCATTTCATTGTCATTGTCAATTGGAAACATTTAAAAAATTCTTTGAATTAGTTCAATAATTGGTGTAATATGCTTTTATTCTTTTTAATGTGTTTTACCTATATATCATCTAATAATATTTCTCTTTTTTTGGAACTAGGCCACTGACATCCATGATCCAAATCCAATCCTGATGCTGATGTTTTGTGTCCACATGTATGAAAGGCTCCCTTCATACCTCCCCAAGAAGGTGATATCCTTTCAATGTACTCTACATGACACTGTGCTAGCTCGGGTAAGGATATATTTGGGGCCAAAATATACATAGAGTTAAACACACAAGAGAGGCTTTCGATATTTCTTTTTCAGGGATCAACATTGTGGCGTAGCCGGTTAAACCAGCACCTGTGATGCCAACATCCCTTATGAGCACTGATTTGAGTACCGGCTGCTCCAGCTCCCTGCTAACATGCCTGAGAAAGCTGTAGAAAATGGCCCAAGTGCTTGAGTCCCTGCACCCCATGCGGGAGACCCAGATGAAGCTCCTGGCTCCTGACTTCATCCTGGCCTACCCCTGGCTATTGTGGCCATTTGGGTAGTGAACCAGTGGATAGAAGATCTCTCTCTCTCTCTCTCTCTCTGTCTCTCTGTCTCTCTCTGTTTTTGTATCTCTCTCTGTAACTCTGTCTTTTAAACAAATAAATGTTTAAAAAGAAAAGAAGTGTTTCTTTTCCATTCCAAAATTTATGACAAGGCTCTAGAAGATATAATTGTATTAAAATTGAATAAGCCTTCATTAAATGTTGCTTCTTCTGGGTCAAATGTCTAGAAGAGTGAAAGGGATAATATTTGTTTAGTTATCACCCCTTGCAATGAAATGATGACTCCTTCTTTCTCATTATCATTTTATATAGAATAACATTACTCTCTGTGAAAGATAACTTACCACTTTAGTAAAATTCATATTTATTCCTTTTCCTAAGGATATTTTATGTATTTCCCCTATATTTTATAGAGGGAGATGATTTTAGTTTTTTTGGTAAATTTTATTTGGTAAACTTTACCTTTGGGGAGTGAACCAGCAGATAGGAAAGCTTTCTCTCTCTCCTTCCTTCCCTCCCCCCCCCATCTCCCTCTCTGTCTCTCCTTGCCTCTCTGATTCCTTTCTCAAATAAAAAAACATCAAACATGGTATCTTTGTCATTTTAGCAAGTATTTCTAGTGTATTCTTTACTGTTCTAGCTTTTGTTGAAACTTTGGAGTTGTAAAATGACAGAGGTAGAGACAGAGAGAAAGGTCTTCCTTTCGCTGGTTCACTCCCAAATGGCTCAGCTGATCCAAAGCCAGGTGCCAGGAGCTTCTTCCAGCTCTCCCACATGGGTGCAGGGGCCCAAGGACTTGGGTCATCTCCTACGCTTTCCCAGGCCATAGCAGAGAGCTGGATCAGGAGTGG
This sequence comes from Oryctolagus cuniculus, assembly GCF_964237555.1. NCBI lineage: Eukaryota > Metazoa > Chordata > Mammalia > Lagomorpha > Leporidae > Oryctolagus > Oryctolagus cuniculus. The sequence continues at coordinate 22,720,859 of NC_091453.1, forward strand.
AGCAGATGGGACATGAACCTGGGCCAATATGGGATGCAAGTGCCACGGATGGAGGCCTAGCCTACTGTGTGACAGCGCCAGCCCCTTAGTTATATTTTTGATGCAAAATTTTTATGTATTTGGTCTTCAAATGATATGTCCTGATAATCTTTGACTTGTAACTGTAACCTCTTTGAGAAGGTAGCTGTCTAGCCTCTATCATTGTTTGAGTTGATGGTTGCTAAGCATTTGGCTAAAAATCAAGAAATGCTCAAATTCTTGTCTCAAAGTGGCTAAATTTATGAAAAGGAGAGCTTCTTCTAATATTTTTTAGAAAATATTGAGAAGCAGTCCCTTTAATTTTATTTCTTCCCTCTTTTTTTTTTTTTAGAAACAGAGATCTAACACTGTGAAGAGTTTTTTCAAGTGTTTACTATAATTATCTGTAAAGATATTCAAAGGTTTTGTGTACTAACTAGTCTTGAGGTATAGTTATATCAGAGAGAATCTTTGACTTAGAAATAAAATTTCTGGAGAATTAGAAGTGTTTTGCTTAAGCCTGCAGGATATAGTAGTCTCAATTCGATTAATCAGTCATATAATATAATGAAATATTATTACAGTTCTCTAATTCTTTAGACATGTTTGGCTTTCTTTATACCACTTTTTCCTCATTTTTATAGCAGTTAACATTAATACTAGCCAATGTTTAAACATAAACTTTAAGTATGATGTTGAAAACAAATGAAAATGTATTTTGGGTGAAACATGATTTCTTTCCTCATTTATATCTTAACAGAAAACTGTGTTGATGTCTTAAGATCATAGATACAGATACAGCTTTTATATTTTTCATAGATGTAAGATAAATTTTGAAGGAAAAACAATAATTAACTATAAACTCAATATAAAACTTAAATTATAGCCATCTTCGGCTTCCTTTAAGAAAATCACTGATTTGGAAATTACTGAGAATCTTTGACAGAGGTTAGCCCTGTGGATCAACACCAAAAATGGTTGTGTCTAAGTCACAGTATCTCATTCTCTCTTTTTTTTTTTTTTTTATTTTTGACAGGCAGAGTGGACAGTGAGAGAGGGAGACAGAGAGAGAAAGGTCTTCCTTTGCCGTTGGTTCACCCTCCAATGGCCGCCGCTGCAGCCGGCGCACCGCGCTGATCCGATGGCAGGAGCCAGGAGCCAGGTGCTTTTCCTGGTCTCCCATGGGGTGCAGGGCCCAAGCACCTGGGCCATCCTCCACTGCCCTCCCGGGCCACAGCAGAGAGCTGGCCTGGAAGAGGGGCAACCGGGACAGAATCCGGCGCCCCGACCGGGACTAGAACCTGGTGTGCCGGCGCCGCAAGGTGGAGGATTAGCCTATTGAGCCACGGCGCCGGCCCAGTATCTCATTCTTGTCACAAGAAATCTCTTATAATTGAAAAAATATTTCAGTAGTTACATGTCAGCGAAACAAACAGAATGCTTGAACCAGTGGAAAAAATTAAGTAATGATCAGTGAAAAAATAAATAGTACAGTGAATATTCTGAGGCTTTTTAAGAGCAATTAAACTATTTGAGATTCTTTTTTTTGACAGAAAATTTGCACAGACTTCATTGGTATATTCTGACAGCAAATGATGTCAGTGCGGTATTTACATGATATGATATAGGAGAAATGAGTGGTTTTCTTAAGATCACAAATGATAGTTCAGAATGTATTTATTATTTTCAACATTTCCTTCCAAAAAATGGAAATTAACTCTTTGGTATGTAAAATCACTTGGTTTATTAATGAGTAAGTGAAAAACACACATACATATGTATAGATGTTTATATATACATACATGCATATGTACATTGAAATGCCACAGTAGAATGGTATTGGCCCCATTGTAACTGATATCTCAAAGTAGGTAGATAATCTAAGAATCCTGAATCCTTGAGGAAACTGAAGATATAAACTCTTCAGAAACAAAACGTTTATTACAATAGTTATGGAAGTTCTCATTGAACTAAGTAATTCATCTTTTATCAAGTGTATCATCACACATTCTACAACTTTTTGGCTCTTCAGATAACTGTTAATAAGTTCCTGGACATCCTAAATTATTCCAATCACCATTTCTTCACTCCAATTTGGCCAGTTACTAATATGAGTATTGATTTAAAAACATAGCTATAGACTTGAAATGATGGTGGCCTAGTCTAGAAGTAGAAGTTTAGTTATGGGTTGATTATCCCATTCTTCCTGACCCAGAGATATGACAAATATTAGAAAATGAATTACTTCATTACTAGAGAGTATTTCTTGAAAATGTGAGTACACAAGTTATTTGTGTAGAATTGAATAGAGATTTATCTAAAATAACGTATTAGAAAACCGACAAAGATTTTCTTCTTTTAACATTGTATTTCAGAATCGTTTTTTTTGTTTGTTTTTTTTTTTTTAGTTTTTTTTTTTTTTTTTTTTTTTTTTTTTTTTTGACAGGCAGAGTTAGAGAGAGAGACAGAGAGAAAGGTCTTCCTTCCATTGGTTCACACCCCAAATGGCCGCTATGGCCAGTGTGCTACACCAATCCGAAGCCAGGAGCCAGGTGCTTCCTCCTGGTCTCCCATGAGGGTGCAGGGCCCAAGCACTTATGCATCCTCCACTGCTTTCCCGGGCCACAGCAGAGAGCCAGACTGGAAGAGGAGCAACCGGGACAGAATCCGGCGCTCCAACCGGGACTAGAACCCGGGGTGCTGGCGCCACAGGCAGAGGATTAGCCAAGTGAGCTGTGGCACCGGCCAGAATAGTTTTAAATGTATAAAAATAAATTTTTGAGGTAGTAATACAAAGAGTTCCCAGATACTCCTTATTGTACTTCCCTTATTTTTAACATGTCATATTAATATATTTGTCACAATTAATGAACCACACCTAGCTTCTCTTGTGTTTTAATCCAGACTTCTTTTATCCCTCCCATCTTCTAATAATCAACATTCTGTGCTCCGATTGAGGTTTTTTTTTTAAATTATGTTAGCTCCCACATATGAGGAAGACCATGCAGATTTGTTGTTCTATGTCTGATTTATTTCACTCAACATGATGTCCTCCAGTTTGATTCATTCTAATGCAAATGACAGGGTTCCATTCTTTTTGTGGCTGAATAGTGTTCCATTATGAATATTTTCCACAATTTCTTTATCCATTCATCTCTGGACACTTTGGTTGATTCCATACTTTGGCTAATGTGAACAGTACTACTATACACATGGTGGAGCAGGTATCCCTTTGATACAGTGTAGTGACTTCATATCTTTTGAATATATATCGAGTATATATATTCTCTATATATATATGTATGTGTGTGTGTGTGTGTGTGTGTATATATATATATATATATTTTCCAGGGAATCCTGGATCATATGGCAGTTCTGTTTCTAGTTTTTAAAGGAATCTCCATACTGCTTTCTACAACGGTTGCACTAATTTACATTCACAGCAACAGTGTGTGAGAGCTCCCCTTTCTCTACATCCTTGCCAGAATTTGTTACTGTCTGTCTTTGATAATAGCCACTCTGACAGGGGTGAGGTGGTATCTCATTGTGGTTTTGATTTGCATTTTCTCAATGTCCAACGATATTGAGCATTTTTTCATATATTTATTGTTTGTATTTTTTTTTTCTTTTGAGTACAGTCTATTCAGATCCTTTGCCTATTTCCCAACTGGATTGTTTTTGTGTTGAGTTCTTAAGTTTCCAATATGTTCTGACTATTAATCCTTTGTCAGATAAGTAGATTGCAAATATTTTCTCCCACTCTTTCAGATGTCTCTTTTCTATATTGATAGTTTCCTTTGCTGTGCAGAAGCTTCTGAGTTTAATATAATCCCATTTGTCTAGTTTCATTTTTATTGCCTGTACTTCAAGGGTCTTATCCAGGAAATTGTCACCTATAACAATGTCTTAAATTGCTTCTATTCTAGCAATTTCTGCATTTCCAGTCTTACATTTCAGTCTTTGTTCCATCCTGAGTTGATTTTTGCATTTGAGAGATAGGCATATAATTCCATTCTATCCAGTTTTGTCAGCACCATTTATTGAAAAGACTATCCTTTCATTAATGTATGACATGTTCTTAGCACATTTGTCAAAAATAAGTTATCTGTATGTCTGTAGATTAATTTCTGAGCTCTCTATTCCATTCCATTGATTTATATGCCAGTTTTTATGCCAGAACAATGATAATTATGATACTTTGGAGTATGATTTGAAATCAGGTGTTTTGATGCCTCTAGCTTGATATTTTTTTACTCAGGATCACTTTGGCCATTTTGGGTCTTTTGTGATTCCATATGAATTTTAGGATATTTTTTCCAACTCTGTAAAGAATGTAATTGATACTTTGATAGGGATTGCAATGAATCTGTAGATTATATTAGGTAGTTTGAGCATTTTAATGATATTAATTAATAGCTTTCCATTATTTTGTGTCCTTGATGATTTCTTTCATCAGAAAAAATGCTTTAAAATTTTCATTATAGAGATCTTTCATTTCTTTCATTAATTTTGTTTCTAAATATTTGATCTTTTTGCTGCTATTGTGAATTGGATTTCTTCCTCATACTAATTTCTATACTGTGCAGGTAGTGTGTCCTTTTTGTAAATTGAATTATGTAAGTTCTCTGTTTAAAATCTACAATGGTTTTCCACTTCATTAAAAATAAATATTCTTCTTCACATTTTTGATGATCAGGTACTTTGTCTGTTATTTCTTTTTCTGAAAAGCTCTTTCTCCTTGCCTACCTTAACCAAACCAGACATACACACACAAATTATGCTCAAAAAGTTTCTGTAAATTTGTATTATTAAAAAGCAAGAATTTCAGAATTTTTGCAACAAAATGAAAATCTCCTTTAGTTCAATTATTCATGAACTTTTGAAGTGCTCTCAAACACCGTTGTTGCTGTATTTAAATACAGAATCTGACTTCTGGTTAGTATACGTTAGAAATAAAAATTTATATTATTAAATATATAAATTCTTATAAAATTAAGAAACAACATAGGTGTATTTTTTAAATTCATGATTATGTTTACACTCTTTTCTGTGTCTACATAGATTGTAGTGAGAAATTCAAGCTTGAAATCTATTGTGTATGTTGCTACAATTGTTGGAAAAGATGCTGCTGATTTCTCCCTTCAGCAATCAGGGAATGTTGTGACAATTTCTCCAAAGTAAGTACTTTGAAAAATTTTACTTTATTGAATGTATCAAATGTAGAGATTTAATAGGTATTACAAATTATGAGAGATAACTTGAAATTTTTAAAATTAATAGGTATATAATGAAAAGACTCACTTAGACATAGATAAAATATTCATGCATGTCTCAGATTCCTCATTAATTTTTTAAAACAATCATAACAACATAAAATGGCTGTTTTTTCTATATTTATTTAATTTTAACTTATTTTGTATACATATGGGCCATAGAAATAAGGCTACAAGTTGTTTATGTAATACAGTTCTGCTTATTGCAGGGAAATGGAAACAGTGCTTGCTTAAATTACATATATGTGTGTGTGTGTGTGTGTTATGTGTTTACTATAGAAAATTTAGAAGCTAGAAGAACAAAAAAGGTCCATAATCCTACCTCAAAGAATTCCCAATTTCATAATTTTTCTCAATTCCTCCATAGTTATTATATCTATATGTGTATAGTTGATAGATAAATAGATAGAGATATAATATATATGCATGTACATATTTCCAGCTTGTGGTATTGTTCAATAAAGTCTCATTTTTAACTAATTGTGTTCTTATGACACTGATTTAGGGATTATGCTACTTTCCCCCTCTCAAAAATAAACAATAAATAAAACTCTTGCAGAATACTCACAAGAAAATAAATGAGTCTTCCTAGATTGATAAATGGTGTTTGATATGCCAACAGGTATTAATGATGGCAAATATTCTTATTGAATAATACAAGGATGATGTGAGAACAGCTGTGTCAGTACCAAAGGGGTTGGCAAATTTGATAACCACTAATGAACTTTACTCTTGAGTTTTTGTTTCTGCCTTTGCATTTAATTATTTTTCTCCAATGTAAAATAACAGATTGTAACTACTTAAGGTACTTTGCCCGATTGTCTAGTTTTTTTAAGCTTTTCTTTCTTTTTAAATTTATTTTTGTATCTCTAGTTTTTTAATCTACAGAAGCTTTAGTTACTTTTCAAACCGTAGTCTTTCTTTCTGAACTAGTAGGTGCCCTTATCTCTAGGCTCTCTGGGACATGATCCCCTGTTGGTAGGCAACTCTAGCTCCTTGTAGTGGGGAGCACTGTACAGACTAGGGTGCTAGGTGAACTGTGGCTGTGTTAAGTCTAGTTAGATTTCTAAGGCTGCAGTCTTTTTTTTTTTTAACTGTGGTGGAATGTCTGTGGATCCAGGGCCTCTGTTCTCTAGAACAATGTAGATTCTGACTGTGACTACTTTTGTTAGGTGGTGCCACACTGCTGTAGCTTGTGTTCTTGGAGTTACAGGTGATATAATGTGTTTCCTCTCTAAATCAAAATGATTGCTGGTGAGATCTCCAGGCAGCTCTCCTCATTGGGCTCCTAGCCAGTGGTGCCTTGGTATTCCTCCTGCAGTTGACATTGCCTTGCCTGCTTGCCTGCTAAGGTGGCCAAGCAACAGGGATCCCACTTCCAGCCACAGGAAGTTCTCAAATGCTGGTTGGCTTTTTCCTTTTCTCTACGCTGCCATATCAAGTCTCCATGTCCTCCTGTGTTCCCCTTATTCCCCACCGACTGCTGTGCTTATCCTTGAGCACTCATCTTGAGATGCAGCTGTTGATTTATTGTTTTTGTTCTTCTTTGTAGATGAGGAGGGAAATGCTAGACACCACTATTTGGCCATCTCAGAAATCTCTACTTAAAATTCTTTATTTGAAAGATGGAGATATATATGTGCATATATATATATATATAGAGAGAGAGAGAGAGAGAGAGAGAGAGAGAGAGAGAGACAGGCAGACAAAGAGATCTTCTATCTACTGGTTAATTCCCCAGATGCCTACAGTGACCAAGCCTGTACCAGGCAGAAGCTAGTAGTAGCCTGGAATTCATTCCAGGTTTCCCATGTAAACATCAGGGACTCAAGTACTTGAGCCACTATCAACTGTACATTCTGGAGGCTGGACAGGAAGTTGAGCCAGGATTCAAAACCAGGGACTCTAATATGGGATACGGGCAACCCAAGCAGAGAGTTCACTGCTGCAATCAAATGCTCACTCCAAATTATAAATATTTTAGTGTTTCATTGTCTATGGAGTATCCATCATTCACATCATTCTATTCTTAAATTGGGGTATAATATCTTCATAAATACCTCTGATTTTAATTTCTCATCTATTACCTGAATTATCTATTTTTAAGATCAATTTCTTTGTTTACCTTGGTTTCAATGCTTCTGGTCAAAGAATTTACTCTAATGTCTTGTGATACTTGGTTATCCATTCATGTGTAATAATATGGCCATAGACAAATAAATAATATATCTTTTTGAGAACAGGGTAAAAATGTATTCTACTTTTATGTCAAATTGGCTGGAATTCAGTAATGGCACTGGTGAAAGAAGAGTTTATTGAATCTCATTCTTTCTTATATGAGATGATGGCTTCCTCTAACTAGATCCCTTTTTAATACCCTTTATTTTAAGTTTAATATTTATCTTAGGAAGAAAAATAGTTACTTGTGTTCTAGATGCCATTGTAGTTTATGACTTCTTTCATTTGATATCAAAATTAAATGTTGGGGGTCAGCATTGTAGCATAGTGGGTAAAGCTGCTGTCTGCAACACCAGCATCCCATATGGGCGCAGGTTCGTGTCCTTGCTGCTCTACTTCCAATCCAGCTGCCTGTGAATGGCCTGGGAAAGCAGCAGAAGATGGTTCAAGTGTTTGAGCCCCTGCCACTCATGTGGGAGACATGGAGGAAGCTCCTGGCTCCTGACTTCAGCCCGGCCCAGCCTTGGCCATTGAAGCCATTTGGGGAGTTAACCAGCCGATGGAAGACTCTCTCTCTCTGTCTCTCTTTCTAACTCTCTCTTTAACTCTGACTTTCAAATAAGTAATAAATCCTTAAAATAAAGTAAATGCTGTATTTTAATCCTGATGTGCACATGCTTTATCATCTAGCCTCTTGTTCTTATTTGGAAAATGTGTAACAGAATATTTACCCACAGTTTTGTCAGTAATAAATATAAATATGTAAGTTAACATACCCAGTACTATAACTGGAACTCACATGTATCATTCTAACAGTGTTCTCCACTAACTAATTCAAAGTACTGATGACTCACTGACTGAAGTATATCAACGCTACTTAGCAGTGTTTACTAATTAGTGCAATGGCATACACACAAATATATAATGAGGATATATTTTTATAATTGATTTATATTTGATGTGTGTATGGAATTAGAGGAAAATAGAAAACCAAAAATACCTGAATTTTTCAAGGGAAACCAAGGAAAGGTGCCTGGAATAGATAGTGCTTAATTCTGAATAGAGACGTGAAATAATTATTCAGTTGTCTAAATAGATTTTATTTTATAGGTTTGAGTACTGTTATTATGTGATTAAGTAAGTGTCTCTCTAGGTAGACTAAACAATTTCACAGTATTTGGATTTTACAAATAGAACTCAGAAAATATATTGTTTTCTTAAGCAAAATTTCATAGCTTTATTGTTATTGGATACTATACAATTATCTATTTATGTGTACCACATCCTGCTAGATTCTGTCTCAATCACAATAAATAATGATCCTTTCTGTCAGCTATGAATTGAAATTTCCAGAAATATCATTTATATAAAAGATTAAATAGCTACACCAGGATATAAACAAAAATATCTATGTCTGCATCTGATTTGATGATTCAACTTAGCTATAACCAGAGTGACTGTCATAAAAGTGAAAATATAATTTTAAAACCATTTTCCCCCTCATTATTCCTATTGAGCCATATGTTCAGTGACATTGGTATATTATATATTTATTCTTCATCTATTCCAAAAATATATTGGCAGTAGCTTACAAGGTATATGTAGTATTAAGGAGATATTTTTTAATGAGAGAGGGCAGCAACTGAAGCAAAAAGAAAATAAAAAGTGAAAAAATAGAGATGAAACATAATTATGATATTCATGACTGGGACCTAGGATAAATATATATATGATCTACACAATTGATTCTGAAAGTGTCTAACAAATTCAGAAAGGAATGTTAATCACTTACATTTTTCAATATGAGTATAAAACTTTAAAAAAAAGGAAAGATTATCTATACTTAAGAAAAGCCCAAATCTCTCTGGCCTTGAAACCTCATAAAAAGGATATGTTGTTGGCAGGCTTTTTCCTAGTGGTTAAGATGACGCTTGGGATAACTACATTCTATATCAGAGTGCTTGGATTTGAGGCCCAGTTAATGCACACCCTGGGAGGCAGCAGGTGATGATTCAAGTTCTTGAATCCCCGCTTCCCCTGTAGGAGACTCAAATTGAGTTCCAGGCTCCTGACTTCAGACTCACCCCAGGGCCTGAGTGTTGCATGCATTTGATGAGTGAATCAGCAGATAGATGATCTTCTATCACTGTCTTTGTCTCTATCTGTGTTTCTCTGGCCTTAAAATAAAATGAAAATAACTTTTTATGAAAAGGAATATTATGAAATATGTTTCATAGAACTTAAGACCATAACATTATTCATTAAGTGAATGTAATTTATATTATGATCATTCTTTTTTTAAGATTATTTGTTTGTTATTTGAAGGATAGAATGACAGGGGCAGGGGGATTCAGAGAGATCCTCCACCTACTGGTTTACCCTCCAGATGCCCACAACAGCCAGGACTGGGCCAGACCAAAACCAGGAGTAAGGAACTCCATCCTGGCCTCCCATATGAGTGGCAGAAACCCATCTGCTGCTTCCCAGATGGAAGCTGGATCAGAAGCAGAAATGGAACTCCATCCTAGACACTCCAATACAGGATGTGGACATGTCAAATGGTGACTTCATCTGTGTGACAACATTCACCCCAAATTATGATTATTTTTGAATATTTCTTTTTTCATCAGCTTCTTTGGGGATCTAGTTCTTTACCAAGTCATTTTAATTTTGCTAATTATGTCTTAAAATTGTCGTGTTTTCCCCTTGCCCACCTCTTCCAGCCTAATTTAATGTAAGAATCTCAATGTGCTAGACTGCCACAATAGGCTCCTCCAGGGCTTCTCTGCAATCCATCCTCTATATTGGTGTGACATCTATTTTGAACATGTTACTCTTCTGTTCAAAATATTCCAATAGCTTCCCATCAACATGAGAATGCAGATTAAACATCACTTGGTCTAAAATATACTTTCATATTTATGACAATCACTGTATGATTTCACAGATGACTCTTAGCTACATCTTGCCCTACTAATCTCCTTGCTGTCCAAAATTCAGCACTACTGGCCTTTGATTGGTTCTTCAAGTATGTTAGCATTCCCTCATTCAGAAGGCCTTGGATGCGTTCTTTATTCCATTGCTCAATCTAGCCAACTTAAGCTCATCCTTCTTATTCTACCTTACATATTTCTTCCTCTGACCCTTACTGCTATGTCACTCTCCACATTATATGTTCTCATAAAACTTCACAGCACATACATAATTTGTAGTTTTCACATCTATGTCAGAATGCCCTCCAGGTCCCATAGAATGTACTGCTCAGGAGAATGGGAATAGTGGGGTTTTATTACTCTATCCCCAAAACCTAAGAGTACTTGGATCATCGTGTATTATCTATAAATATTAATTGAATTAATGACTGTAATAGCTTTTAGATTATCTGAGAATATCATAAATCACAAGTACTGTAACAGAGAACTTGAGCCTACACATCTAGAAAAAGAACACAAGATCAAATATTCTCAATTCTAAAATATACCCAAATCCATGAGCTTCTCATAATTGTCCTTTTGAAAAAAATGAGTTGATTAGTGAAGACACCAAGCTGAATAAAAATAACTCCCAGTACTGCTAGATTTGAGCTATAAATTCTATACAAAATTATTTTTAAAGCATCTTTGTTTTAATTTCTTATTTACTTTTTATTTATTTGAAAGGAGGGAGGGAGAGACAGATTAATTCCATCTGCAGATTTATTCCCAAAATACCTGCAATAGCCAGGGCTGGGCCAAAGCCAGGAGTTCTGAACTAAAATCAGGTCTCTTACATGGGTGGCAGAGACCCAGCAACTTAAGCTATTTTCTGCTGCCTCCCATGGTGCACATTACCAGGAATCTGGAGTTAGAAGTGGAGCCAGCACTCAAACCCAGGCGTTCTGATATGGGATGTGAGCATGACTCCCTCTTTCTTTTTTTTTTTTTTTTTTTTTTTTTTTTTGCTGCTCTTTGGTCTCACCCATTCAACAGAAATTGAAGAAAGGTTTTCATAACTTAAGCCAGGGTTTTGACACCAAAGCAATCTACTCCTGTCTCCATTCTCAATTGTGTATACTCAAAAAAGGAGTAAAGAGATAGTAGCTTATATAAAAGAATAATTGCTATGTGATGTATAATGCTGACTTTGCTAACAGCCAACATAAACTCAAAAGTAAAATTTTACTAAGACATATCACTCACCGGCAAGACAGTCTGAAAGATTCAGTTGCTAATGGAACAGTGAGTCCATTCTTGAGTCAAAGTGTTCATTACTTACATAAATGATGAATGCAAGAGTAGTCAGAGGGGCCAGGTCCCTGTGTCCCTTCTGCAGGACAACACCAATACAAAAGGGTCATATGGCTGCATCATGGATGAGAGGACAACCTATTGCTGAGGAATCTATTTCATGCTGTCATTAAGCAGTTTCCACTGCCTGTAGCTTCACTCTGGAGGAGGTGAAGTAGCCAGCCTCATATCTGATCAGATAATGAGAAACTGGCTGGTGACAGACTCTCAGGGCAGGCAGGGAGGCAAGTGAGAATTGCTCTTGTAGCAGCTCTTCATGAGCCTCTTGCTGTCATATTGTGGGAAAACTATGGTGCTTTCTGCCAAGATTTGCTCAGATGCAGCAAAGTCTATGTGGCTTATGTGGAGTTATACAAGGTTGCCAGGGTGCAGTTGTGTAACTATTTTTCTGCAAACTGGAGCTTGGAATATCTTCTAAATCCATAGCCTCTATCATTATACCCTATGGTATACTGCAAAATGAAAGATGAAGTGAAATGGACTTTTATTTTTTTAAGATTTATTTATTTATTTGAAAGGCAGAGTTACAGAGAGGCAGAGACAGAGAGAGGTCTTCCACCCGCTGGTTCACTCCCCAATTGGCAGCAATGGCCGGAGCTGCACCAATCCAAAGCCGGGAACCAGGAGCTTCTTCTGGGTCTCCCATACAGGTGCAGGAGGCCAGGGGAGTTGGGCCATCTTCTACTGCTTTCTCAGGCCATAGCAGAGAGCTGGATGGGAAGTGGAACAGCCAGTACTTGAACCAGCGCCAATATGGGATACTAGCACTGGAGGCGGCAGCTTTACCCACTATGCCATAGTGCCGGCCCCAGGAAATGGACTTTTTTTCTTTATTCCTCCTTTTAATTTAGAGTTTTTCTCAAATAACATGCATGCCACTTATCTACCATTGTTTGGGTTTAACGTTTGAACTTTATGTTCAACCATAATTTCAGGTTCCTTTTTTCTTTTCAAATTTTAGTTGAGACATTGCTATTCATTTTTTATCTCTTTCAAGCACCAAATTTTAATATATAGGTCAATTTGGGGGGAAAGGAACACCATCAAAAACTTCCCTCCAAAACAGAATACTGTTCATTCTTGTAAATGTACAACTCGAAGGTGTACCAAATGCAAAATTTAAAAGTCCACACAGAGGCCGGCGCCGCGGCTCAGTAGGCTAATCCTCCGCCTTGCGGCGCCGGCACACCAGGTTCTAGTCCTGGTCGGGGCACCGGATTCTGTCCCGGTTGCCCCTCTTCCAGGCCAGCTCTCTGCTGTGGCCCGGGAGTGCAGTGGAGGATGGCCCAAGTGCTTGGGCCCTGCACCCCATGGGATACCAGGAGAAGCACCTGGCTCCTGCCTTTGGATAGGCGCGGTGCGCCGGCTGCAGCGCGCCGGCCGTGGCGGCCATTGGAGGGTGAACCAACGGCAAAGGAAGACCTTTCTCTCTGTCTCTCTCTCTCACTGTCCACTCTGCCTGTCAAAAAAAAAAAAAAAGTCCACACAGATATACAAAGTAAAAAAATAAATAAATAAATTAAAATCACCTAAATCACCTAGTAGATCAGTGCATTTTGCTGTCTTCATTGTGCTGCCAAATCATCCTTAGGCTGACTTTCAAAAAAATAACAACTGTCTTCATCAAAATACACTTTTTCCTTTGACTTTTTTAAAATTAAAAAGAACAATTAAAAACAAAACTTAAAAGAATTCACAATCAGTTGCATGACTCATTTCATTGTCCTGTAGAGCAGGCAGAAGTCGCGAAGGCATGTTGCAGCACACATGCTAAGGGCATATTCACCTTCCAGGCAGGGTAAAACACCCACAGTTCCAAGTCTGAAGGGACACAGGTGATCTTTGCTGTGAGCGCCACAGGACAGTACAGGTGCCCAGGTTGTTCTTCATAGAGCAGCAGGATTATCTGTCAAATTGACAGTTCTCCTGTATAAAATATTCCCCATCCTGTTTTAGTACTTCCATCAACAGGTTAAGAATCAGTCTGAGAAACCCCTTGTGAAATCTTTTGTAAATGTGGAGATTGGAACAGCTGTCAAATCATTAGTCAAATAATCATACTCTCTCCCTTCTATGGTGTACCTCTTCAGTCCTGGAGCACAGTCTGCTATGAGAACCTGATTAGTAGTCTCTGCTAAGATTGTTGGAGACATCGCCACAAGTTTTTCTCATGTTTCTTATATCCATCAATCACCAATTGGTCAGCCTCTGCCGCAGTTACCATCTTTGGTTTCAATTTGACTGTTTCACATAATAAGCCCCTATCTCCGTGTCCCAAAATCAGTACATCTTTGCCAGTGTAATCTACTTTGCCATTGGTCATGATGTTCTAGGTACATATCAAATAACTCTCCACCAAATTAACATCCCCACTAGGGATGAGATTATTTCCAAATTGCTTCATGTGTAGACTTTTAATGTTCTGGTACAGTGAGTCTTCATCATATAAAGTTGTACTCACCCAGGCACCATTAGCACTGGACCAGTATTTGTCAACAGTCCCTTCTCGAACTATGGGTGGTAATCACTTCAACTGCTTAGTACTGCCCCAACTAAATTCTTTCATTCTTTCTCCTACTTGGTTTAAGAGATTGTTGATTTTTTCTTTGCCCCGTGCATCAGTGTTCCAACTGAAGGTCCAGCAACACCAACCATGTAGACAAATGTTCATATTGGCTAACCTGCCATTTTTGCTTGTGTATGTTGCCAAAGAACAGTAGTTCTGTTAGGTGTGTACCAATTCTGCCATCCCTTGCTCCTGGAAAATAGACTAGAAGCCTTTCAAATTGGTCTCACCATTAGTTTTGGCACCAAGTATGAAGTGCTGTATGCCGTGCCTTGCTGCTGTCAGTGAGGTGATGCCCTTTGCCATACCTGGGGGAGGCAGCAACAGGAGACTGAGTGCTTGCTGTGTGGCATGTCCGGCTGTAGTGGCAGGGAAGGCCTATTTTTAAAATTCTTCGTCTTCCTCATGTTTTTCCTCCATGTGACTTGAAGCAAATGACGTAACTAAGAATTTGCCTAAACGGTAGCAAGGAGTGTACTATGAATTTTATACAAAATACACATGTAATTTCGTATGGCTCATAGTTAGAAAACCTGATAGTTGGCCGGCACCACAACTCAACAGGCTAATCCTCCGCCTAGCGGCGCCGGCACACCGGGTTCTAGTCCAGGTCGGGGCGCCAGATTCTGTCCCGGTTGCCCCTCTTCCAGGCCAGCTCTCTGCTGTGGCCTGGGAGTGCAGTGGAGGATGGCCCAAGTGCTTGGGCCCTGCACCCCATGGGAGACCAGGAAAAGCACCTGGCTCCTGCCTTCAGATCAGCGTGGTGCGCTGGCCGCGGCGGCCATTGGAGGGTGAACCAACGGCAAAGGAAGACCTTTCTCTCTGTCTCTCTCTCTCTCACTGTCCACTCTGCCTGTCAAAAAAATAAAAAAGAAAAAAAAGAAAACCTGATAGTTAGTGATAGTGTATCATTTATTGTATATATATATGTGTGTGTATATATATATTATACATTTGAGAATTACCTTTAGATTGCATAGACTGGTCGAGATATCTTAACTAATGACAATAACTGGATTGTAAGATTCTTGTGCCTGCAACCTTCTTTAATTTTATTGAAGAAGTGAGTACATTGTAGAGCACATGCACTGAGCGCATGATCTACAACAAAAAGGCCTTTGTTGATTACTTTTTTCAATGAGATGTCTCCTCTTTTATCCTTTGTTAAATAGAAGCCAAACCTATATCACACTACAGTTCACCAGTCGCTTCCTCCATCCTGCTGAAGCTTCACTGCTGTTAATTTCAAAAACCAAGAATGCAAGAGGAGGCCCTATCCTAGCTTTTGCTCTTAAGGGTGAAGTCCACCATTTTAAAGCCGTAGTAAGTAAATTTTACCTATTTTGCGTGTCTTTGCTTCTATTCTCAGAGTGTCATTAAACGTGGCTATGTCTTGCACCTTTTACCTTCAGGCAGTTCTTATTCCCTGAGATCATTTTTTTTGTTTGTTTTGCCATCCAGACTTGTGATTTAACTTAAAGCAGTCTTGGCCCTGTATCTTTGTTTTGTTTTGATTGAGGATTGATGGTTTGTGCAACAAAAAATGCTTCTCTCCTCTCTGACAGGAATATTCATCAATCTACCTTGAGTATCATGTGGAGTAAATCCATTATAAAGTTAATGCTAATGCTGGCATTTATTGAAAGATGATATGTTCCCAACAGAGTTCTAAGTGTTTATGTCTCAAAAGATGCAGAAGAAGAATTTTTAAATATCTGTAAAATGTTTGTAACATCGTTATGATTGATGTTTTATAGCTGTTATCTTGTCAAAATATTTTCTACCACAGATGTATGGTAAAGGAAGGGCAAATTTGTTCTTAGCAGATTTCCATATAGATTATAGAGAGATTTCAGTATGCAGAAGAAGAGTGGGAAATAGAATAACTCCAGGGCGGGATGAGTGGTGGCCAGCGTGGTATGGAGCGCATCAAGCTGTTCACATGGACAGACTGGCTTATTAGATACTGATGCCCATGACAGAATGTGGAAATTCGTCAGAGATGTACATTGTGATCTTCCAACTTCCTCCTGAATAATGAATATTTACACTTCCCAACTCTCTCACATAAATTCTCTGAAGAAAAGATATTGCTTTGCAACATATGAATATGAAATGTGGCTGGTTTTAGCCAGTTAATGTAGTAGTTCCTGTGCTGAAAAGTTGACAGCTGAAACACATGCAACTCCATTTACCTCTTAATTCACCTGGAAATAGAGAACAAAACAGAAATAAAATAAGCCAAGAATATGATCAGTCCAAAATGTAGAGTTCCTAGCAACTTTTCCTCAATAGAATTGCTTAGGGTAATTTGAAAGTTTGTTTTATATTTTTGCTTTTTATTGTGATAAGAATGTCAGGGAAGCCACCACTTACTACAAACACAGGGGCCGGCACCGTGGCTCACTAGGCTAATCCTCCGCCTTGCGGCGCCAGCACACCGGGTTCTAGTCCCGGTTGGGGCACCGGTTCTGTCCCGGTTGCCCCTCTTCCAGGCCAGCTCTCTGCTGTGGCCAGGGAGTGCAGTGGAGGATGGCCCAAGTGCTTGGGCCCTGCACCCCATGGGAGACCAGAAGTACCTGGCTCCTGCCATCGGATCAGTGTGGTGCGCCGGCTGCAGCACGCCGGCCGCGGCGGCCATTGGAGGGTGAACCAACGGCAAAGGAAGACCTTTCTCTCTGTCTCTCTTTCTCACTGTCCACTCTGCCTGTCAAAAAAATAAAAATAAAAAATAAATAAATAAATACAAACACAGGCAGGTCACAATCACACATACTCTTACGTATAGATATTCACACGTACATGCCCCGCCTCTTCCTTATATCATGTGTATTAGGTATATATACCAAAGTAATTTGAAAATGCAAAGTCCCATTTGTTCATTACCAAAATGAATTTTAAGGAATTAGTTTGGCAGGTATTATTCTAAAAGCATAGAACTATGATCAGTAATGAGAGAAAATATATTTGACATCCTGTTTCACTTAGACTTTAGCAGTATAATGTTTGTGGAAAAAGGAATTATATAATATCAGTGTAATATTAAAATTGGCAGTTTGTAGTTTTTTCAAGGTTGAATTTTATTAAGTAAGGATATTTATTTTGTGATACTATCATATAGTGTGATTTTCTTTTTACTTCAGAAAATTCTTATGTGCAAAACACCATGTTATCAGTGGAAGGAAATCACTATAAATATCAAAAACCCTTTCCATACTGCAGGGGACTTCAAGTAAGTCAATATTTTGGGTAAATTCATTGCAATATCTATCTCTACTCTTAAGAGAAATATGTAATTTTCTACACCTCTTCAACATGATTTATTTAGAGGAGAAATTATATGTGTTTACATTCTTATAAACTTATAAGCATAACCAGGCTAAATAGAACTTATAAATAATGAAACAATCAGTTTTCTTTGACATTCTACTTGATCATATCAAATTTATAAATTGTGTCTATATGCTTTCTGTTAAGACACACTGTGATGTCAATTTCTTTAAGAATTATAATTAATAGACTTTTTCCTTCCATTTATATTTTACCTATTTATCTACAAAACTGGAATATTGATTCAACCAGGAAATGTGTTGTTACCTAGGGCATCATGACTGAATGAATGCTGTATATTAATGTGCATATATCAATTTTGAAGTTTGATAACTACAACACAGATTAGAAATAAAAAGATAATATAATTCTTAACTATTATATAATACAATGGAAAAATGACTTTCTAGAAATTGACATGTTGAAGAAGATGGTACCTAATGTACTGATTAAATTAGAGACTCTTGTTTCCTCTAACTTTAGAAATCAGATCCTACCACAATATTTTTACTGAGACTGAAAGTTATATATACACTTTTTATTTTAATATTGAATAGTTTCTTCTCATTACCATTTGCCCAGAGTTTTGGTAGATTTTTATTGAAAATATAAATCATTGTTGATAAAATAAAAATTATTTTATTGAGGTAGTTATTGATGAATTTGTGGTCTCTATCTATTAATGAGGACTTTTTCACTAATGTTTATATTCAAATTTAAGAGACAAAAAATGTCATAATATGTGCTGTTATTCTAATATTAAAGTATACACTGAAATGAATCAAAATGGCCAGCTGCAGTTCTTCAGAGAGAAGTAAGATATATTTAGTCTTGCATGCTAGTATTAAAGCTTAAAGAAAACCTGAATATTCCAGGAATTGGAAGACTGTTACAGATAAGTGTTTTTCAAAAAAATAGTTATAGTTTCATGACTCTGCATGAATTATCTCAGATTGAATTAAAATCGTTACTTCTTGGGAGCTAAGATTATTACTTGGGGAATATTGTCTCCCTCCTTCCTCGTATGAATATGCTTTTCAAACTTGAACAATGGGCAAATAAACTCCAAAATGTAAAAACAGTACCAAAATTTGTAAAGTCAATATTTTATAATGGGTATTTTATTATTATACTATTATATATTATATAGCCATTGTATAATTATGTTACAAATTTGAAATAATAAAATACAGTGAGAGCAGATGCTTAGCTTAATAGTCATTAAGATGTCACTTGAGATGCCTGCGTCCCTTATTGGAGTGCCTGAGTTTGAGTCCCGGCTCTGCTTCTGATTCCTGCTTCACATAATGGGCACTGGGAAGTAGCAGGTGATGGCTCAAGTACTTGGATCCATATTTACCATATGGGAGACCCTGCTCTTGTTCTTGTGGGCATTTTGGGAGAGAATCAGAAAATGCAAGATTCTGTCTTGCTCGCTCGCTTTTTCTCTCTCTTTCAAATAAAATCATAAAAAGACAGAATGATAATTTCATGCTGATTAATTCATATGAAGACTATTTGAAAATTGAAATCAGTACAAGTTACCCGATCTATAGTGTTACATTTAATAAAAATGATCAGAATTGATTATTAATAACAATCATATTAAATATACATTAAACTTCAACATAAATCTCCACATATATCTGGTCAGTACAATAATGAGATTTGATCATTTTTTTATCAAAATTTAGTGTTCCATTTAATAAGACATTCTAGTCTAGATCTTTCTGTGACAGGATTAGCTGACCAGCTTCCTAACTCCTACGCCTGTTTATCAGACTGGTGATTCTCAAATTCTTTCACAAAAGGCCACCATTTCATACTCTTATAACACTTCTCTATATTTTTATGTCCTATATGATTTAGTTTGCTAGTATTTTGTTGAGAACTTTGTACTTAGAAAATTTAATAGTGTAGTTCCTTTTACTTGTGACATCTTCTTATGTCTAACATCAGCCTCAAACAATGCAATCACAGTGTCTATTTGTCCAAATTTCCTCTTACTTTAAGGACCAGTCATATTAAATTGGGACCAATATTGATCTCTTTGGTTGAAATTTATCATCCATTTATAAGACTCTACCTCAAAACATAGTCACAGTCCTAGATACTAGGAGTTATGGCTTTAATATGTGAAGTTTTGAGGGAAACAGTTCAGCAAGTGTATTTTTATAATTATTGTTAGACTAGCCTTCTTATTTGTCATTTCTCTTTTTCTCTATTTGTTCCTATTCATGCTAACATCTGGAATGTTTTTATTTATTTATTTATTTGACAAATCGAATAAGAGGGAAACAAAGAGTGAGAGAGATCTATATTGATCCACTGGTTTCACTTCCCAAATGGCCTCAATGGATCGGGCTAGGCCAAGCCAAAGCCAGGATCCCAGAACTCCATTCAGGTTTCCCGCCATGGATGGCAGAGGCCTAAGTATTTGGGCCATCGATAGCTACCTTCCCAGGCACAATAGCAAGGAGGTGGATCAGAAGCAGAGGAGACAGGACTTGAATCAGCATTCCATTATGGGGTGCAGGTACCACAAGCCACAGCTTAATTCTCTGAACCACTATGCTGCCCCCTTGGAGCACTTTTTATAGCATGCTCCAGTATCCTTCACACTCACTTTTCTTTCTTTCTTTTTTTTTTTTTTTTACATTTTTCTCTTCCTCTTTCTCACTTCTCACCAGATAATTTCATTACCTACATATTCTTTCACATAATGGTGTATCTGATGTGTTTGATTTTGTTTATTTTATTTAATTTATTCTCTATGTTCTTCAGATTGCCTAAAATCTATCAGTCTTCAAGTTTGTCAATGCATTTTTCTGTCAGTTCAAATCTGCTGCCGAGTCCTCTACTGAATTGTATATATCTATTGTAGTTTCAAACTCTAGAAGAAGTTCCATTTGGTTCTTTTTGTAATTTCTTTTTGTTATTTTCTATTTGATGCTACATGTTCTCTATAACTTCTTTAATCATAGTTTCCTGTAGTTCTTTGAAGATGTTTGTAATGGTAATTTGATATCTGTCTTAGGCTGTTCTGGTCAGGCGAACAGGCTGTTTCTGTTATCTGATCCTTTTCTGTTTCTGTGCACTTTACTTAATTTTTATGAGGAGACTGGACATCTTCAAAAGTATATTATAGTAGCTCTGGGTACTGGTCATCTTCCCACAGCTTGATAACATTGTTTTTTCTTCTAATTATCTACTGACTCATTGGGTTATTTCAGTGATGTCTATCTCCCCCTACCCAAACCTACACATGCAGAGTGAAACTTCCCATGTGCTTATCAAAGGCCACAGCCCAAAGTCACCCTGGGGTGACCCTGGCTGCGACAGAACTCCTTTTGTCTCTTGTTCTGACTATACCCAGCTGTTAAATTCCATTAATTCCAATGCCCCAGAGGGGCATAAATTGATCTTCAGACTAATCTCACTAAACTCATGCTCTTTTGAAATAACACTTCTCTAAGTCAGTGATTGAGATTTGTTCTGACTCCAAGAGGGTCCTCCCTAGCAGTCTCTTTTCCTTGTTCTCCTCAACCTACACTTAGTTGGCTCTTCATTCAATCTCCCAATCCCCCAACTGTCTTTCACTACATGTACGATTGTTGAGAGCACACAATGATGCACTGCTTTCTGAGTAAACCCCCAATTTTAGTTACAGAGTGCTAGGTAGGAGCTCAGGATGTGTTAGCTGGCTTCTCCCAACATAGAACCACAACTTTACAAGCTGGGGCAAAGGAAATTGGGGTTCCTTTGTCTCAGATGAGGGTGCTGGATAGAAAAAGCGAGATACTCAGTTCTCAGCTGCTCTTGCTCAGAACTTTATCTCAGCTACTAATATTGGGGGAAGATTGAGAATAGTTGCTGTCCGATTCTTGCCAGAAGGCTAGGTCTCCAAATGGGAGATTGAGCCTAGGGAGAAGGGAGCCCTGTGTCCTTGACAGTAGCATTCTGAATATCTTACTTTTCAATGTGAACTCCTTAAATCAGCAGCATCAACCTCACTGGGGAGCTTGGTAGTAAAATGGAATCTTAGGTCCACTCCAATCCAGTTGAGTTAGAGTCTACATTTAAGAACATCTCCAAAGGATTTGTTTGTACATTAATATTAGAACATTTTTTTAAAAGCAGAGAGACAGAGAACAGACAGACTTTTTAATAGTTTTTTAAAGATTTATTCAAAAGTCAGAAAGTTACACAGAGAGGGGAGAGGCAGAGAGAGAGAGAGACAGAGAGATAGAGAGAGAGAGATCCTTTGTCCAATGGTTCACTCCCTAACTGGCTGCAATGACTGGAGCTGTGCCAATCTGAAACCAGGAGCCAGAAGCTTCTTCCGGGTCTCCCACATAGGTTCAGGGGCCCAAGTGCTTGGGCCATCTGTGGCTGCTTTCCCAGGCCACAGCAGAGAGATGGATCGGAAGTGGAGCAGCTGGGACTCGAACCGGCGTGCATATGGGAATGCAGCAGTGCAGGCAGCAGCTTTACCTGCTATGCCACAGTGCCAGCCCCAAGAATAATTTCTTAGATTAGCATTACTCAACCTTTAAGCCTTGGGCAAACTATATCAAAGCATATGGCGAACTTGTTTTAAATGGAGTATCCTGGAACCCATTTCAGATGGACTGAATCAAAATTCAGGCAAGTAGGACCTTAGTAATACATACTTTAGCCATTTATCTGGGTTGTTACTATGTACATTGAAATATGGGAATCACTGATTTAGAAACAGCAGTCATCTGATAGAATTTTTTTCATTTTATTAAATAGTTCATATTTCACTTTTACATTAATATTTCTATATATTTTATGGAAAATCTGTTCATTATATTTTAGCAGGCACTTTTCAGACAAATATATAAGATGTTATTTTGTATTAAAATTGTACATGTACAGCATATGAAAAACCTAATATGTATTACATTGGCTTAGTTTTTTAATGTTTGTGTCAAATTGTATTATCCTTGTAACTGTTCTATAGTCAGAACAAATTATCAGTAAAATAAATTGCCCAGAGATTCACCTTGGATTTATAAAAAAAGAGAAATTTGAATGTTTCTCTGCTGCTTAATTTTATATGAACTTTAAATGAGAATTTAGTGCCTTACTTAAATTTAAATTTAAATTACTGTCTGAAGAGAATTGCTTCTTTATGTTTTTGCCCAACTGTAAGTTTATAATGATATAGGTGAATCTGGTAGATTGCCATATTTGTTGCAAAGTTCATGATTTACATATTATTACAGTTAATTTTGTCTTTAAATTTTTTATATTTAGCCTTCATATAGTTCCATAAAATTCTTACATGAAAGCAGCACAAATATCAATCTGAAACAAAGAAATTGAATCTAATATATCAATCAGAAATATCACTCTAAAACACAGGAATGGAATTTGATGCTAGCATCAAATATTAGGAAAAATGAAAGTATTGTATTCCATTCTGTACATGCCATCATGTATATTCTTCTGTATGTGTGTATTTTATCAAGAATGAAACATATTTTATTACTTGATATTACTGGTCTGCTTTCTATTGTAAAACTAGTATTGTGGGACTCAATAACTGTTTTATTATTATTTTTTACTTTTTCCCCAGAAACCTTTTATTTAAGGGATATAAACTTCATACATTTCATAAAAACAACTTTAGGAATATAGTGATTATTTCTACCCTACCTGCCTTCCCACCCACACTCCCACCCTTGTTTCTCCTCTCTTTCCTATCCCCATTCTTATTTTTTACTAAAATCTATTTTCAATTAACTTTATGCACTTATGATTGATTCTATACTAAGAAAAGAGTTCAACAAATTATATGAAAAAAAAAAAAGTGGTTACTCAATAGTCAAGACAAAGGCTGTTCAAAGTCATTGAATCTCAAAATGTTAATATCACTTCTAAAGATTACATCTTAGTTGATCTATTAGTTATCACAGGTCAGGGAGAACATGTGGTATTTTTCCCTTTGGGACTAGCTTATTTAACTAAGTATGATGTTTTCCAGTTTCATCAATTTTGTTAAAACAATGGATTTCACCATTTAACCTCTGTATAGTATTCCATGGTGTACATATCCTATAATTTCTTTATCCACTCTTCAGTTGATGGACATTTGGGTTGATTCCATATCCTAGCTATTGTGAATTGAGCTGCAATAAACATGGAAGTACAGATAACTCTTTCATATGCTGATTTCATTTCCCTTGGATAAATTCCCAGGAGTGTGATGGCTAGGTCATATGGTAGGTCTATATTCAGATTGCTGAGGCATCTCCATACTGTCTTCCACAGTATCTGTACCAGTTTACATTCCCACCAACAGTAGGTTAAGGTACCTTCCCCCCACACACACATCCTCGCCAGCATTTGCTGTTTGTTGATTTCTGTAAGAGAGTCATTCTTACTGGGGTAAGGTGAAACCTCATTGTGGTTTTGATTTTCATTTCCCTGATGGCTACTGTTCTATCCACAGTTTTTCATGGATCTGTTGGCTATTTGGATTTCCTCTCTTGAAAAATGCCTGTTCAACTCATCTCTTAACTGGGTTGTTTTGTTGTTGTTGAGTTTCTTGATCTCTTTATATATTCTGGTTATTAATCCTTTATCAGTTCTGGTTGCCTCTTCACTTTGCTGAGTGTTTCTTTTGTGGTGCTGAAGATTTTCAATGTGATGTAGTCCCGTTTGTCAATTTTGGCTTTGACTGCCTGTGCCTCCGGGTTTTTTCTAAGAATTCTTTGCCTATGCCAATGTCTTGTGGGGGTTCCCCAATGTTATCTAATAATTTGATGGTATCAGGTCATATAATTAGGTCTTCAATCCATTTTGAGTGGATTTTTTGGTAAGGTGTAAGGTAGGGGTCTTGCTTCATACTTCTGCATGTGGAAATCCAGTTTTCCTAGCAACATTTGTTAAAGAGACTGTCCTTGCTCTAGGGATAGATTTTAGCTCCTTTGTCAAAGATAAGTTGGTTCTAGATGCATGGGTTGATTTCTGGCATTTCTATTTTCTGTTCCATTGGTCTATCTATCTGTTTTTGTGCTAATATCAGGCTGTTTTGTTTATAACTGCCCTGTAGTAAATCTTGAAATCTGGTATTGTGATGCTTCCAGCTTTGTTTTTGTTGTATAAGATTGCTTTAGCTAGTCAGGATCTTCTGTGTTTCCATATGAATTTCAGCAACTTTTTTTTATATCTAAGAAGAATGTCTTTGGTATTTTGATTGGTATCACATTGAATCTGTAAATTGCTTTTGGTAGTATAGATATTTTGATGATATTGATTCTTCCAATCCATGAACATGGAAGATTTTTCCATTTTTTGTATCTTCTGTTTGTTTCTTTGATGTCTTCTAATTCTCATCAAGAGATCTTTGACATCCTTAGTTACATTTAATCCCAGGTATTGGATTTTTTTTTAGCTATTGAGAATGGGATTGATCTTAGAATTTCTTTCTAAGTCATGGAATTTTCTGTGTATACAAAGGCTTTTGATTTATGTGTATTGATTTTATATCCTCTAATTTTCCAAACTTTTCTATGAGTTCCACTAGTCTCTTAGTGAAGGTTTTTGGATCCCCTATATATAGAATCATGCCATCTGCAAATAGGGATAGTTTGACTTCTTCCTTTCCAATTTGTATCCCTTTGATTTTTTTGTTGTTGTTGCCCGATGGCTCTGGCTAAAATTTCCAAGACTATATTGAATAACAGTGGTAAGACTGGGCATCCTTGTCTAATTCCAGATCTCAATGGGAATGCTTCCAACTTTTCCCCATTCAATAGGATGCTGGCTGTGGTTCTGTCATAAATTGCCTTCATTGTGTTCAGCAATATTCCTTCTATACCCATTTTGCTTAGAGTTTTCATCATGAAAGGGTGTTGTATTTTATCAAATGCTTTCTCTGTGTCTATTGAGATAATCATATGGTTTTTGTTCTTCAGTTTAATGTGATTTATCACACTGATTGATTTGCAAATGTTGAACTATCCCTGAATACCTGGGATATGTCACACTTGGTCTAAGTGAATGATCTTTCTGATGTGTTGTTACATTCAATTGACTAGTATTTTCTTGAGGATTTTTCCATCTACATTCATCAGGGAAATTGGTCTATTGTCCTCTTTCTCGGTTGTATCTTTTTCAGGTTTAGTAATTAAGGTGATACTGGCTTCATAGAAAGATTTTGGGAGGATTCCCCAACACTGTATTTTAGTTTTCTAATTTCTTCTTCTTCTTTTTTTTTTTTTTTTGATTTGCCTGTTAAATTTCCAGAGATTTGTCTTCTAACTCAGATATTCTTTCTTTTGCCTCATTGAATCTATTCTTAAAGCTTTCCACCTTATTTTTTATTTGTTCTATTGAATTTTTCATTTCCAATATTTGGTTTTGATTTCTCTTTAAAATCTCAATTACATGGGAAAATTTTTTATTGACATCATGTATAGATTTCTTTAGTTCATGAATTTTCTTCTGATTGCTTCTAAGTAATCCTGTGATCCATTTTTTTTTTAATTCCGTTTCTGGCATTTCTATAGTCTTTTCATCTTACATTCTAATATTAAAGTTGTATGTTCTTTTGGGGTCATCATGTTGTCTTCCTTATTCTTGTTTCTTGAATTGCTGCATTTATTATTAGGCATTTTTGATGATACTTGTTGGTTGTTTTTTCCCCCCTGTAATGGCTTTTATATTTGGTCTATATCTCTGTGGATTAGTGGAGTGTCTGATCCTTCAGTTAATATCCAGAGGCATATGCTGGGTGTGGTCAGAGAGCTCTGTTCAGTGCTCCTTGGTGAGGGGAGTGTTCAAGGTGACACCAAAGTTGCGTGTGGTAAATCTCTCTCTCTCTCTCTCTCTCTCTCTCTCTCTCTCTCTCTCTCTTTTTATCAGAGGGAGATTTGTTCTGCTCTGTTGGTGTATTCTCACATTCACCTCCTCTCCTCAAAGAGGACCAATGCTTGAGTACTAGCTCTAGTAGGTACAATTTTCATCTGCTCTGCCACAAGAACCTCACAAAGGATCCATGTAGTCCTCAGTGTGAACACAGATCCTGCAGCAATGACTCTTACCAGGGAATCTGGGAGCTCTGGGCATGTGGAGCCACCCACAGTGACTGCCCAAAGTCCCAGCCACACCCTGCACCCTCTTACTCAGCTACAGTGTTTTCTCAGTCCCAGCACACATGGCTACCTTAATCACCAGCACCCAGCCCCCTGTCAGTTCTCCCAGCCAGACTCAGGCGTCTTGTCTTGGCTGGTTTCTGTGCATGGGGAGGAGCTGGCACAGCTGTTACATAATATCAAAAATGAAAAATGGAGCCCACCCTCTCTTGGCTAGTTATAGGACACCGGTGTGGGGGGGTTGGGGAGAGAGAAACATGCCTCCCTTTTTCTCCCTCTAAGATGGCAGGTACACTGTCCCCCACAGGGCTCCAAGCCAGGCCCTTCCTGCAGCTTCATCGCAGGTGGCTTGGGCTGTTGCAGCCTATTCTCACCTCACTCTCCAGGGCTGGTTCTGAGGCTCTAGGCTGCTGGAGCCCTGAGTTGTGTGCATCCATACCCTCCATGTAGATCCACAGTTTTCCCCTAATTTGTCTGGAGTTTCCTCTGCCATTTCCTCCATAACCCTTCCCTGAGATTATACTCTCTCTACTTTTTTTAAGCGATCCTCCACTAGACTAGAGCAGTAAACTCCCTCCGTATTCTGCCATGTTGAAAAAACTCTCTCAATAATTGTTACACAACAAAGAATTTCTTTTGATAAATCAAGTTTGGATAATCTGCTCTTAACAATATTGTACAATATTATATTGTTCTTTTCTGAAGGTGAAATTATACATTGTTGGCAACATTGTTCCTGATATCCTTCACCTGTTGCTAGAGTATCTTTTTTTTATACTAGCCTCCTTCTACAATGCAGGTAGGCTAAGGCAGAGAGGATAATATACTCATTTTGTGTGTTTTCGAACACATCAATCCACAGCTAATATACGCTCTATTTTTTTTTTTGAATGAGCATTGTCATCTAGGGAGTACTGAAAAACTGATTTCAGAAGGTGGTACAATTATGAATGTACTAATTAGCTACTCACATCTCCTGAACACTCGTGACAGGAATGTTTTTCTTACTTGGAAATACGATTAGAAATTAGGAAATGTGTATGGCTCTGGTTATGCATTAAGACCAGTGCATGTTTTCCTCTATGTTTGTGGAATATAATTTGGGCATTTATTTCCAAATTTCCTTACATAGAGAATTCAGTATCACCTTTTCATAAAAAAGAATATTAGAGTTAACATATATTCATTCTATCTTTTCCTTCTTTCTGTCATACATATTTTTTGAGTTGCATAATAATAACACATGGATATTTAACGGTTTATTCTTATTTGAATTATATTTTATAAATGATGGGGAAAAAGTAAAAGAAGAATGTTTTGTGCTCATTTAAATTTTGTTGCAGTAGAATTTAATTATTTCTTCATTTATTTCAGTGTCATTTTGGTGGAATCCCCAACATTTCTGTATAAACCATCACAATTATCAGAATCTGGACAATATATGAGCTATGGGTAAATGTTTATATATTTTTTGCTCCTAATTATCTGAAGAAAAGTTCTGAGAAATTAGTACTTAAGGAAACTTGTTATATATATAATTACAAGAGAGTTTTTACTTATTCAAAATGTTTAATTTATATTATTCCCATTCTTATTTAAATGTTTATGTTACTAGGTTCATGTGCATGAAAATTGAGTATATACTTGATAAAATATAACAGATTTTCATTATTTGTGGAAGTCATGTTCTATAATATTGTCACAAACACCCAGTTAGTGAGCACTAAACAATTGCTCCTAGGAAAAATATGTATAATAGTATAGATTATAATTGCAGATCCTAAGAAAACTTATCCAGCCAGATTCCATCTTCTTTATTTCACAAAAGGAAAACAAGGTTCAAATGTGTTAAGTGACTAACAGGTGCCAAGAAAGGATTCAAACCCTGTCCATCTGGCCCCTGAGTTTGACCTCAACTGGGAACTGCCACAACCAGTAACTACAACTTTTGCTACTTTCCACATGTCTTTGAACATTGTGAAAGAGACACAAGTATTGATTTGGGGGTTAAAAATATATTTTAGCAAGTAGTAAAAATTGCAAATACAGAATAGAATAAATAATGAAGATTGACTGAATTTATACTAATTTCATCTACTTTATGAGCTCTATAGTTTACAAAGAAACGTTGACATCTTTCTATAAAAATTGAATTTTAAAAATTTAGATTGTTTTATGTTTTTCATCTTATTTACACTATAGAGTAGCTATTTAAAGTGAAATATTAAGAAAAAAACTACTACCCAGACTAAAGAAATTCAGACAGAAAGAAAATTATGTAGGTCTCTATTAGTAAAATGTAGGTATGTATTAACTGCTACTGCTATATTGTTAGACTATTTTTGCCTTTATTTGTCTCTGTACTATTTGATGGTTATCAATGTCATCAGGAGGCAATCTGATGACATCTCCTTCGATAACATAGGAATTTCCATTGTTAAGATCATTAGCAATCATTGTAGTCCTTCATGTAAATCTTGCAAAAGCTAAAATGAGAATAGTTTGTATTTTCTAAAGGTGAATTGTATTTCAGTCAGTACTTTGGGGAGATCATAAAAATTGCATGTATTTTATGTTTGATTTCTTCATAGTTCTTCTGTGGAAAAGTTGTTAAAACAGGAAACGATTTTTGTCTCACTGCATTTGTTTTATTGAATACTGATTTCATATTTAACTAAGAATTCAGTCTTCTTTTCCTGGTTACTTTGTTGAACAATAAAACATGAATTAATGCACTGAGTCATAAGACTGCATTGTAGATGCCATTAGAGTAAGAGGATTAGAGCAGTCGTTTGGTGCAGTGAGGAAATTGCTCTTGGGACACCCATATCTCACGTCTTAGTGCCTGGTTCTAGTCGCAGTTACTCCACTTCCGATCCGACTTCTTGCTTCTGCACATCCATGAAAGCAGCAGATAATAGCTCAAGTACTTGGACCTCTGCCACCCACATAGGAGCATGGGAGACCCACACTGCATTCCAGGCTCCTGGCTTCGTCCTAGCCTAGCACTGGCAATTGTAGGCATTTGAGAGGTGAACCAGCAGGTGGAAAATCTCTCTCTCTCCCCCCACCATCTCCCTCCTCCTGCCTTTCAAAAAAATGTTTTTAAAAATTTTAAGCTTGTTTAAAACCTAAGAGGATTATAGGGATGTTTGTGTTTTGTTCTTTGTAGATATAAAATACTAGTACTGCTAAAAATAGTTCAGTAAACAATTCTTTTTCAGCCCCTTGCTGCTTCTTGACCAAGTGGCTGCTTTGGGATCATAGACTTTACATGAATGTCCTTAACATACTTTCTTCATAGTAATTGTAAAAAAAATTACAGTATCATTTTTTAAACTAAAATCAAATCCCAAAGAAATGCTATAGGTGTCTGTAAGAATAAATAGCTCAAAATAATTTAACAAACAGCAAAATTAAGTCTACTTTCATGGTATGAATATTATATAGGGATTCTATATCTCAAATTATAGCATTTTTATATAATCTAGAATAGTTATAAATAGATCCAAAGTTCTAGAGTTATTGAAGACAAGGGTTCTAAAGCTACAAGTACAGATATCATTGTAATGGTATGCTTCCCCAATCAAAATAAAATGGAATGAACAAGTAGGAAAGCATTCAAATTTAATTTTAATGAAATGAATCCTTGGAAATACTAATCCAAAATAACTACCAATACAGCATGAACTACAGCTTAAGAAATATGTCTACCATGGTCCCAAACATTGTTGATCATTATTTAAAATAAATCTTTAACAAAAAGAGGAAACTTATTCCTCTACATACTCATCTATGTAAAACTAGGGTTTAGTCATTAAACAATAAATGGCAGTTATTGAGGTCTCCATGAAAAGAAATACAAATAATATAACCTATTATTTTCATCATTCTGGCTTTAATGGCAAAAATAGGTCTTTTGATTTTAAATATGTCTTAATAAATTAAGATTTAGTAACTCTACACATCATGTTTGGCTTTAAAGCTCTTCTTAATATTTTTCTTGAACAAATTTCCAGATACACGAAAAATTTTAGACATGCACTTTAAATCACAACCATAATGAGTCTGCTGTAATACTTCTATGATTTTTTTTTATATAATGTACCATATAGTAAGCATTGCTGTACCAAAACTCTAGCCTGATCGCAAGATTTAATCAGCAAGATAGCACAGGAGAACAACAGAAGGCTAACAAAAATCTCCATGTACCAACTGATTTTTTTTTTTATGATTTATTTATTTGAAAGCATTACACAGAGAGAGAAGGAGAGGCAGAGAGGTCTTCTATCTGATGGCTCACTGCTCAGCTGGCCACAAGGGCTGGAGCTATGCCCATCCAGAGCCAGGAGCCTCCTCCAGTTCTCCCACGTGGGTGCAGGGGCCCAAGGGCCTAGGCCATCCTCCATTGCCTTCCCAGGCCACAGCAGAGAGCTGAATTGGAAGTGGAGCAGCCAGATCTCGAACTGGCGCCCATATGAAATGCCAATACCTCAGGCCAGGGCTTCAACCCACTGCGCCACAGCGCCGGCTGCCCACCCCCACCCCCCCAACTGAATTTCTTAGAGGTGTTTTACACATGTTCCTATTTTCCTCTTTGTAAACTCATGGCAACTCTACTAATGTTGAAGTTATGTGGGAATATATAACTCATTCAACCAATAGCATGTGAGGAAAAGTGCTGTATGTTGTTAAGAACCAGTAAGGACTTTATTCGTGTCTCTTTCTCTCTTTCCATAATTTTATAGAAACATATAAAAGGGGAGCCTCCTTCACCAAGGATCTTTGAGTGTACTTTATACCCAGGATGTATATGTAGTATGGACAAGAAATGACTTGTTGTGGTGCAGTAGATTAAGCTGCCCCCTGTGAAGCCAGCATTTGATACTGGAGTGGTGGTTCAAATTCCATCTTCTCCACTTCTGATTCAGCTTCCTGTAAATGTACCTGGAAAGGCAGCAGATGATTGGCCCAAGTACTTGGGCCCCTGCCCCACCCACCTAGGAGTTACAGATAGAATTCCTGGCTCCCGGCTTCAGCCTGGCCCAGCTCCGGCTGTTGCAGCTATTCAGAGTGTGAAGCAGCAGATGAAAGATCTCTCTCTCTCTCTCTCTCTCGTTTGCGCTCTCTCATAAAATAAATGAATAAATCTACCAAAATAGGACATAAACTCTTATGCTAATCTACTAAGACTTGAGTTGTAACTACGGTGTAATCTAGCCTATACTGATACTCCTCATGAGATTCACTTCATCTAATATCTCCCCAAATGATAATTTACTTCTTCTTAAATGAGGAGTAAAGTGCTGAAATTATCTTTCAGTTGTCATAAAAAAATGTTAAAATTGCCTATTTAAAAAACCCAAAATATCTTCTATATAAACTGCTATTATAAGCTAGAGATACATATAAAAAAGAACCTTCATAACTACATGGATTATGAAGCTTTATATTCATCACACATTTTACTTTATGGAAACATGACCAAAAGCATAACAAGAGCATTAAAGAAATTCTTATTGTAATTAAATCCAAAAGAATTATCAGGTAAGAATCAGCAAAGGAAATTGATTTCAGCCACACTGTAAGATTGATCTATGGAACAACCGTGCTCAGAAATGAGTACTTTATCAAATATTTCTTGTAGTGATATGACTTTGTAGTTTTTTCCAAGTGATATTGAGTTATTTAGACATCAAAAAAAAATTCTAAGTGGCACTTCAAGCACTTTTCCTAGTTCTGGGGAACTATAGGATAAATAAGTCACATATGTAACTTCATGAAAGCTTATGATAAAGGTGTTTCTAACCCTTTTGATAAAGGCTTGAATAATATGTCAGATCACTCCCAGGAGTATTTATTCCAATCGAATGCCATTTTATTCATTTTACCTTAAAAGGAGTTGTACAACACTACTTCAGAGTTAAAGGAAGTATCATCCATTTGAACCTAAAAATAGATTCCATTCCCTGACACTGGCCCACTACTGGATTGCCAGGAAATAGTCCATTGCCTATTCCAAAGCATTTTATATTATGTTTTAGATGCTATTTCTTCCTTAAGACCAAGAGCTTAAGCATGATTACTGTAGCATGAATAATAACTTATGGACTTCTAGGAAAATGGTAGCATGGATCTAGGAGCAGATAGTAATAAAAAGGTAATCAAGTTAACTTGCTTTCTTTTCTGTCTTTGGAATATTCATGATATGGATTTTGTAAATAAGTTGAGTTTGGCATTGAATTTCTAGATTCAGGAATATTAATCAGATAAAACAGAACTTTTTCCAAGCCAAATTATTTTATTAAATCATTTTGTGATGTCTCTAGTAATCAAAATAACATTAATTTCATTAAAGAGGTAATACAAATTCCTAGATTTGTAATATTTTTTGTTTGTATTTTTATAAAGTATATGTAATTCATTTTTTATGGATTAGAGTCTCCTTGAAGGATGAGGCAACTCTGATTTCTGCAAAAAACACTTTTGTACTTGTTTCCCACAAAATAAGAAAAGCAAAGAAAAATGATATGAAATCTAAATTGATCTACTTTCCTATGCATGATGACAAAAATGATTAAAGGACTAGTTTTTCCAAGTACAAAAAAAATGAGATTTAGAGATAATCTATGGATTTTCTTCAGGCATTTTATCCAGGCCTCACTATCAAACAGTTGGCAATAGAGCTTAATATGGAAAAATAATAAACATTCTTTGATATTCTTTCTACTCTTTTTATCTTCTCCCCTATAAATGCTAAAATGTCCATCTATTGTGTCTTCTAGAGCAGCCTTAAAGTATCTATAAAATGCCCAAATTACATAAAAAATTATATGTTCATTACTTTTTAAAAAGTTCTTTAAGCTGCTAATCAGGATGTCTGTGAGTAGAATTAAAGCACAGGATAATTACAAGAAGTAAATGCAACAGATAAATAACCTCATTAATGTGGTGAAAGAAAAGACAGTGTTCCTAAAAATCAAATGGAGAAAAAAAATGGAAATGTTTAGAGTAACCTGGAAATAGTCAATATTTTTACAACATCAAATTCAGGCAAAAGTAGATGCCAAAATGAGTAAAAATGGGGTTTCTTTATTCTCAGAAAAAAATCAGGCAATCAGTATTTATGAGTGTGAATACTAATTGACAGCTCAATGTGCAGAGTAATCATGAATACTAAAAGAGCAATGTGGGTGAAACTTGATGGAGTCTTGAAAACCTGGAACTTTTCAAGGAAGGCAGTTGCTTCAAGCTATGCTCTGTTAATTTATTTTCAGAAATGTAACTTCCATGTACTTTTTGAGTCTCTGGATTAGGGTCATTATCAAAAGGAATCATTTTTTCCAATTATTTTCAAAACATGGCAGAAATATGAATGATTATTATTTTATTTTTTGTGTTTTCCTAATTTTTAATCTCTGATATGACATAAAAAGATATTTTAAATATATTTATGATATTTGCATATCATATTGTATGTAGCCATCATTTATAAGACTATAAGATTTAATTAAGGCAGAGAATTGTTTTTGAGTATTTTGAGCATTTTTGATGTTTTCCTATTTTCTTGTGACAGTGCTGGAGTGAAAAGCGGTGAATGTGAAACTGCTAAGGGCTGTTCCCATGCCCCAGATTGTTTAAAAACCTGTGAGTACATCAAAAATTTTTGTTTGTTCTGATGTCTGATTTTTATATGCAAAGCATAATATGAAATGATACATTCAATGCGCAGTGATTATGGGCAACAGAATGGCAAGTCCTGAAGATTGATGGCAGAACAGAGGCTGAAGTGTTGTTTTCTCTGACTTCTCTTGATGACCCTTAGTAGAACTCTGCCCACATCTCTCCTTTCACCACTGAGACTTAGTGTACTAATAATGTGTTTAGATATATGGCCTTCATGCTACTTTTGATTCTGAACTGTTTAAACTTATTCAGGTGATGAGTATCACCAAGTTTAGAACTGTATGTAAAATACAGGTTTCTTTTGTTTATGAAATAAGTATACGACTATGAAAGATTAATAGAATGATGGGTAGAAAAATGAGAATAGAAATGTCCTGATTATCTGTGGCTGAAGAACAAATCATGCCAAAGGTAGTACCATAAAACTATAAAAATTGATGATGATGATGTCTCATATACTTCTGGGGTGGCTGGACTCTGTTTGGGGATACTGAGGTTTGCATCATCTCAAAGGCTTCTTCACTCACATGTCTGATAGTTAATGCTGCCTTTTGCTTGGGGCCTCAACTGAGGTTGTTGACCTGGACGCCTATACAGGGCCTCTCCATATGGTCCAGGTTTCTTTATGGGATGGCAGTTTATTTCTAAAGGCAAGTGATTCCAAAAAGAGAATTAAGTGGAAGTTGTGTTTTATTTTTTGATCTAGTGTCAGAAATCACATTGCTTCACCTCTAATGAATTCCACAATATTTGTTATAATCAAGTCATAAAGTCTGGCTACCATATCACCACATTCTAGGCAACATCCAAGAACTTATGGCCTTGTTTTAGAACTACCAAAAAAATATGTACATGTTTGCATGTACGAAACAGTCTTTCATTGCCAGTTCAAACATTCTATTAGAACATGTAATATGAACTATTCCATAGTCCACAAAAAATTGAATTTCCATGAGTGACTCCTTTGCTATATAGATTGTGGTTAATTTTAAACATTAATGAGGTTCCCTTTGTTATGAAATTCTTTATTAAGGAATCATTAATATAGTCATAATTATGCATCATGTTATTTGAGTTGAGATAAAAACTGTGTCACCTTCTCATCTTGTTGCTAATGCTTTGAACATCTTTTTTTTTTTTTGACAGGTAGAGTTAGACAGTGAGAGAGAGAGAGAGAGAGAGAGAGACAGAAAGGTCTTCCTTTTTCTGTTGGTTCACCCCACAAATGGCCGCTACAGCCAGCACACTGCACTGATGTGAAGCCAGGAGCCAGGTGCTTCTCCTGGTCTCCTATATGGGTGCAAGGCCCAAACACTTGGGCCATCCTCCACTGCCTTCCCAGGCCACAGCAGAGAGCTGGACTGGAAGAGGAGCAACTGGGACAGAATCCAGGGCCCCAACCGGGACTAGAACCCGGGGTGCCAGCGCTGCAGGCGGAGGATTAGCCAAGTGAGCTGCGGTGCCAGCCAACTTTGAACATCTTTTTAAAATTTATTTATTTGAAGTGCAAGTTGTATATATAGAGAGCTATCTTCCATCCACTTGTTCACTCCCCAAATGGCTTCAAAGGCCAGGGCTGGACCAGGCTGAAGCAGGATTCAGGAATTTCTTCCAGCTCTCCCACATGGGTTTAGGGGCCCAAGTACTTGGGCCATCTGCTGCTTTCCCAGTTGCATTAGCAGGGAGCTGGATCAGAAGTGGAGTTGCCAGGACTTGAACCAGCACCATATGGAATGCCAGCATTGCAGGCAGTGGCTTGACCCCCTACACCACAATATTGGCCCTCAAATGTTTTTTTATTGATACTAAAATTTTACTAACTTCAGATAGCTGCTTTATTCGGATGGTAGTTCGTATATTATATGTCAACAAGTTTTTTGTCATGTTTTGATAGCAATTAGGTCCAGTTTCATCAAAGAATTCTTCTGCTCGATGCGTACTATTTACCTGGAAGTGAAAGGAAGTTCAAACCTGGAGCTCTTCTTCCTTCCCTTTGATATGCACTGTCGTTACTGTATCATCATCTTGACCAACGAAAAGGTAAGAACAGAACTGTGGTCTTTGCTTTTAGCGCAGGCTCCACTTTAATGGAGTTACAAGTTAAGGCAACTTGAAACCAGCAGGAGACAGAAATGTAGAAAATTTCAGTTCCCAAATTATTAGACAATTAAAGAATGTGTGAAGAGTTATACTAGCTGCAAGTAAATTTTATAATGACTGCATAGGGAAGTCCCATGAGAGTAGAGCGGCACTTTGTTTAACCTTGCTGTAACTGTATCTGTATTAATTTTCTATACAGGTGTATCAAAATGTGGCACAATGGGTGTTTTACAACAACACATGCTTATTGTTCCAGTTTCTAGAGGTCAACGATCCAGACACAAGCTAGATAGGTTGTCTGTCTGCTTAGGGTTTACCAAATCTTCCACAAAGGATTGGCCAGGGCTGGATGCTCAATATTGAGTACACATGCAATGCAATAATGGTATCAGAAAGATGTATTGCTCTTACCTAGTGTCTATAGAATCATTTACACATGAAAGACAATATATCTGATTAAATATATAACGTGTTTAGTTTTAAATTAAAGTTAACAATTCAGTGGAGCAAATGTCTTATTATTATAATGCTAAATCTTGCATTTATTTCATTTAAAAAAATTCAGGATTTAACTAATTCCTCCCTATATAAAATGTGTGAAAAATAATACAAATATTTCACAATTCTTTTTCATATTAAATTGTAATATAGCTATGGAAAATGGTAGAGTTCATTCTCAGTGGCACAGTGATGAGGCTGATTTTATCCTTTGAAATAGACTATTAGAATATTATTAGTATTTGCTTACCTAAATGTAATCTAAATTAATCAAAATATAGTATACTTACCTTGGGGTCTCAATTTATTAAAACATGACTTTTGATTACACATATTTTGTCCTTGTCAGAGAAAATATTAAAAACAACAATCTTGAAATTATATTGTTACCAATTAATAAGTAGTTCCACAATCTAAAGTATTGCATTGAATTACAATTACTTATGTTGTGAAATACATCCATTAATTTATGCATTCAATTATATTGCTAATTGTATTGAAAAATGCAATTACACACTTAAATAGATCATCAAACATCCAAGCTCACTTAGTTAGTTCCTATTCTTACTAAATGTATGATGACTCCTTTGCCATTAAGAACCACTTGTTGAAAGCTGTAAAGTAATTAGGCCTCTATTTGATAGCTTTCTGTGTAAAAAACAGAAGCATTTCTACCAGCAGTGCTATCAAGGAAAAGCCATTTGTTTCATTTTGGCTGTTCCATTTGAGCTTTCAAATAAAAAATGAAATGATTTATGTAACAACTATTTGAAAGTACAAATAGTTCTACAGAACTTCCTTCAGTGTTCATAAAAATTTTTACCTTGGGAGAAAACCCATAAAAGCCCTAAAAATCCATGCTATCAAATGCCAGAAACCCAAAGGAAAAAAAAATCTATGTTCTATTGTGAAATGAGACAGATTAAATGGAGTACCCTGAAGCAGAATAAGGACCGAGCCACTGAGCATGCATCTTCTGGGAGGAGAGGTTAGCAGACCCCCGTACAAACCCACAAACACTACAAAGCACACAGAATTATGTTGACACAACCCTGAGTTCTGTCTTCATTGTGTTGCCCATCATTCGAACATCTTCTTTGTCTAGTCCTTAGTTCCAAAGTAGGACACCACCCTGCATGGTTGAGCTCATCTGTATGGGGGGGATCAAACAGGGATCATGCCCTGTGGGCTGGGCTAAGTGTGGTTTCCAGTTGTGGTCAACTGTTATGGCTTAATTAGCCCTCCACCGCCAAATCTTGAGCTTTTTTTGTGGACCTGACCCAGTGCCTCCCCTTCCCTCTGATATATTTTTACTTGGCAATTTTCTGTCTATAAACCTTGGTAAGAAATAATTGAAAAGATAGTCCAGGAATTGCAAACTTGAAACCTAGATGGGACTCAGCATCTCTGAGCAACTCATGCAAATGGTTCAGACCGACACCAGGCCTCCACATACCAAAGTGAGCTTCTACCTTGCTATGTCAAACTAAAAATCAACAAGGCAAGTGTGCTCACTCTCAAGTAGAAGACCCTGCAAGGCCTTCTTGTTAATTTGTGGTCTACAACAATTTAGTGTATAGCTACTCCATTCCAATCATTTAAAAGTATTGGTTGTCACTCTGGCCATCTCCCATATATTTGTATAAATGAGCCCCTTGTCTGTTCCTCATACTATATTCATACTAGTTTCTTTTTATTCCTCATGATTATTAATGGTAAGCCATGTTTCATTTGACATTGGATTTTTTCTATTCAGTTTGTCACAACTTCTTTTTTGGGGGACAAACATAACTACACTATACAGGCAACACTCCCGATTTCCTGGGCAAGTGTAAGAAAGAGGAAATGCCTACCATCTGGCCTATAAATACTTAGAGGGGCCAGGGACTAGCACTGCGGTGTAGCAGGTAAGGTCGCCGCCTATGGTGCTGGCATCCCATATGGGTGCAAGTTCAAGTCCTGGCTGCTCCACTTCCAATCCAGCTCTCTGCTGTGGCCTGGGAAAGCAGTAGAAGATGGCCCAAGTCCTTGGGCCCCTGCACCTATGTGGGACACCTGGAAGATGCTCCTGGCTCCTGGCTTCAGATCAGCACAGCTCTGGTCATTGCAGCCATCTGGGGAGTGAGCCAGCAAATGGAAGACCTCTCTCTCTCTCTCTCTCTCTCTCTGCCTCTGCCTCTGCCTCTGCCTCTCTGTAACTCTGCCTTTCACATTAATAAATCAATCTTTTTTAAAAAAGATTTATTTATTTGAACAGCAAGGTACAGAGAGAGGGAAGGAGAGAGAGATCATCTACCTACTGATTCACTCCCTAAATGGCTGCAATGACTGGATGCAGGAGCAGGGAACTGGATTGGAAGTGGAGCAACTGGGACTCGAACCAGCGCCCATATGGGATGCTTGTGTTGCAGGCAGTGGCTTTGCCTGCTATACCACAAAACTAGCCCCAAGATTTTCTTATTTATTGGCATATAGCTGTTTGTAATAATTCCTAATGATTCTTTTTAATTCCTGCAGTCTCCAATGTAACATCTCCTTTTTCATCTCTGATTTTATTGATTTGGGTCTTCTTCCACTTCCTTTTTTGCTTAGTTATTCCAGTGGTTTATCTATTTTGTTTGTTTTCTTTTCTAAAAACAAGATTTATCTATTTGAAATGAACAGTTGGTGTGTGTATGTGTGTGTGTGTGTGTGAGAGAGAGAGAGAGAGAGAGAGAGATCTTCTATCTGCTAGTTCATTACCCAAATGTCCACAATAGCTGGAGATGGGCTGATCCGAAGCCAGGTATCAAGAACTTCTTCTGGGTCTCCCATGTAGGTGCAGGGGCTCAAGCACTTGGGACATCTCCCACTGTTTCCCAGGTGAATTATTAGGGAGCTGGATCAGAAGTGGAGCAGCCGGGACTCGACCCAGTGCCCATATGGGAGCCAGTACTGCAGGCAGTGGCTTTACCCACTACGCCACAGTGCTGGCCCCGTTAATGTTTTCAAAAAGAAAAAAAGCTCTTCATTTCCCTGATCTTCTGTATAGTTTCTTTTACATTTCTATTTTGTTTATTTCTTCTCTAATTTTTATTATTCTTTTCCTTCAAATAATCTGAATTTGGTTTGTTCTTGTTTTTCTAGGTCCTTCAGATGCATTGTTATGTTATTTATTTGATGCCTTTCCAATTTTTGATGTAGGCACTTATTGCTATAAACTTTCCTCTTAACACTGTATTTGCTTATCCCATAAGTTTTGATACGTTGTGTCTTCATTTTTTTCAAGGATATAAATCATTTGATTATATCAGTAGATTAAGAGAAAGCATTTGATACGTTACAGCATCACCTCATGATGAAAACTTTTTAAAAATCATATGTAGAAGGATCCTACCTCAACATAATATATGAAAAAGGCAATATATGACAAACTTACAGCATCATGTTGAATGGGGAAGAGTAGGAAGCATTTTCACTAAGATCCAGAACCAGACAAGGATTACCACTCCCACCACTATTATTCTATATATTTCTTGAAGTATCAGCCAGAACCATTACAAGAAAAATAAATCAAAGAGATACAAGTTGAGAAGGAGGAATTCAAATTATCCCTGTTTTCAGATGACATGATTGTTTATATAGGAGAATAGAAGCCACAACTAAGAGATTATTAGAACTTGTAAGAGAATTTGGTAAATTTCCAAGATATAAAGTCAACACACCAAAATCAATAACATTGTTATATACCAACAATGTTCTGAATAATAACTTATAATATCAGTGCCATTCACAATAACTATAAAAAAAACTAAATGCCTTGGGATATACTTAACCAAGGATGTGAAAAATCTCTACAAGGAAATTATAAAATATTAATGAAAGAAATAGAAGACACAAAAAAATGAGAAAATCTTCCATGCTCATGGATTGGAAGAATTACTGTCATCAAAATGCCCATATCATCGGATGGAAGACCTCTCTTTCTTTCTCTCTCTCTGCCTCTCCTCTCTCTCTGTAACTCTGACTTTCAAACAAATAAATAAATCTTTTAAAAAAATGTCCATATTATCCAAAGCAATTTCTGGAGTCAATGTGATTCTAATCAGAATTCCAGGGGTATTCTTCACAGACCCAGAAAAAACAATCCTAAAATTCATATAGAAACACAAAAGATCCCAAATAGCCAAAGCAATCTTAAACAATAAAAACAAAGCTGGAGGCATCACAACACCAGATTTCAACACATGCTATATAGCTATCACAATCAAAATAGCTTGATACTGGCACAAAATATAGACAGGTACAACAACGGGACAGAACAGAAATCAGAGCAATTTTAACCCTAGGATCTACAACCAACTATGACAAACTAGCTAAAATCACTCTCTGGAGAAAGGAAAGTCTCCACAACAAATGGTGTCAGAAAAACTGAGTTTCCACATGTAGAAATTTGAAACAAGGCCACTACCTTACACCCTATACAAAAATCAACTCACAGTGCAGCAAAAATCAAACTTAAGAGTGAAAGCTATCAAATTACTACAAGAAAACAAGAAACACTCGAAGACTTCTTGGATAAGACCCAGAAGCACAGAAAATAAAATAAAAAATAAACACATGGAATTACATCAAGATAAGAAGCTTCTGCACAGAAAAGGAAACAATGTGAAGAGACAGCCAACAGAATGCAATGCAAGAAAATATTTGTAAACTATGAATCCAATAAAGGATTAATACCCAGAATATATAAGGAGCTCAAGAAACTCAACAATAACAAAACAAACAATCCAGTTAAGAAATGGGTAAAGGACTTGAACAAGCATTTTTCCAAGGACAGAATACAAATGACCAACAGACACATGAAAAAAATGCTGAGGATCTCCAGCAAATAAAGACCACAATTAGGTTATCTCCTAACTCCAGTTAGGATGGCTATTATCCAAAAATCAAAAAATTAAATGCTGTTGAGGATATGGTGAAAAAGATATCCTAATACACTCTTGGTAGGAATGAAAAATGGTATAATCACTTTGGAAAACAATATGGCAATTCCTCATAAATTGATGGTATATATACACAATGGAATACTACTTAATCATAAACACAATGAGATCTTGACATTTGCAACAAAATGTTTGTAACTGGAGTTCATTAAGCTAAGTAAAATAATCTGAGCCCAGAAAGACAAATTTCACACATTTCTTCCTATTTGTGGAAGCTAATATATACAGAATAATAACTGTGTATATGTCATATCATTTGGTATTTAGTTACAAATATTGCTTCACTGAATCACACTATGTAACTAACAATATAATCTTTCATGATGAAATTATTCTCATGAATTCCTCAGTCTGTGATAATTAATGTCACTGTTTTCAAGAAAAATATTATATATATGTGTATGAATATAATGTCTATATTTGAAGTGAATTGTGGCAAAATGTTTAAAAATTATAAAATAAAAAATTTTAAAAAAGAAAAAATATCAGAAGAAAATCTGAAAATGAGAATTTTTACTTAGTTGTTAGTTATTTATTCTTGGGGGTCCTCTCTGAGTTTATTATCATTGGTACTACCAGTTAGTCTATGAAGATTCCACATGCCTGGCATGCCAACATTTTATCTCCAGGAAATACCACCTCAAGTACATATAGCAAATTAAGGAAGAGTAATTACTACATTCCAAAATTCATGTTATTTTCATGGAACCTGTCTTTCTTGAAAGAAGCTGAAGAATATTATGAATATTGCAAATTTTTAACATTTGCCACACTGAAACTGGATTTTAACAATTTCATTTTATTCTGTTATTTATTACTCTGTTCAGTCTTCCAAATAGTTGAATTCACCAATGGTATAAAGTAAATTTTCTAGGCATGGAGAAAGCAAACTCACAGAAAGGGGCATGATCCTTGCACTAAATGGAATCATAGTCCAGTGGAGAAGAAAAACTTGCAAAGGTCTGGCCCAGTTCACATAGAAACTTTGTATGGGCAGGGAAAGAAATGTGTTCTGGGGTAGATTCTAATAACATGAAACTAAACAACTGAACGTGAAATTCCATCGATACATGGACTGTTGGTTCTGCAAATGGTTTGTTGGAAGTGACAGAAAATGAACTGAATGGATAAATAAGATTGATGTTGAAGAAGGCAGTGTATTATTTTAAGTTCAATTATGCAGTGTTGTTGCTGTTATTATAATGAATGAAATCAGGAAGTCAGTGGAAGCATAGGCAGGATCTAATTTCATGTTTGTTTCAGAAAACGTCTCTGGTGCCCACAGAGTAAGTTTAAACACTGGAGGCAAAAATTGGAGGCAGGGAAATTGACTAGTAGACTCTTGCCATATTTTATACCACCATTCTGTACTGTACTCTTTTTTTCACTCTGTAATTCCTAGTGAGTATTGCCATGGATGACAATTCAATTATTAGCCCAGTAGAAACTCACACACACAAGAAAATGTGAGAAACAATAGTGAGAGAAGAGATGATGATATTGAGTGAAGGAAAAGGAAAGAACTGTACAGATGAATATTGGTAGAAGGATCAAAATTTTCTATAATTTCATTTATTTTAATTGGTATGTAATTACTACACATATTTATGTGGTATGATATAACATTTCAATGTTTACATATTATGTAACGATCAAATTAAGATAATAACTTATCCATCACCTCAAACATTTCTCTTTGTAATGGAAGCAATCAAAATCTTCTCTTCTAGCTATGAGAGTTTTGAAATATATAATACATTATTATTAATTGTAGTCATTGTGCTATAGAACTGTGCTATATAACACTAGAAATTATTCTTCCATTGTAACTGTTATTTTGTTATCTTTTCTCAACCATATTCTGTCTGCCTCTCCCTCCGGCCCTCCACATCTCACATCTTCTCATAATAACTATTCCACTGTCTACTTCTATGAGATCAACTTTTTGAGATTCCACATGAGTAGAATAGTTTATTGCATAGTGTGGCAATAAACAAGAGAGTTCAGATATCTTCCCAACATATGTGATGCTATGGTGGACACAAATATCATTTCCTCTCAGGCTGGTAGTATTCCATTGTATATCTACATCATGTTTCTAATATCCATCCACCCATTGTTATCTCTTTGCTCTATCAGTTGTTTCCTTTACTGTGTAGAGGTGACTTAGAAATCTAGTTCAATAAAGAAGAGCAAATTTTTAGAGAACTAAGAAAAGGAAATAACAGAAGTAAATGCCAATCAGAACATAATTTTATTCATAAAAATTCAGCAGGTATCTCTACAGCAATGATTCCCTTTTCTGACATGACAATGACACTATTACTACTAGAAATTGTAAATTTTTCCTTAATATTATCAAACATCCAGGAAGTGTTCATATTATCCTGTCTCATATTTGTATGTTTTTCTGTCATTTCAAGTTTGTTTATATCAGCATCTAAATAAGGTTCTTCTACTGTGATTGTATGTATCTTTTAAAATATATCTTTTGAGGTTCCCTTTTTTCCTACTTCTATTCCTTAAAATTCTAGTTTCCTAAAGTTATTGTTCATCCCAT
This sequence comes from Oryctolagus cuniculus, assembly GCF_964237555.1. NCBI lineage: Eukaryota > Metazoa > Chordata > Mammalia > Lagomorpha > Leporidae > Oryctolagus > Oryctolagus cuniculus. The sequence continues at coordinate 22,765,467 of NC_091453.1, forward strand.
TTTACAGAAGAGAAAAATGAAACTCAGATTAAGTAAATTTTTCTGAGGTTTAATAGCTAATAAAACCAGATGTGTGGTGGTCAGACATTTAGTGGCATGGTTAGGACACCTGTATTCCATAACAATGTGCCTAAATTAAATTGTTCTAGCTTCCTTCTAATGCACATGCTGAGAGGCAATATATGATGGCTCAATTACTTGAGTCCTACCCATGCGTGTAAGGAATTTAGATTGACTTCTGTGCTCCTGACTTTCACCTAGCCCAGCCACAGCTGTTGCTGTGGAGTGAACCAATACATGGGAGCTCTCTCTGTCTCTCGCTCTCTTTTTCAAATTAAAAAAAAAAAAAAATGAAACAATCATGCCATTTCCACTGGTCTTTAGCTATTTCATGCTACTGTCCTTGCATGGTGCCTACTTCTACTTATGCCTCTCTATTTAGCCCTCTGTACTTCATGACAAGTTATTTGTTGTAAAAGATTTTAAGGCTCTCACATGGTTGTTTTGAGGGCCTACACTTTGAGATCTAGACTCTTGGGAACTCAGATTCCCTGAAAAAATATTAAGTTATAGAATGAAGGGGAAAATTGCTTGCTTCTTTGTGCATTTTAAAATAATAATAAATTATAGACCAACTAATAGTAAGTTATGGAGTGAAGTGGAAAATTTGCTTGCTTGTTTGTACATTTTAAGATAGAAGTTTCCCAATTATATTTGTATCCATAAAGATTGATTGCTGTCAGTGCTATCCTGAGGCCTTAAGCAATCTTTGTATCTGGTTGCTTGCAAAATTTCCCCTATGCTATGGTATAGCTATACTTTAGCCTCATCTTTGGCTACATATTTAAACCCTATGTTGAGTAGAAAATTGCAATGCATTGTGATATGCAGGGTATCTTTGTATCATAAAGATTTATCATATTTATCAGCTTTTAATATTTACTATTATTGTGTGCATGTGTTTTAGATTGGAGAAATAGTATATGCTGTGGAAGGAAAAGGTTTGATCCCTTTGCCTTCGAGTTTCCTTCCAATGAAACCTTCAACTCCAATTGACTACAACTGTTCTCCTGAAGAAGGTAGAGTATATATATTTTGTTTCATTCATAACGTTAAAGAATGAGCCTATTCCTCATAGTCACTAAAGCATCTTCAGAGTATGTAATTAGATTTTAGAAGGTCTTCTTTTAATTTTATTATCAATCTAAAGTGTCAGTGGTGATTCTTTTTTTAAGTTTTAGTTTTTAGACTTCTGGTAAAGATTATAATTTGAAATACAAAGTGTTTATTCAGCAAGAATTTCAATTTTTTCAAGTACTTTGGAAATCACTACACTAACAATCTATAATTGTTACAAAATGTGGAATTATACTCTGCCTTCTGGTTTTGGATAATTAACCCTTGATTTTTGCATTTTAATGTAAAGTCAGTGAAAGAAAATGGCAACCCTTGCCACTTATTTCTATTCCTCCTCCTCCTTATCATTGATAGGAGAAAAATGGTTACTAAATTTTTGAGCATGTTGATGATGCTTCTTTGAAAGAGCCATGTTACAGGAATCCTTCTTAGAGAATACCAGAGAACTCTTCTTAGAGAATTCCTGACTTACACTTGAATCATTGAATTAGAACTAATACAAATTACTCATTTATTTTAATTGTGTTTAATGTAGACCATAACTGCAGTCTCATCTTTCAAACCACTCACATGAGTCCTGGATAACAACATCAAAATTTCAGGCTTAAAAGTTCCTTGCATTCATGAATGTTTTTGCTTCCCCTAGTGCATAGTAAGGCAGATCCAGTGCTATACTTAAAATGCAAACTCCATCATACCCTGGATATGGACCTTAAATTGCCACTGACTAATGAAGCCAAGGAAAAGGCCTTGGCTTTTGCAGCACAACAACAGATGTCAAATATAGAGTATGAGCGAAGGCTGCTCACAGGCACTCTGGAGAGCAGTAGCGTTCGAGTGGCCATCGCGCTCCTGGGGCTGACCAAGGTTGAGGTAGGAATGAAGGACTGATGATGCACTTAAATTACTCTCTCTTTACCAATTTATGATTAACAGTTGTTAATTAATCCTAACAGCATTTTTACATAAATAAAGGATGTATATTGTTTTTTCCAGAAAGACAGCTCAGAAGCTTCCTCTCTCTCTCTCTCTCTGCTTTACTCTGTCTTTGTAACCTCATTAAATACTAAATATGAAGCAAAACATTCTATTATGTAATTACAGGCATTACAGTGGAGTCATAAACATAGCAGTTGTCAATTCTGGTTGTACATTAGAATGCTTTGGCTAACTTTTAAATCTCAAGCCTCAGTTTTTATATTTTTAATTTGAAGATACAAGTCATATATGAAAACTGAGATAATTACATAAACTATTTACCCTACTACCTGATACACATTATTTGTTTTCTTTATACATGATATTGTGATGCCTATTATTATCACTGCTATTACTATAGACTATTATTATAGCTTAAAATAAGTTATGATCTTTTTTTATGGTTGGCATAAGGTACATGTAAACCTGGTCATATTGTTCCTCTGGGCAGATTTCTCTACTGGATTTGCAGCCTATGTCAGATAAAGACCAGTATCATTAGGACAGTCTACACGACCTCCCTGGTTAGTCTGCCCCCTCTGCACATCTCAGCTCTTCTACTGGACCACATTCACTCGTGCCTCTCCCTCAGCACAGACTCCTTGCTATTCTTCAAACACTCCGCTCATGCTCCCTAGGGTTTTCTACTTTTTCCTCTAGACATCTGAGGGTTGTCACTGACAATTACTTCAGATCTCTGCTAAAAAGCTATCAGTAGAATTTGGATTTAGCTACTTACCACACATTTTTATAAATTTTTCCTTGTTGTTTAAGGTTTACCTTATTTGTACATTTTACAATAAAATACTTGACATTGTGTAAGTGATTTATTGTGTTTTCATTTGTTAAACTATTAGATTCAATACAGCCTAATCACGGATTTCTAATAACTAATTGATATTATTTTATTATTATTGTTAAAGAATTTATTTATTTATTTGAAAGAGTTACAGAGAGAGGCAGAGGCAGAGAGAGAGAGAGAGATCTTCCATCCACTGGTTCACTCCCAAATTGGCCTCAATGGCCAGACTGGGTCAATCCGAAGCCAGGAGCCAGGAGCTTCTTCCAGGTCTCCCATGTGGGTGCAGGAGCCTAAGCATTTGGACCACCCTCCAGTGCTTTCCCAGGCGCATCAGCAGGTAACTGGATCAGTAGTAGAACAGTCTGCACTCCAATCGGTGCCCAAATGGGATGCTGGCATTCCAGGGCTTTAACCTGCTACACCACAGCACTGGTCCTTAACTGATGATATTTTAAGGATGACCTGGATTCTAAGTTGTGATTGTCTCACAAGTGTTAATTCCTGAAGCTTTGATGCCCTTTTACTTACCCATTCATATTGTGCCTCTAAGAAACTGATAATTCTCTTATGCTTAAATTGAAATGCATATTTTTATAAAACAATGAATATAGGAAAGTTTATCTTCAGCTTTCAGTATCTTATTACAATAAAAATTTTAATGAGTGGCTATTTCAAATCTTAAGCCTATCATGGTTCTCCATAGTTCTTTCTCCCTCTTTTTCCTTTTGAATTACTTTTTCTACATTATTATCTCTTGCAAGCAGATTGTTTAAATAAAAAAATTATTGACGGAGGTGATTTTATCCACAGACATGCTTGCCATTATATATAGGTTCTATTTTTCTTCCTCTTCCTTTAGCTTTCTCCCTGGAATCCAGCACATTTCTTGTATTTACTATTGCATTTAATAAACTATGTTTTGTATAAGATTTAGGGCTTTTTTTAAAAGATTTATTTATTTTAAAGTTAGAGTTACAGAGAGGCAGAAGCAGAGAGAGGGAGAGAGGTCTTTCATCCATTGGTTCACTCCCCAAATGGCTGCAACGGCCAGAGCTGGGCTGATCCAAAGCCAGAAACCAGGAGATTCTTCTGGGTCTCCCACATGGGTGTAGGGGCCCAAGCACTTGGACCATCCTCCATTGCCTTTCCAGGTGCATTAGCAGGGAGCTGGATCAAAAGTAGAGCATCCGGGACTTGAAATGGCGCCCAGCATTGCAAGCAACAGCTTTACCCTCTACACAACAGTGTTGCCTCCTAGATTTAGTTTTATGTTTTCTTCTTTATCCCATCAGATTATGAGTTCCTAAAACCTGAAAATCTTACGTATTTTTGTCTACTCCTTGGCATCTAATGCATGATATGTGTCTTGTAATCATTTAATTGAATTTGAAATGTGCTTAACAAAACAAATGTCGCTTATGAATTACTTCAATTACACTTGGAAAATTGTGTTTATTTTCCCTGTCTTGTTTTAGGAAGGACAGTATTGTGTCTAGATTTGTTTATGAATAGCATCAGTTGTAACCCACATTATTATATGATTAATGGTTGAAGGAACTAAAAATGTCAACCTTAGATAAGAAAGATTTTTATATGTTTGTGGTGGGGTAGGACTTAGCTGCTTTTATACATTCACAAAATTTTCTTGAGTAAAAGGAGGGCTCAGATTCCACGGCAAATAACTGTATCTGATTGGTAGATGTGAGGGAGTTCAGATTTCAACTCAAAGAGAGCACGTTCTCAATGCTGTTTACCAAAGGAATGGTTTCCCCCCAAGGCAATTAATTCTCCCATAGTGAAAGCATTAGATCAGGGACCACTGAGCCTTTCTCGCTATATTGGTTCTTTGAAATGTTTTGGTTCTGTCTTTCACCAAGTGTGTAATAAGGTCTCTAAAGAAATAAACAAATTCAATCCCTTGGTGAAATTGTTTTCCCGAATGTTTGGTCTAAATGTATAATGATATCTTTTGTGTTTTGGATGTAAAATTAAGAAATTTACATTTCAATTTTACTGCTCATTTACAGTCTCTTGTGCTGTTTAATATTTCAAAGTTGAAGAAGCCTAAGTCTGTTTTATATACAACTGAAGTGAGCCTTCCAGAACATTTTAATATTCCCAAGAAAATCTACATCCCTCAAAGTCTAGAACCTCCAACTAAACTGACTCAATCTGAAAGAATCAAGCCTACAACGAAACCAGGTAATCAAAAATGTGTGTATCGAAGTATCTGTGTCCAGGCATGTTAATAGCAAGCGCATATCAGTGGAAAACAACGTGGCATTTGTGATAATTTATCTCTGATCTGGACCAGGATCTTTATTAGTTGAGTACTTAGTACTGGTCTCCTGGTGCCCCTTTATTCTGTTGTTGTGATCAAGAAAGCATAAGGAAGATTATATGAATATTAATACACTTATAAAATGAAAGTAGTAAGATGTAAACAGTGTGAATAAGTAGTCTTAACTATTCAGAAGTATTTTTACTTTTCAGTTTCTTTCAGGCTTTTGAATAATAATAAGAATGTAATTTCTTCACTAGAGCTATTTCTACAATGTATTATAACTCCAGTGTTAGGGATGCCAACTTATGTTTTTGTTGAATTTGGTTTTCTTAAATTTCCATGTGTTCTCCTATGGATTTGTGCGAACTATAAAATATCTCTAAGTCTTCTAAGCCTGAAAGGGCAGTTACAAGTTATAAATTACAGAATAATAAATTTACTTTACCTTCTCAGGATGGATGGATCACTTTAGATGCAATGACCCATTGGCCAAGCAAGTAACAAACATTTAAGAGTTAGATATGTCTGCTTTAAGACAATAAAGGATAATGAACCCCTATGGTGAACTGGAGGGCTTGACGCCATGTCTAAATATTCAGATTAAAAACAATAAAAACAAAAACAAAATCCCAGAGCAAGCTTTAGGTACAGAGTTTAAGATACCCATGTCCCACTTCAGAGTGCCTGGGTTCTGTTTCCACCTTAGTCTCCTGATTCCATCTTCCTGCTAAAGTTGACCCTGGGAGGCAGTGGTGATGCCTCAAGTAATTGGGTTCCTGCCACCCATGTGGGAGATCTAAATTGCATTCCTACCTCCCACCCCTGGAGCCAATTGGGGAATGAACTAGCAGTTGACAGCTCACTTGTTCTCTCTCTCTCTCTCTCTTTGTTTCTCTGCCTCTCAAAAATAAGATAAGTAACATAACTAAAATCCTGAGCTACCCAAAACATCTGTGAGGCCATATTTGGCTTACCAACAGTCATCCTCAACATCGTTATCATCTTAAGTTGTTGTCTTTTTTATTCTTTATTAACTCCAGTTTGGGGATGTACTATTAAAATTTTAAATGAATTTTTTATTATGATAATTTTTAAAAAAGATTTATTTATTTATTTATTTATTTGAAGGGCAAAGATACAGAGAGAAGGAAAGAGAGAGAAGGAGAGAGAGAGATATCTTCCATCTGCTGGTTCACTCCCCAAATGGCTGCAATAGCTGAGGCTGGGCCAAGCCAAAGCCAGGAACCAGGAGCTTCTTCTGGGTCTCCCACATGGGTGTAAGGGCCCAAGCACTTGGGCCATCCTCCACTGCCTTTCTGCATGCATTAGCAGGGAGCTGGTTCAGAAGTGGAATAGCCAGAATTTGAACAGGTGCCCATATGGGATGCTGGCATGTTCATGTTCCAATTGTTGTTCTGTGCAGTTGAGTTTGTAGAGGGATATTTCCAACCCACATTTGTTTCCACACTTTTCATCAAAGATTTAAAAGAATTGAGTTTAAAAAGAATATAAGACTGCCTCAAAAAAAGTACTATCATAACTCCAGGTAGAAAATAAGTCAAATAAAGGCACACCCTACCACCTGTATTACCTATTTTTCAACAATGTACATGATTATGAAAAGGAAAATAATGTAGATGATTAGCTCTAGTAAATAGCCTTCCATCAAAATTCGAGTATAAATATATTAGATGTAAAGTCTTAAAATCATATTTTGTGGTATAAACCAATATTGGAACAAATAGGGGGCCTGTGCTGTGGCATAGTGGGTAAGACTGCTGCCTGTAGTGCCGGCATCCCATATGAGTGTCAGTTCAAGTTCTGGCTGCTCCAATTCTGATCCAGCTCTCTGCTGGAAAAAATAGGAAAGCAATAGAAGATGGCTCAAGTCCTTGGGCTTCTACACCTGCGTGGGAGGCCCAGAGGAAGCTCCTGGCTCCTGGATTTGGATCGGCAGAGCTTCCACCATTGCAGCCATCAAGGGAGCTGGCCAGTGGATGGAAGATCTCTCTCTCTCTCTCTCTCTGCTTCAGTCTCTCTGTGTAACTCTGCCTTTCAAATAAATAAATAAATCTTAAAAAAAAGAAGAAATAGGCAAATTCCGAGCAATAAGTATGCTAATACAGAAATAAATATTCTATTTTATGGGGTGGGGTGGAAAGAAAAAGAACTGACAAGTATTTATGTGGAGGAATAACCCAGTGTTCCTGCATAAGTGCAGGAGAAAGGTGGAAGTAGTCTTAAATTTATAAACTCTTAATAAATTCTATACTTATCAACAGGAGTTAGTTTTGATGTATTAAAATTGCTATCTTTATTATTATATTAATGTTGTCTATTCTTTTTTTTAAAAAAAGATTTAATTAATTGAAAGGTAGATTTACAGAGAGGCAGAGGCAGAGAGAGAGAGAGGTCTTCCATCCACTGATTCACTCCCCAAATGGCTACAATGGTCAGAGCTGTGCCAATCTGAAGCCAGGAGCTAGGAGCTTCTTCCAGGTCTCCCATGTTGGTACTGGGGCCCAAGGACTTGGGCCATCTTCAACTCCTTTCACAGGCCATAGCAGAGAGCTGGATCGGAAGTGGAGCAGCCAGGATTCAAACTGGCGCCCTTATGGGATGCCAGCACTGTAGGCTTCAGCTTTATCCACTACATCACAGTGCCAGCCCCAATGTTGTCTATCCTTTACCTGTATCGAATTCATAATGAAAGTTATACCTTTATGATTAATGGTAGATGATAGTAAAATTGTTTTTTTTAATAATTTACTTAAATCCATAGTTACTTAAGTCCCACCATTTGGAAAAACATTATTTTCCCATTCTACCATTTAACATATAATGCTTTCATCTGAAGGAAATGAAACTATAAAGAATGTTCCTCTGCACAGAAGTAAGTAGGTTCGTCAATTTCTGCAGATGCAACCAATGTACACACACACACACATATACTTCATGGAAATTGTACATGTATGTACGTTGTAAATGCGCAGTTATGACAAACTGCTATGGGAAAGGGACACCACTTGTCTTACCTCATAGATCTCAGTGATCTCGTGACTCTTTTATGTTAGTGGAATAGGGTCGATTTTATGTTTAGTGAAGACGACAATGTGCAAAGAACCATGATGGTTGGTTTATATGGCTTTTCACATCTAATCCTTCTAATGTTTCTGTTTGAGACCTCATGTAGGCCTTGATCCTATACTTGCCTATCCATGGACTCTCACCATAACCTTTCCACAGTGTTATGAGTTTCCACAAACATATTTTCACTCCATTTTCCTCCATCCCCACATCTACCATGTAAATGACTGTGTTCCCTTTCTCACACAGGAAAAGAGACTACAGAAACACATCTGTTAGTAGACATAGGAAGTCCATTCACTCAGTCTTAAGTAAGGGTCACTCAGAAGAAAGCTTTATTATTTTAAGATTAATTTTGTTTTATTTTAAAGGCAGAGTTACAGAGAGAGATATCGTCCATCTGCTGGTTCACTCTCCCAAATGGTCCAAAGGCTGGGGCTGGAGCAGGAGCCAGGAACTCCTTCTGGGTCTCTCATGTGGGTGCAGGGGCCCAGCCATTTTGGCCATCCTCTGTTGCCTTCCTAGGGTCATTAGCAGGGAGCTGGATCAGAACTGAAGCAGCCAGGCCTGGAATCAGCCCTCATACAGGATACCAGCACTGCAGGAGGTGACTTAACCCATTCCTAAAGAAACTGCTACTGAGAAAACCAGTTTGCCAGGGCTCTTATATCAAGGGTTAAGAGAATATTCAGAGTATAGCAAAGGGGGAACAGGAGGATCCTCCCTGCTTGCCATATGCATCTTTATACATTGTGTGTTCAGAAGCCTGCCTCAGCAGCTTTCCTTGTTCGGGGGTGGGGGGGAGGGTCTGGTCATCTCTGAGTACATGTTGCAAAATAAGCTTTTCTGGAACTTGTTCAGAAAAACAAGCTCAAGCAAGTAAATTGTTCCATATTCTCTGCCACTGCTCCTGTGCCCCAGCTCCTGCATAAATCCACACTCTTGATTACAATTCTTTAACCTCCACGTTTCTTTCCCTCAGTGTCAGAAGACACTTGCTATGTTTACCATTTATCTCTACCTAGATAACCTGTTTGGGGGTTCTTCATCATTTAACACCGTTCCTTCTTCTCTGACAGTGAATCTTTCTAACTCCCAAGCATCCTCATGCTTGAAAAATTGAAGAAATCTTTGCCTTTACCTTTCCCATGGCCTCCATAGTTCTCAGACGAGTAAATTCTTATCTGTAGTTTCAATTCTTGCATCAGTAGTTCCCTTAGCAACCTGTCAAATCTATCCTTTGCCCTCATGCTGCAGTAAAACACACAGTTGCTTTCTAATTACCAAATGCAGTGGCCCACTCTCAGTCTACATCTTACCAAATCTCTATTACATGTAACCCAAATGATTAAATTAATCTAATCCTAGAATTCTGGATAGTTGATAAAAGGTTTCATCCTGGTTGCCTGCATTTATCTATCCTTTTGACAAAATTCATTCTTAGCTTCTTTGTGAGTTCTTCTGTTTGCCACATATTGTGGGAATCTTCGAGAGTATCCTTTTCCCTCTGGGATTAATAGTCTTTACATACATCCTGAGAAATGTTGCACATTCCCATAATTAAAACTTTTATCAATATCACCAATACGCAGTTCTATTCCTACCCCTTTCCTTCCATTTTCAACTTTTATATTCAGAGGCAGATGAGCAATTTTCCCCTAAAGATGCAGATATGCCAATAAACATACAAATGGATACATAGAGATATATATTCCTCAAATTCAAAACAAATGCATTGCTTTTCTGCATCAGTTTGTTCCTTGTGATGTAATCTTTATCATTTCATATGGTAGGAATGTGTCTCTCATACTAGAAATCTTGTTATACTGTCCTAAACATCTGTTTTGGAGCTCATACCCACAATCCATTTTGTAAATATTCTATAATTTTCTCCTTCTTTTGTATACTCACTGTTATGATTCAGGTTATTATCAGCAGTTTGCAAAAGGAGAAAATAATTATATCTACCTCTTCTGAATATCATACACATTTAATGAGATAATACATGTTAAGAATAAATGTTATATACTGTAAGTGATAAATGTAATACATTTTAAGAATTAAATGCTGTATGATATACTTGATAAATGTTGCTTTTTAATAATTTTCTAAGCTTCTCATCTTTAATACCCCTTACCATCAGCCAACAGAATATTAATAAGTCTATGAAATGTTATTGAAGCATTTAGAGATTTCAGTGACAAGATTTAGTTTGTTACAAATGGAATTTAAGACTTATGAGTCTTAACTTTTTCCACCCCTCTTCCTACTCACTGTATATAATTTTATATTTGTAGTTTTACATTATTTCTCTTGAAAAGGGTTGCCCAAATTGTGAAAGCATCATGTCTCACAAACCCAGACTTATACCTGCTTATAGATATTGGTGTAAAATCTCATCTACCTGTGGATCCAGAAGCCCATCTGTGCTGACCACTGATCTCCCATGTTATACTTGCAGGCTGGCGAGTACCGGTCTGATACTACATATGTTAGCCCTGCCTCCTCAGTTGCATTACCCCATCTTTGTGATGTATCTCCCTCTGTCTTGGGTAGCCCATTGGCACGGACTTTTACTTTGTTAAAACCCTAGTTTGTTTCTGGCTTGTTTCTGCCTGACTCTTTCCCACAGGTACTAGCACACACTTCCTGCAATTGGTCTTGGTCTACAATGCCCTGGGTAACTCTAATAGTAATGTTTCTCTTGAATTTGGAATCCTGGGACTTTCCTGTCTATGTATCTGGCCTTTTTATAACAACTAGATCCATTTCCTGTTTCTCAGTGGCACTTTCCCAATTACAAGCTTATTTTCTACTTTCAAAAATTCTGATAAGGAGCCGGTGCCATGGCTCACTTGGTTAATCCTCTGCCTGTGGCGCCGGCATCCCATATGGGTGCCGGATTCTGTCCTGGTTGCTCCTCCTCCAGTCCAGCTCTCTGCTGTGGCCCGGGAAGGCAGTGGAGGATGGCCCAAGTGCTTGGGCCCTGCACCCACATGGGAGACCAGGAGAAGCACCTGGCTCCTGGCTTCGGATTGGCATAGCTCCAGCTGTAGCGGCCATTTGGGTTGTGAACCAACGGAAGGAAGACCTTTCTCTCTGTCTCTCTCTCTCACTGTCTAACTCTATCTGTCAAAATAAATTGAAAAAAAAATCTGCTAACTGTTCTTGACTAATATACCTTTCTCTGGCTGCCCTCTCATCCGTGTCTTCTCACAGTCTATATGTTCACTTGCCAGTATATCCTGTCCTAACATTCAGGCTTTTCTACCCACTCCAGGGTCTTTCTTCCTACTCTGCACTATGCAACAATGAGACATGATTGTGTCCATATTATTAAAATATAATTTAATTCAAGTAACTTAATATAACCAGGTCAACATAATTATAATATCCAAGATTACAAATGCCCCTTATTCTTATAGTTTTGATATAAAAAATTTGCAGTTTGATAAATGACTCAGTTTGCTTTTTATTGTTTTACATCTACAGAGAATGGGGTCCAATGGTTTTTTCATATTCTTTCTATTAGGTCTTCTCTGGGGAACATATATCTGCAATAATATGTTTAGGGAGCCATTTAATCAAATATTTTATAAGCCTTTTACCCTACTTTAAGTCCTGAGAACATCCTGTTTATTGGCTTGCAGGAAGCTCATTCAAACTGATTTGCACACTTAGTGAATCAATCTGTAATAACTTAAAAACCAACTCCATCAAAATGGATTTTATTTTTAATATGAGACAATTAGAGAAAGTTTACGGTATTCAGAAATGAACATGTAAAACACAAAGTTAATTTGCCATCAGCAATCCCTTGTTCCCCTTCCCATGGAGGGGTTAATTAGAAAGTGAAATCTTATTTCAGTTCATTTTTCTGGGAAATTCTGTCTTCTTATAAAATTATAAAAAAGACAACTTCTTAGTTAAAATACTGGTAAACTGGAACTCCTTGAGAGGCCTTCTAATTTTCCTTTAAGTAATCCATGAAGACACAGAGAAATTCAAAAATTCAACAGCAATGGGGAGAAAAGATAACAGCCAGCCATTTACATGAAGCGTATGAGGAATTACTACTAATTACTGAGCTGATGTGGCCAGATTGAATGCCACATTTAATAGTTGCCACAGCCACCAGTGCAATTAAAACATAATTTAGGTATAAAGAGGAAAAGTCTTCTTTCACGATTTGCTTTTTCCTCAGAAATTTATTATCTACATGTACCAGAAAACCAGGAACTTTTTTTTTAATTGTACACCTCCTGGCACCTCGTAGGTGTTCAAAAATGTCTTCTGAATGAATGAATGAATTTACGTGAAGTGCTTTCCAAGGTAACCTTTTGCTTACTGCTCCTGCACTCTATTAACACTTCTGTTTGCAATCCTTCTGAAAAAAAAAAAAAAGGAAAAAAACCACCTCTAGGCTTAAAATAATGGCAGGGGACAATGTGGAGGACCGTCATTCTGCTAAGGATTGTATAGAATCTAACATGCAGATCTAGTGCTGGTGGTGGCAGAGATCCCAAGAGTCTGAGTTGTGGCACACATTGTTGGGCTCAGAGTTTGTTAATTACTGAGAAGAAAAAGAGATTTCCTAAGATGCATATTTTCCCCTCGATTAGTCAAAAGCCATCAGTAAATACAAGAAAATGACCTACCTACAATTAATATGTGACTGCTTGATGCAGGAATTGGGCCAAGGGCTGTGCATTGAGCTGCCTCCACATTTAGACCTAAGAAATCAGTGCACTGGGACAGGGGAATGAGATCCTTTAGAAGAGATCACTCAGGAAAGATAAATCTCTCCTATTTCTAGAAGCAAACACGAAAAGCAAAGACAGAAATAAATGTCTTACAATGCCAAAAGACAGCAGAGTGACACTGAAATTCACATGTAAGATGGGCTACAACAGAAATAGAAACAACAGACTAGAATGACAAGAAAAATTCTGAAAAGCAATGAGATAAGGGTTATTTTCAAAGGAACAAAACTTATACTAAATGCGCAGTTGCTAACAGTAACAAGAGAAGCCATAAGATAATAGAATTGTAGTGCTCATAGAAATTAACTGTCAGCCTAGAAATTTTTATTGAAGTAAACCATCACTCAAGACTAAGGATTAAATAAAACTATTCCTATCTTAAAATTTTAGAAATTTGTCTGCAATTTAGACAATTTAAATCTTACACATATTTGCTAAAAGAACATGTGTAAGATATACTTATGGCTAAGGAAATTTAATTCAGAAGAAATAATTGAGATCAGAAGATCAGTGGTTAATAAAAATAATCAGAAAGTGTGGCTATGGGGCCAGCACTGTGACAGGGTAAATTAATCCTCTGCCTGCGGCATGGGCACCCCATATGGGTGCCAGTTCTAGTCCTGGCTATCCTCTTCCAATCCAGCTCTCTACTATGGCCTGGAAAAGCAGTAGAAGATGGCCCAAGCACTTAGGCCCCTGTACCTGTATGGGAGACCCCAAAGAAGATCCTGACTCCTGGCTTCTGATTGGCCCAGATCCAGGCTTTGTGGCCATTTTGGAAGTGAACCAGCCGATGGAAGATCTTTCTGTCTCTCCTTTTCACTATCTGCAACTCAACCTCTCAAATAAATAAAATCTTAAAATAAAGAAAGTATGAGTAAATCCCATGAACTTTAGCTATAGAATATAGAATGTATAATTTCCAAACAAGTAGAAGCATAAAAGGAAATAAAAAAATTTGATAAATCCACTAGAGTACAAGAACAGAGAAGAACTACAGAAAGGATACAGAAAAGAGAAGCAAAAAATGAGATGTTACAATAAACACATATAATAAATAAAAATAACTATACAGACTACGCTATAATCAGTTGGTATTTTCACAATGTAAAGAAAATACAGTTGTATTCTATTTATAAAATTACCTGGTAAAACATCCAAAACCTATACCAGGTATTTACTAATCAGAAAATAGCTGGAATGAATATATTAGAATATGTAGACTTACAGCATATACATATGTATAAAACTTAATAAAACAGGGAAAATCCAACTTAGGAAAAAAATCTGAACTTAATTACATCTAACTACATGTTCTTAAGAATGTATGAAGTAAAATTAACAAACACAAAAGGAGAAATAAACACATTCTCAAGCATGGTCAGAAATCTTTATATACCTGTCTATGATTGATAGATCAAACTAAAAGAAAATAGTAGGGCAGTATTGTACTTGAACAACAAAATTAGTAATACAAGGCTTTTCTGTATTAAGTCTAACTTGGTTATGCTGTAAATAATCTGTAATCCTTGCCGTTTACTTACGGTAGATAGGACTTTGAAGTTTTCTACAGCCTTTTTTCCTATGCTTTAAGGCACTTGGGAGATGTGCAGTTACTACTTTTCAGCAAAATTGCACGTGGAATAGCATACATTCAGAAATGTCTTCTCTGCATGCAGACATTAATAAACTCCATGGGGAGGCAAGTCCAGAGCTCTCAGCCATTTGGTTTCCATCAGGTGCAAAAGATAGCATGCCATTTTCTTAGCATACTATTTTTCCCTTCTCAATTCCTACCTGCATCTCTCTTTTATTTTTATCCTTCCTTTTCCCCTTTCTCTTTTCATCATGCTCTTTCTTTTCATACTTAAATACTATTTTAGATTTTCCTGGCGATAGAAAATTAAAAATAGTGTACCCTCTTTTAAGGTAATAAAATCTATTTTAACAATACTTCAAAAATTGAATCTGTCAATAATTAAGAAGTCTTTATCATCTTCACATATTATTTTATTGAATATTATAATAAATCTGTTTAAGCAACTAACCCTTTTTGGAAAATGATTTACAAAATAAATCAAGCTTATTCTAAAATTTATAACATTGAATCCTTTTATTTTTATGGAGTCTGTGGCTACATTTCATGTTTTTCTTATTGAATGAGGAAACTCAATAATAAGCAATTGTTAACTGACAGTGAATCCATCACTTTACTAGAGTATTTGTGAGGCAAATGCTCATGTGTCTATTATAAAGTAACTAAAAATAGAGAAAATTCCAACTGTGACTTTGTATTTTGACTTATATGAGAAATATTAGGAAGAGACCTCCATTAAAACTTTGTAGTAGAAAAATGAAAGTATAATTAACAAATCAAAACTTTTCTGAAAACATAATAATTTGTGTATTTATTCATATATTTTATAACTTTATTTTATAAATTAATGCATTTAATGAGAATTATACATTCTTCAAAATTTTATGAATTAAGAACTTATGATTATTGTTTGCTAATAATATACCTAAAAATCAATTAATTTACTCTGCTGCTTAACCTCTGCCATATTTTCAATGTATTTTGATATAATTATGGCATATGAAGTCAATAAAAAAACCCACTACCTTAAATTAGACTCTATAAAACCGAAAATTCTTTTCAAGTACTTCGGATTTTTCTATAGGGAGATTGTATGAGTGAATAGGACCTTCTAGCTTCTAGTCCTATCTCAACCAGATCAACTCCAGCTTCATTTTTTTTTTATTTTGAGATTCTTTGCCTCTCTTCCTCTGCCTCTCTATAACTCTTTCAAATAAAATAAATCTTAAAAAAAAAGAAAACAAAATGCCCCAAGTGAACTACATTTGAGCAATATAAAGCAGTCTACACAACACAACTGAGAAAATTTCAAGTTGGTTTTCTACTGTAGAACAAAATATACTGTTTTGAGTGAAAAAAAAGAGAATGGAAAGGTCATGTTCAAATTATCTTATCTTTATCTTTCAAATTGTCTTTAACGTTGATGCCTAGGTCAAAAGTATAAACAGAAGCCCACAGAGTACATGTCTAAATTTTAATAGTTATCAATAAAATTTTAAAATAGAATACATTCTATTATTCCACCTTGACAAGTGTAACTTTCTACCAACCTGGAAAACCAAATTCCAACTTAGAATTCTTTGACTCCTCAGAATTTTGCACTAGAAAAGGAGAGCCCAGCACAGCTGGATTCTGGTCAGGTGCCCGCTCAATTCTCTTCCTTCCTTTAACAGATATTGTAAGGCACATGGACACCTCAGCCACCACACTTATTCTTGATCCAAGTCTTCCCCCTTACATTCACTTCTTACACCATAGTTCTCAGAGTCTTCCAACAGTAGGATGGACTTAGGGAAGACTCTGGTGCAAGTGCTGTAAACAGGATCAAGGTACTCTGGGATTGTCAATTATGGTTATTTCATGAATTTGGATCATTGATGAGATTGGCCTCCACGTAAGCCTGTACTATTGTCCCATTTTCTCTTAGCACATGAAGAGACCATGCCAAAGGAGGAGGTTCAGAGTAAGGCCCTAGGAACTATGAGGCCTGGGACAGAGAACTCTCTCTCCTAAGTCCAAGAATATGTATTAAATTGAGTGTTTCCAACAACAGACCATGAGAGCAGGTCTTGAAAGCAAATAGTTTCAGAGATGATCTCAGGAAGCATTGGCACAGAAGTCACCTCAGAGTTATTTCAACTGTAGGGGAAGAAGGTTGGATGATTTTGTACCAATTGTGACTCATTCTTCAGGACAGCTCCAGTAGACTTTAACTGTCACTTCTGGCCTGATCCATGGGAGGGACTGGGTGCCATTCTGTGGTCCTAGAGAGCCTTTGAGGAGAAACTCTGTTTAAGGTAAACTCATGGCCTGCGGGAAATATTTCAAGGGGCTATGGCAGGAAATACATCTGCTACATTGTAGAATTACAAAGCACTTTGAAAACACATGTCCCAAAAAGACAATGATGGTATGGCTAATAAAGTTTCCAAGTTTCTAACAAACATCTGTGGATAAATACCTTAACCTAGACATGGCCTCTTATTTATAATAAATGATATCCCTACTTATGTTTCTTAGATCAATTATTTCATATGTTTAACCAAAGTAAATAAATTCTGTTTTAGCAATATTCAAAACTGAAGCCATATTTTCCAAAAACTCCTCTGTTTCCATGGATTTTTTTTTTAATTTAATGGAGAGGGCGTGACATTGTGTGTACACTTTAGGGTCATTGTTCGTGAACATCCAAGAAATGGAATACATATACTTGAGAATGTCCCTTGATTTAACTTTCAGACTCAGTAATAATTAGAAAATGAACATTTTTAGGGAGAAGAAAATGATACAAAACAGTTTTTGACAGAAACTTTATACTTGTGCATTTCAATTATTGTTTATGAAATGACTAGTGATTCTTTATCTTGATGAAAGTAATCATTTTGAGATTAAATTTCTTATTCAAAAAGTTTAATTTTATTTAAATTACCTATTATAAATATTTGTATTTTGGTCTGTTCATCTAAGAGAAAAATGGGGCTACATAATATCTGTTAATGAAGCAAAACATTTGATCACATCATGCTCTCTTCTAATTTGCTCCAGTGAGCTTCCCAGGGCTCAAATACCTCTCTCAGGATAAAAGTGATCAAGAAACAACAGCTGGTAAAATATGCCTGAAGTCCTATTTGCTGAGTTAAAAGTTATTCCATATTAAGATGTTTACATGAATAGCATGGAATAAGAATAACATTCTGATAGCCCTTAAGATTAAATGCTTCCTCCTTGGACCAGCTGAGAGGGACTTATTAAATGTTATAAAGATTTCAAATGTGATCTGTTTTCAGCATATTTTAATATATATAACTACATTATACTTGATCTGTAGTGTATGGCATATAACAAAGTATAATATGTCATATATTCTACATAATATGTAATTAATATAATATATACGATTGAGAAGTTTCTGTACTGCAAAAGAAACAGGAGAGTGAAGAGACAACCGACAGAATGGGAAAAAATATTTGCAAACTATGCAACAGATAAAGGGTTAATAACCAGAATCTACAAAGAGATCAAGAAACTCCACAAAAATAAAACCAACAACCCACTTAAGAGATGGGCCAAGGACCTCAATAGACATTTTTCAAAAGAGGAAATCCAAATGGCCAACAGGCACATGAAAAAATGTTCAAGGTCATTAGCAATCAGGGAAATGCAAATCAAAACCACAATGAGGTTTCACCTCACCCCAGTTAGAATGGCTCACATGCAGAAATCTACCAACAACAGATGCTGGCGAGGATGTGGGGGAAAGGGACACTAACCCACTGTTGGTGGGAATGCAAACTGGTCAAGCCACTATGGACGTCAGTCTGGAGATTCCTCAGAAACCTGAAGATAACCCTACCGTTCGACCCAGCCATCCCACTCCTTGGAATTTACCCAAAGGAATTTAAATTGGCAAACAAAAAAGCGGTCTGCAGCCTAATGTTTATTGCAGCTCAATTCACAATAGCTAAGACCTGGAACCAACCTAAATGCCCATCAACGGTAGACTGGATAAAGAAATTATGGGATATGTACTCTTTAGAATACTATACTGCAGTAAGAAACAACGAAATCCAGTCATTTGCAACAAAATGGAGGAATCTGGAACACATCATGCTGAGTGAAATAAGCCAGTCCCAAAGGGACAAATACCATATGTTCTCCCTGATCGGTGACAACTGACTGAACACCAAGAGGGAAACCTGTTGGAGTGAGGTGGACACTATGGGAAACGGTGGCTTGATGAGCATAGCCCTGACTGTTAATGAACAACTTAATACATTATCCCTCTTAGTAGTTTTTTTTGTCTGTTCTACTTAATATGACTGGTTTAGTTCTGTAATTATCACACAGTTATTCTTAAGTGTTGAAAATTAACTGAAATGTGATCCCTGTTGAACATGGGAGTGGGAATGGGAGAGGGAAGAGATGTATAATTTGGGACATGCTCAGGATGACTGGCCCCAAGTGGTGGAGTTGGAAGCATACCAGGGGATTCCAATTCAATCCCATCGAGGTGGCATGTACCAATGCCATCTCACTGTTCCAGGTGATCAATCTCAGTTCACAGTTGGTCATGGTGGAGGGACTGGGAGTCAAAGGGAGCACATAGACAAGTCTAGTACCTGCTAACGCTAACCGATGGAGTAAATAAAGGGGAGAGTGATCCAACATGGGAAGTGAGATACTCAGCAGACTCATAGAATGGCAGATGTCCTAAATAGCACTCTGGCCTCAGAATCAGCCCTAAAGGCATTCGGATCTGGCTGAAAACCCCATGAGAGTATTTCAGGCATGGAAAGCCAAGACACTCTGGCAAAAGATCTCTGCGAATGAGATCCCAGTGGAAAGAACAGGTCATCAAAGAAGGAGGTACCTTTCTCTGAAGGGAGGAGAGAACCTCCACTTTGACTATGACCTTGTCTAAACAAGATAAGAGTCGGAGAACTCAGAGGGCTTCCATAGCCTTGGAAACTCATGACTGGAGCATAGGGAGATTACTGATGCCATAGACAGGAGTGTCAATTTTTTAAAGTCAACAACAGGAGTCACTGTGCACTTACTCCTCATGTAGGATCTCTATCCTTAATGTGCTGTGAATTGAGATTTAATGCTATAACGAGTACTCAAACAATATATTTCACTTTGTGCTTCTATGGGGGTGCAAACTGTTGAAATCCTTACTTAATGCATACTAAACTGATCCTCTGTAAAAAAAAAAAAAAAAAAAGAAATTATCAATTCCCAACTTGACTCTCACTGTGATTAAACATGACAATAGGTCTGCTCTGATTTCATCATCATTTAAAAAAAATCATCTATTATTTTTCACTTTATGTTTCTGTGTGGGAGCAAACTGTTGAAATCCATACTTAAGTATACTAAGCTGATCTTCTGTATATTAAGATAATCGAAAATGAATCTTGATGTGAATGGAAGGGGAGAGGGAGTGGGAAAGGGGAGGGTTGTGGGTGGGAAGGACGATATGGGGGGGAAGCCATTGTAACACATGAGTCGTACTTTGGAAATTTATATTCATTAAATAAAAGTTTAAAAAAATAAATAAAAAATTAAAAAAAAGATTTATTTTATTTCTTTGAAAGACAGAGTTACAGAGAGAGGTAGAGACAGAGAGACAAGTTTTCATCTGCTGGTTCACTTCCCAGATGGCTGCAATGGCCGGAGCTGTGCTGATCCAAAGCAAGGAGCCAGGAGCTTCTCCCGGGTCTCCCACGCAGGTGCAGGGTCTTGGGCCATCTTCTACTGCTTTCCCAGGCCATAGCAAGAGAGCTAGTTTGGAAGAGGAGCAGCTGGGACTCGAAGTGGTGCCCATATGGGATTCTGGCTTTTCAGGCCAGGGCTTTAACCCGCTCTGCCACAGTGCCGACCCCCAAAATATACAATTTATAATGTATAATATAACACATGTAACTTGTAAAAGACATGTATAAATCCTCAATTTGTTTTAAAAGTGATTTAGAGGGGTTAATTTACTTGCCTGGCATTATGGGCATATGGACTTATGTTCATTTGAAAGGAAATTTGCTATCTTTAACATGTATGCAATTAAATATGAATTAATTAAAATTATAGTCAATTAATGTCATAATGATTACCTGGTAAATTGATTGGTATGTTTCATTGCTTTCCCTGGTTTCAGAGAACTTCCTTGTACAGAATTAGGCTTCCAAAGGTTTTTTTTAAAAAAATCATTTGTGGTTCACTGGTTACTTAAGTACTTTGGTATTAACAGTGAAATTTTCATTAGGCTTTTACACCATAGAGAATTGTGAGGGTTTTTTTTTTATGGAGAATAATAAAATAGTGACTTTTAGACAAAATGTGGTGTTGCTTGAAAGAAAATGACCAGAGTAGATTGCCTACCCACTATTAGAAATGATATTAGCCTTCTTTGTCTCTTTTAACAGTTTTTGTCTTAGTGTCTCATTGCCTGATATTAAGATAGCTACTCCTGGAGCCAGTGCTGTGGCGTAACAGGTAAAGCCACAACCTGCAGTGCTGGCATCCCATAGGTGTACCAGTTCATGCCCTGCTCCTCCACCTCCAATCCAGCTCTCTGCTGTGACCTGGGAAGCCCAAGTTCTTGGGCCCCTGCACCCATGTGGGAGACCCAGAGGAAGTTCCTGGCTCCTGGCTTTGTATCTACGCAGCTCTGGCCATTGCAGCCAATTGGGGAGTGAACCAGCAGATGAAAGACCTCTCTCTCTGCATCTCCTTCCCTCTTTGTGTAACTCTGACTTTCAAATAAATACATCCTTTAAAAAAAAATAAAAATAAGATAGCAACTCCTGCTCATTTTTTAATCTCCATTTGCATGAATATCTATTTCTACTTTTTACTTGAACATTATGATTAATGGTACATAAAGCCTGTGGTTATAAAGTGAATTAAAAGTATGTTATTGCAAAAATTAAAGGAAAAAAAAGGAAAGGGGTGGGGTTGAAGGAGGGAGATTAGTATGGTTATCTTCTTAGAGTTGTATCTATGAAATACATAAAATCTCTTCTCTTTATATTAATAAAAATAAATTTTAAAAAGAAATGATATTAACTATTAACTTTAGGTAAGTGGTAGAACAAGGTGTTATGAAAGGGGTGAGTTAGATCTCTCTCTCTCTTTCTTTGTCCCTTGCCCATTAACTATGAAAAAATTATTTCTATCCACTGGCCAAGTTGATGGCTGTGTGACCGAATACCTCTAAGTTATAGAAATGTGGCAGATGATAATACTTATCAAATATCTCTTATATCCACTTTATTTTTCAGGCCCATTTTAGTTAGAGCCATGTGGTTGCATATGGCCAATTAAATGTAGTAAATGTTAATTTTAGGCAGAATATTCAAAATCTCTCGAGCAACTTTCCAGATATTCCTTTTCCCCTGATCTGTCAAACAAGGAGAAGGGGTGTTTCTGAAGGAACATCTGCAAGTCAGAGGTATTGAAACAGAGTGAAAAGACTTGACATCTCTGCTTTCATGTTGTATTTGTCTCCTTTGCTTCCTTAACCTTTGTGTCAGACCACTTATACTCCATGCATGTAGACATGTTAGTCATTAGAGCTATTCTGTTTGCAGCATCAGGTTTCTGCAAATAGACTCTTACTGAAAGGGAGATAAGGAGGCGTGCACAGAAACAATGATTGCTCTGTTCGGATTTAAAAGGGCAGTGGACCAGACCCCTCTCTCCAAAGTTAACTAACCAATAACACAGTTTCGGGGGGCTTCTTGGACCTCTGCTAGCATTCAGATGTCTTGTCCTTATCCTCCCCCCCTTTTCTGCCACTTGTATTTTAAAAACTCCTCTTACAAGGCACAGGGAAGATAATTTTTGTAGGATCCCAGTCCCCCACGTTTATGGTTTACCATTACTCTGAATACACTCAATTTCCTTGCTTCAACAGCTTGCTCAAGCAGAAGAGCTTAGGCTCAGGAACAGTACCTTCAGAACACGGAGCCCTGAGTGACTTTATGGAGCACACTTTCCTCTGACCTATGAACAATATATGCTGCCATTGATAAATAAAGTGGCATGATAATCTCTAGAGACCTAGGGATGGCATATTTCCTCAACACTAGAGTTTGTTCTAGGTTATACAACACAATTTAATACAATAATATAAAGTATCTCTTATCAAAATTAATTTTTGTATTTATATCACTTTAAATGATTGAACTATGTTTTAATAGTTTCAGATGGATCTGTTCCAGTTCCTTTACAATTTGTTCCTCGCAGTCCCGGTCGATACCCTTGTAAAATTCTGCTGGTATCAAGATATGATGTCCGTGTCTATTGCATTGAAGGTATAGTGAATGGAGAAACTCCAGAGGCCACATTTAAGTTTGTAACACCAGCATTTCAAGCCCTTACCCAGAATATTCCAATAGTACGTATAACTTTTTTTAGTACTGGTCTTCGTTCTCATATAGGGAAATTTTTAATCTACTATTTTTCCTTCTGACAGCTTGATACTTTTAATCTGTGAACTGAACTGACAATAGATTAACAGGGGCCAAAAACACCCAACACATGTATTAACAAGCAGAAACATGAGAGCCATAGATAAAGCATAAGGCTCAAAGAAGGGGCAACATAATTGAAGCTTGTATAGAAACTAAACAGTGGGATGGGATTGAGCTTCTCGGAGGAAGGGAGCTGGCAGTAGGCTCTAGAAGGCTGAGAAGTGGAGCTACACGGGGAACAAGTGAGGTGTCAGACTTGCCAGTCTTTTCTTCCTGTGAAAATATCTTCCCGAGGCAGAAAGGGAAATAGAGAAAAGAGCAATTGTCTACATCTGTTATGTACTAACGTAAATTTTCTTTGTAGATGAAAGCTCCTTTTATAAAAGGGCAGCCTTTCGGAGTTAGTCCTATCTGTAGGTTCTCAGAGTAGCCATTCTTAAATATACGAATGAAATATATTTTAAGGTGACATATTTTGGCATCCCACACACTAATATTGTCTCAGTTATTCTCTTGGACTGTATAGATTTCTAACTGCATAATCTGCTACCAGTTATTTCTCTTCATCTATGTCAGAGCTTCTTCCTGAATATAAATTTTATCATGTTTATCACCTGACCAATCACTTCTGCTGTATCTTTTGTTTAAAAAAATTAACTCTAATATCATTGTTCCAAATTGTGCTGTGATATTAACATTTGATTAAGATGAGAATATAGGCATTTAGAACAATGATTGACTATAGTTTGACTGTTAGTCAAAGTAACAATAAAGTTTACAAGAATGTATGTGACTGTAAGGAACTTTAATTTAACGAATGACAAGTTATTTTTGTTTATCCATTTAGTCATTAAAAACCCAAAGTCATTTTGAAGCACAAATATCTATTCTGATAATATATATAATTGTCGCTCCCCCTCTTCGTGGAGGAACGACACAGGACCCTGCGCTGTTCTTTCGTCTGCTTGGCCCTTCCCGGGTTTGCTGCTGGTTCTTCCCGGGTTGGCTGCTATCCCTTCCACCTCCGTGGAAGGGCAGTTCCCCCTGGCCACATTCCCCACTTCCGCAGGGGAGCGGCACACCGCCGGCCGGCTCTCTCGGGGGCTGCACAGGTGTTCCCCTTAGATGTTCCTCGTGCATGCCGTCTCTCTCCTCCTTTATAGTCCTCCTCCGCCAATCCTAACTCGGCTGCCCACACGCCGAGCACGCTGCTCTCCTCCAATCAGGAGCAAGTCCTACAGTTTATTAGCTGAACTGGAGGCAGCTGTGTGGAAGCTGTTTTCTTCTCTCCCAGCGCCATATTGTGGGAGAGCAGATGCATAGAATAAGTCTTAATTCCAGTAACTTAGTCTAGTCCGAGTTGCTCCCCACATATAATCTGTGTTATCTGAGTAATCCACCACTACAACATCTTTTTGTTTTCCTTAATTAAGAATAAATCTTGTGCTCCAAGACCATTTTGTCATTTTAACAGTAATTAGAATGTAAAAAAAAATGATATTTCTCTAGAAATTAAACAATCCTTGGATAGAGCTGTAACCACCGATTTGGACCCAGGAACTTGTTCTATCAACGAAGAATGTGGCCAATGCACGAGCAGATGAGAAGGCAATGTTAGCATGGTTTATTAGGAAATTCCTACACGTGATGAAGCAGGCAGGCGTCTCAGTAAAGGACTGAGAATACAGTTTGCATTCATGGACATGAGTATGGGTCCCCCATTTCTTCTGCCCTCTTCCCTCTTCTGGGAAAGTCTCAGTGGGGGGTTTGGGGATGTGGAATTCCCCTAAACATACTCCTCTAGATAATACATCAGGGTTCTTATCTATTGGAGAAGCAAATGACTCCTTCAGTCCAGTAGGGTCAGCTGTGTACCACTCCCTCAAGTCAGTGGCTTCCTTTTAATAAAGGCCAGGCAAGGACACCTTGAACCAGGGGAGACAGACAAGAGGCTGGGCCCTGCTTTCAGGACTTGTTTCCTCATTCCATTGTACATAAATATATTTTCCTTAAAACTTCTCATTTTCTTCAACCTCTCTTACGCACACAGGCTAATATCTACCTATCTGTCTTAAGAGAATGATTGGGCAATGCTCTTGTATAGAGAGAGAACATGTAGTCATCCCTGTACCTTATTTTCATGTTTTTCATAGTCTTAACAAATATGATGGTGATTCTTAAGAAATATAAGAACACATTACATACTTTGATTACTCAAAGTACCAAGAATTAATATGTAATTCAACTTCATTAGCATCATCCATCTACTATTTTTGTACCTTTTTTCTTGTTTTAGATTAATAAAACATGTAAAGAATGGAAATGTCAAATTACTATAGAAGGAGACTGGTTTGATGGACCTTCTGTTCTACATATTGGACCAGGAGAAACTGCACATTATCCCCTCACATTTAAGCCTATTTTGGAATGTGAAATTCAAGTATGAACTCATTGATTTTTCCCCTACATTAATATTTAAATAGATTATTATATTCCAAAGAGAAACAAAGAGCTTTTCCCTAGAAATTTACCTGTTCAGTACAAGCATTTGTATGTAGACTAGAAAAGCCAAGGGCTTACATCTCCTTACAAGTTTATTTCCTTAAGCAGAATCAAGATTAATAGATTAGCAGAGGTTGTTTGGCATCAAACTATGACTTTTATAGAGCTGAAATTTGGCTGTTTTTTCATAGGGTAAATTTATCATACAAAATGAAATAGATGGTATGGAGAGCTTCTTTGCCCTGATAGGAATTGGTAAAAAACCTTTGGCCTTGGAACACTTCGTTGTGAAATGTCAAGTGGGGAATGTGTTAAATAAATCCATAATAGTACCTAATCAGACAAGGACTATCCTAACATTTAAGGTAAGATTATTTTAGTACTAAAGTCTTCTTAATAAATACTGAACTATCTGAACTATAATAAAAAAATTTGAAAACATTTCATTTTAATTAGTCAGGTGAAACCATGTCACATAAGGAGATCTTACAATTTTATCTTATATTAGTTCACTTGTTACTAAATTTCATTTTAATTATGAGATTGAATTAACACCAAATACATGTTATATTTAAGTAATTAGTATATAAACTATAAAATACCTTAAAATCTACTTGTTTGAGTCATATGTAATTTTTGTTTTAAGAAATATACACAATAAAAAATTTTATTTAGAAATAGCTTTTAAAGTTTTAATATGAAATGTATAGCACAACAAAATCGTGAATGTGTATACTATCATTTAAAGTGAATAATTGTAGAAATGTAAAGAAATGCGTAATTGTTCACATCCTTATTTTTATGAAGTTTTGAACTTTGCCCTCCTCACTTGATCTGTAAGGCCAATCTGTAAAGTTTTCCACTTTCCACTCCCTTCTTTATCTATAAATTGTATGTGTCCAATAGGACCCTCAAAAGAAAGCTTCAAACATGTACCCATCATAGCTGTCTGAATTCAGTTTTAGGGGGAAATACAGATGTTTTGAAAAGTGCTGGGTTTGCCCTAAGCTTTTTTTAATAATTTTGAAAAATGTATGGTTCAGTTCTCTTTTTCTTTCCTTATTAGATTGCAAATGGAGTGTGTATTATAAATGCAAATTTCATCTTGGCATTCTGTTCACTGCCATCTCTTACCTTCAAGACCCAGTCCATACTCCTTGAATTAGCTCCCACTGTTCTTAGTAGTCCATGCTTATCTGTTCAGCCTCATCTCTTGCCAAGAATGGCTCCTGCAATACTCAGGCCTTTGTATATTGTTTCCTCTTTTTTGTTGTTGCCTGGAAATCTTTGTTCATGTCCCAATCTTCCACTTTTCTGTTTTCATCTCTCATTCATTCTTTTTGAAAAAAACTTAGAGTCCACTTTCCGAAGAATACTTCCCTAACTGCATAAACTTGGATTAGAGAACTGTTTTTTTGGCTCTCACAAAATTTTTTAAATTGTTCCACTGTTATACCTACTACATTGTAATGTGATTTACCAGATTACAAATTATGAGAACAGGGTCAGACTTTATACCTAGCCTAAATCATAGTATCTGGCCCATAATAGTTTTTGAAGAAATATGTCCTGTTCACTGCATACTGAGTTGCCATTCTCATTTCTAAACCTTCCAGTTTAGGGCCCCCACAAGGCCCTCCTCCATTACAGCACCTTCTGGCAGCAAGGTCTCCCATGAATGGACAAATTCCAAGGATGCCCGTCCCTTCCCCCACCTTTTATATAGCCTAGCCCTGAGACAAAAGGCACCCAGGGTCTGGGGCTGCTTGCCAGCTCCTGCCAGCTCAGGGGAGTGCTAGACAGCTAGAGCCACGCTCCATACCACACCACTCACATTTGCTACACCTCTATTCTTGCCTTCCTGCCTCTACCTGAAGCCATGGCCAGGTGCCCACCAGACCCCAGGACCCTTGTTGCAGTTCCCCGGAGGCTGAGGGTCGTTGCTGGGGAAGCAGAACAACAGGGGTACAGGGGTGTGTAGGAAGGGCACACCCTTTATCCAGGACAGCCCATGATATTCACCCCACAGCTCAGTGGATGCTGCTTGCCTGATTGTGCCGGTTCCAGGCCCCACGTGGTTTCTGCCCTGTAGGATACAGGCCCCTATTTTTCTTGGATGGTTCTCTACCCATTGATCTGCACTGTCACTATTGACTGAGAAGAATGTACCAGGTGCCAGGGAGAGTGCTAAGTGCTCCCCAGCTGATCCTTTATTTAATCCTCAAAGCAGCCCAGTCTGAGAAATGTATGGACCCATTTTCCAGATGAAAAGAGGTAACCCCAGGCCTCCTGAGGGTCAGCTGGTCAGCAGGAGCTGCAGGATGTGAATCCAGGTCTCCCCCATCCCCACCTTGAGAGCAATTCTGCAGAAAGATTGGGCAACACGTTCCTCAAACTCTCCCACCCAACTCCCTAATCTGTGCCAACCTCCCTAGTGGGACAAGGCTCCTGGTCGTCAGGCCTGGACCCACCTGGGGTCCCCTTGGCCCCACTGCAGCCTCCTGCAGAGGTCCACATTTTATTCCAAATAGTAGCTCCGCAGGGCAGGCCAGGAGAAGGGCTGGAGATTCCTTACTTCTGGGAGAAGCCCTGTGGAGACACAAGCCTGGCTTCGATCCACAGTCTCCTAAATTCTTGTTTCCCTCAGATAAGATGAGCCTGGTGGATTCTAACTGGGGCTCCCACCTCTTCCGATCCATCAACCGCCTCACCAAGCCTTCCCAACTTGATATTGTGGGCCAATACATCTAAAGGCATCCTGTGGGCCGGGGATGGAGGAGAGATCCACCTCCTGCATTAGAAAGGCCGAAAGAGACTGGAAGGTGGTTATGTCTCCAGATGGTCCATCTGGCTATCTGGCCCAAGGGGTGGCTCAGAAGTTTAAGGTACAACAGTCTCAGTCAGTGGGGTGCCTCAAAGAGCTCATAGAAAGTAGAATTAAAATATAAGTCTAATTTGGTGTTGAAAATGTTTTTAAATCTGGGGCCAGAGCTGTGGTGCAGTGGGTTAAAGCCCTGGCCTGAAGTGCCTGCATTTCATTTCATATGGGCGCCAATTCTGTTCCCGGCTGCTCCTCTTGGTGCTTGGGCCCCTGCACCCGCATGGGAGACCTAGCAGAAGCTTCGGATCAGTGCAGCTCTGGCCATTGCGGCCATCTGGGAAGTGAACCAGTGGATGGAAGACTTCCCTCTCTGTCTCTACCTCTCTCTGTAACTCTATCTTTAAAAAATATATATATAAAAGAAAGAAAGAAAATGTTGAGTTCTTACACAGTATGCATTGTCCATGAACTTTTAGATGGTCCCTTCTATAAACTTTTCAAAAAAATTTTTTTACCAAAATATATGTATTTTTTTTAACTTTTATTTAATGAATATAAATTTCCAAAGTACGGCTTATGGATTACAATGGCTTCCCCCCCATAACGTCCCTCCCACCGCAACCCTCCCCTTTCCCACTCCCTCTCCCCTTCCATTCACATGAGGATTCATTTTCGATTCTCTTTATATACAGAAGATCAGTTTAGCATACATTAAGTAAAGATTTAATTTCATTTTACAGGAACTTTTAAAGTACCCTCATACATGTATCCAGCAGATAGTACCACAAAGTGATTCCTTCCTTCACTTGACAAAAAATAAAACTACGTACATATCTAAATATTTCTTGACATATTATGTTCTTTGACTAAGCAATTCTGACTTGTAAATCTTATAGGAATATTTACACATGTGCAAATAGGTTTACTGCCACATCATTTGTGATAGTGAAAAACTGTAAGCAAACAAGCTACAAAGCATTGCTTGCATAAATTATAACACATCCCTACAATAGAATATTCTGCAGCTGCTCATAGGTATGAGGTAACTTTATATGTATTGATAAGGAAATTTTATATGGACAAATTATAGGATTAAAAGACCAAGTTGTGGAACAGTGCTGCAGTGTAGCAGGTAAAGCTGCTGTTTGCAACATTGCCATTTCATATGGGCCCCGGTGCGTGTCTCCACTGTTCCACTTCTGGTCCAGCTCCCTGCTAATGCACCTGGGAAAGCAGTGGAGGATGGCCCAAATGTTTGGACCCCTGCATCCACATGGGAGATCCAGATGAAGCTCCAGGCTCCTGGCTCTGGCCTGGCCCAGCACTGGCCATTGAGGCAATCTGGGGAATGAAGAAGCAGATGAAAGATCTCTGTCTCTCCCTCTCTCTCTGTAACTCTGACTTTCAAAATAGCTAAGTCTTGAAAAAAAATTTGCTTAATGAACAGATGAACATATAATGGGTGGAATTTAAAGTCAAGAAGGGAAGAAAGAAAAAGGAGAGAAAAAGGAAGGAAGAAGGAAAAGAGAGCAAGGAGAGAGAAAAACTCATGACTACCTGAATTTGCTATAAAATAAGCAGAAGTTAATTTTTCCACCACTCACCTTCCCCTTTCAGAATTTACTGGCAAGTTAGAAAACCTGCTAATTCAATGAAAACAGATTTTAAGAAGAATCTGTAATTTCATAACACTGGTTATTTCACATGGTTGTAATGACAGAGTGGTGTTTTTGTTTTCATTATATAGTTTACCCTTCAGAATGAATGTACTACTTAAAAGTTAGGATTTTAAAAACTAACAATCAGTATGTGAGCTACTTAGGGTGCCTGCATCCTATATCAGAGTCCTTGGGTTAGATTTTCAGCTCGGACTCCTGATTTAAGCTTCCTGCTAATGAGAATCCCAAGAGGCATCAGTTATGGATCAAATAATTGGCTTTTTACCACACATGTGAGAGACCTGAACTGAGTCCCCAGCTCCTGGATTTAGCTCCAGATTTTGTGGCCATTTATGAAGTAAACCAGCATGTTGACACTCGTGTTCCTTTGCCGTCTCTCTGCCTTTCAAATAAAAAAGTGAGAAAAAGAATCTTAAAAAATTAATAATTGCATCTTATGAATTATGTATGTATCTAATTAAATGTAAAAGATTCCCTTCATGACAAAATTATTCTCAGAGGCAATAATAAGTACAGCATGCATTCCCATCATTATAATACACAAATAATACTGAATGATCCTTTGGATATATTTTCAGAAAAGGGATTTCTGATTCGTATTGTGGTTTCTCTTTTAATTTTTTGAGAAACATCTATACTGTTTTCCATATTGGCTATACCAGTTTACATTTACAACAGAAGTGTATAGGGTTCTGTTTTCTCTACACCCTTACTAACTCTTGTTAGCTCTTGTCATTTTGATTATAGCCATCATAAAAAGTGTGCATGGATATCACACTGTGGGTTTTTTTATAAGATGTATTTATTTATCTGAAATGCAGAGTTACAGAGAGGCAGAGACAAAGAGAGAGAGGTCTTCTATCTACTGGTTCACTCCCCAAATGGCCACAATGGCTGCAGCTGCACCACTGAAGCCAGGAGCCAAGAGCTTCTTTCGGGTCTTCCAGGCAGGTGCAGGGGCCCAAGGACTTGGGCCATCTTCTACTGCTTTCCTAGGGCAAAGCAGAGAGCTGGATTGGAAATGGAGCAGCTTGGACTTGAACCGGTGCCCATATGAAATGCCAGCACTGTAGGTGGTGGCCTTACCTGCTATGCCACAGCACAGTCCCTCACACCGTAGTTTTGATTTGCATTTCCCTGTTGATCAGTAATGTTAAGTAGTTTTTCCTATATGTATTGGTCATCTGTATGTCTTCTTTGGAAAATTATCTGCTCAAATCCTTCATCTATTTTTTAATCAGGTCATTTTTAATTACTTATTTTTGCAATTATATGTATTTCTTATGTATTTTTGATATTATTCCCTTATCACATATATGATTTATAAATATTTCTCCCAGTTCACTGGTTACCTTTCATCTTATTGTTTCATTTGTTGCACAGAAATTTTAAATTTAACATATCACATTTATTTTGTTCTTTTGTTTTCTCTGATTTTGGTTTCATATCCAATAAATCTTGCCAAAAACAATGTTAAAGAAATTTTCCCCTGTTTTCTTCTAAGTATTTCACAATTTCAGTCTTACACCTTAATGGTCTTTAATCCATGACCCACCAAGCAGCTACTGGAAACCAAAGTCTTTGGGTTCTGGGGGGAGTATGGTTGCAAAGCTGAGACTTAAAATTTCATTTTTGTGAATGACATAAAACAAAGGACAATATAATCATTTTGCAAATGGATTTAAACGTTTATTGAAGAAATTATCCATTCTCCAGTGTGTAATTTTGGTGCCCTTGCAAGACAAGAGTTGTGTGAGTTTATTTCTAATCCTCTATTCTGTTCCATTGGTTGATGTGTCTATTTTTATCTATGCAACATAATTTGAAAGCAGAAAATATGTCTTCAACTTTATTATTCTTTCTCGAGATTGATTTGGATGCCCGTGGTCTTTTGGTGGCTTTGTAAGAAATTAAATCTACATCTTGAGATAGCTGCCCTCTCACGTTCAATTTGATACCAGGAATTTGCCACATGATTAGACAAGACAGGGATGTCCACTTGATTTCTCTTCCACTAAATTCTGAAAGTTAGAAGTTTTTTAATATTTACAAATTATGGGAAAAAATTTGGTCTTATGAAAGCACTGAAGAATCTGATCACTTTACTTGTAGAGTACAAATAAGCTGTGAGACTATTAAATGAATGAAATGTCACTTTATGTTTGTATGTTCAGATCTTCCTAATATTTCTCTATAACTACATTTAAATAGCTACAACAGTAATAAGAGAACAGAAAAATATGTATGATTTGAGGCATTCGTTCCTAGAGCTATTATCAATAAAGTATTACCTTTTCTTTTTCTTTTTTTTTTTTTTTTTGACAGGCAGAGTGGACAGTGAGAGAGAGAGACAGAGAGAAAGGTCTTCCTTTGCCGTTGGTTCACCCTCCAATGGCCGCCAGGGCCAGCGCACCGCGCTGATCCGAAGCCAGGAGCCAGGTGCTTCTCCTGGTCTCCCATGGGGTGCAGGGCTCAAGGACTTGGGCCATCCTCCACTGCCTTCCCAGGCCACAGCAGAGAGCTGGCCTGGAAGAGGGGCAACCGGGACAGAATCTGGCGCCCCGACCGGGACTAGAACCCGGTGTGCCGGTGCCGCAAGGTGGAGGATTAATCTAGTGAGCCGCGGAGCCGGCCGTACCTTTCTTAATTTGAAAATCATCATAGCTTTTTTTTTTTATTTGACAGAGTTATAGACAGAGAGAGACAGAGAGAAAGGTCTCCCTTCCGTTGGTTCACTCTGCTAATGGCCGCTACTGCCGGTGCTGCGCCGATCTGAAGCCAGGAGCCAGGTGCTTCCTCCCGGTCTCCCATGTGGGTGCAGGGACCCAAGGACTTGGGTCATCCTCCACTGCCCTCCCGGGCCACAGCAGAGAGCTGGACTGGAAGAGGGGCAACCGGGACTAATACCCGGCACCCCAACCGGGACTAGAACCCGGGGTGCCAGCGCCGCAGGCGGAGGATTAGCCAAGTGAGCCTCGGCGCCTGCCCATCATAGCTTTTAATCTGCATGTACTAATGATCAGGAATTTGCAAAATCCATTTGCTATTCATTTTAATTTACAATAGTTGGGCTTATTGCTTGTATTTTAATGGTAATTCTACTGCAAACAATTGAAATGTTTCTTAGGAGAAAGGCTAGGCCAAGAATCTTTGCTGAATAGTAGCATGTTTCATTGAATACTTGCTTTGGGATCACTGAAATGCTTCTTATTTTTCATCTTCATTCTCTGATCTATAAAATTAAGTTCACCTCTGTGCACTCAAGACCTATTAACATTCTTTACTTCTCTCTTTGTCTTTCGGTATCCTTATCTTTCTTGGATTATTTCCCTTAACTCATAAATAGTCACAAAATTTTCCATTATAAAGAAAATGTTCCTCTAACTATACTCTTTTTCTACTAATAACCTCTTTATTTTCCATAATTGCTAAAATTCTTGAATGAGCAATATTTACATTACCATTTCTTATTTTATGGTAGTGCATTGTAGCTTCTCTACTCTGTTGAAAGAACTGCCTCAAAGATCACTGAAGACATTTTGGTCAAGAAAACTCAATTTTTTTCCCAAGTTATGTATCTCAAAAGTCCATTCACTGTCTGGTAGTATTGACTTGCCTCCTTAACACTTATCATCTTTTACTTTACATAACTCTATATTCCTTGCTTCCAAGGCAGTCCTTGACTATTATTTATGTGTTCCTTTTATTCTTAATTTTTAAAATTTCTTTCCCAATTTTCACTCTTTGAAAGCATCCTTATCACTATACAAATTCCACTTGTCAATTTCCTGACTTAAGAAAACTATCATCTATGTATGAATGCCAAATTCAAACTTTTTCTCCAGATGTGTATGTTAGCTCCAGCCCTTCATTTTCAACTGTATCACTTTGAAAATCTGCCAGCAACTTAAAATCAGTACATTATTTTCAGGTATTTCACCTGTTCTATTTTTCATTATTGCTAGTAGCAATTTTTATGATGTTTGCTACAAGGGTACTAGCAAAAGTTCATAGAAAATGCAACTGAAAGATAAATCTATTTTGGTATAAAACTTGAAATTTATGCATAGCTTTTTCATAATGAATTTTTGAAATCCTCTGTTATAAATATTTTAATATTCATTTTATCTTATTGTTACCAAAACCATTTGAAATAGAAGGTTGAGATATCTATAAGAGAACATTTAAAAATCAGAGAATATAACTGAGATACAAGTAAAATGCTATGGAATTTTGCCAAAATGGCAAATTAGTAGAAATTATACATGTGGATCATTTAATGATGGGGACATGTTCTGAGAAATGCATCATTAGACGGTTTCATCATTGTGCAAACATCACAGAAGTACCTACATGAACCTAGATAGTCTAGATCAATCACTCCAAGTGACCTCTTGACAGTAGTAAATACAAACTGTGTGCGGCTGCTGCTGGTGTAAGATGACATACTGTTTATATTAAAATTTATTTTCATATAAGCATAAGAAGTACAGCCTAAAATAATAGATTTTTAAACTATTCTTGTTTTAAATTACCAATTGATTCAAATTACTTATGGCTGCTAATAACCTAAATTAACCATACTTTCTTCCAATTGGAACCTGTAGTGCATTATTGGCTTCATCTTTTTACAGAACCATCCCAAAGTACTGAATACAATAGAAGTAGCTGGAAAAAGTCCATCAGAACCTATACAAAACTGTGGATGACAAGACTTTAAATAGTCATGTTTAAAATTATAAACTAATTACCCAACAAGAGGCACTTGCTGGCCAGCGCTGTGGCTCACTAGGCTAATCCTCTGCCTGCGGCGCCAGCACACCGGGTTCTAGTCCTGGTCGGGGCGCCGGATTCTGTCCAGGTTGCCCCTCTTCCAGGCCAGCTCTCTGCTGTGGCCCGGGAGGGCAGTGGAGGATGGCCCAAGTCCTTGGGCCCTGCACTCGCATGGGAGACCAGGAGAAGCACCTGGCTCCTGCCTTCGGATCAGTGCAATGCGCCGGTCGCAGCGGCCATTGGAGGGTGAACCAATGGCAAAAGGAAGACCTTTCTTTCTGTCTCTCTCTCACTGTCTACTCTGCCTGTCAAAAAAAAAAAAAAAAAAAAAAAAAGAGGCACTTGCTTCACACAGTATTTTTGAAAGCACCTGTAGGATTTTACAATGCATTTAACCCTTTTAGGCCTTTAGGGCTTTCTCATTAAGATAAGCATCATGTCTAGTAACACAAGATCATTAGACTTTTTAACTTTCAGAAATTTATATCAGTCGCATTTTATATTATAAAAACTTAAAATTTAACACCACTTCACATCTTGACAGTACTTCTAATATGATTCAAATAGCCTGAGTAGTTGGTGTCTCTACAAGATGAGACATGTATCTTTGACAATTTCCAGGGGCCCATCTGGAAACTGTCAAAGTCCAAATTTTGAAATTTTGATTTTTGAATGACTTTCAAGGATGCCAAGAAGGCTCAAAACCCAAAATATCTGGTTGAAATAGGACCCCTTAACATCATGACATAATATAGACCAAATTTGATCATTGTTATAAGGTGACTATTCAAATGTTTGAAAATAAACACATATTTAAATAACTCATCTCTTAATAAAAAAACTCAATTGTTTTTTAAACAATTAGAATTTAACAGACATTAGGAGATTATAATAGATTAACTCATTGCTTTAACAGAGAATCAGATTCTAATTCTATGTCAAAGAGAAATAGATTAATAGCCTTTGTATCCAAGATTTCTTTCTTTCATAACCTTCTGTGACTTCCACACGCCCTCTTCAACTTACTTGAAACATTCCATGATTTCCATTCCAGTATAAACTAGCCATCAGGATGAAGTAATTCTTACAAACCAGGTCCTTTCTTTATTCAAAATAACTCTTTCCTTTTTAATCTTCCTTACCAAGAACTCTTTCCTTCTTAACCTTTCTTACCAAGTGCACATTGCTATACTTGTGATGTTTTCCATCTGCCAATGTCCCTGATTTACATTTTGAAATAACCTGTTAAAAATCTCCAAATTAAGACAACATTTTTAAATAAGGTAACCCATCAAATTTCAGCCGGAGTTACTTTAAGCAGTGTTGAACTATTTTATATGGACAGTTTATGCAAACATATTTGTTAAACAAATCCAAATAGTTTTTCTATAGAATATAACATGCTGGGAGTACCAAAGTTTGCATTTAGATGCATTTATTTAATTTGCCTTTATCCAATTTAAATTAGCAGTTGCACCTAAACACCTAAATGACTTCAGATTGGTGGATATCAAGCATCCTTCTATGTGTTACTTCCTACTCTCCTGCCCAGGTCCTATTGGCCTCCAAAGTTTCCACTGGAGGTCGAGGGCCTAAGGCAAAACCTCTGCCTTCTACCTTTGTGGCCCCAACTCTTCACTATCTCGGCTCACTGTACCTCCCCCTCCCACCCAGGAATTCTGACTTTATCTTAGGCCTGATCCAAAATCTACTCTCCCTGTCTTATCAATGATCCTTCAGCAAGTTTGGGGATGGCTGTCTCCATGCTTTCACTCTCCAGCCCTTGTCCTCCAACTAGTCTTTTTCCCCTCCCTCTCTTATTCCAGTTTTAGCATAAGAATAGCAAAGGGAGTGGTAATCCCATCCTGAGCTCCTTGCTTACAGAGCAGCAAATTAGGTATTCCACCCTTCTGATGGCTCTTTTGTTTTATCATGAGCAATCCAGACAGGAAAATCAGGTCTTTTGACCTCCACTTCTTGTCTTTGGTGCATTGGCTCACCTGTCACCTTTGGGAAGTACAGCCTAAAATAATAAAAAGTATAGTATACGGTATATACATAAACCTGTAACAGTCATTTATGATTATCAGTTTTGTATTATACATAATCTTAATGTGCTATACTTTTATATGACTGGTTCACTGTAGTAGGTTTATTGACACCAGCATCACCACAAACATGTGAGTAATGCAAACTTCTATGATGTTACAGTGACTACAGTGTCAGTGGGCAATAGGAATTTTTCAACTGTGTTATAATCTTATGAGACTACCATTGCATATGTGGTCCATTGTTCACCAAAACATAGTTATGCAGCATGACTATAGCTATACACTTAGGAATACAGGAAACATGGAACTTCTAGAAGGGTAGAACAAGGAGGTTTGCAAGTCAGTTCTTCTTAAAAGCAGTGAAAACACTGACAAAAATAGTCAAAACCAAAATTTTCAGAAATCTGGAAATTCAAAAAGTCAATCTGAGAAATATACATCAAACAGAAACTCAGTCCTTGTAAGATCAGGATGGTTTATGGCCCATCCCTATCTCACTCTCCTCAGTTGTGCATTCCCATAGGTGTAGTACCTGTGAAAACCAACAGCCTTGTAACTGAGAGAATAGAAAGGTGTTATGGATCATAATTTGACTTTTCTCAGAGTCCTCTAGCAACACCTCACTAGCAAAGTGTTGTCATTATTTGTCTTGTCTCAGAGTTTTCTCTGATAGAAAAGATCCAATCTTTAGAATGTTTTTGAAAAACATTCACCAGCAATAGTTAATACTGGAGATGTCTGAAGCTATAATAACAATAATAGCAAATAAGAAAAACTTGAAAAGAAGATATGGAATATGAGGGAATTAATGAATTTTTTAAAACCCTTCGTGGTTGCCATATGATATTGGAATTGACCCCCTAAAATATGTACCAATATGTGGCCCCTTAAGGTTCCCCAGAGGTCGAGTCTGGGGTGCCACATATGTTTTCAAAACTTGGGGTGCCATACAATATCACCATATGCTTATTAATAAATCCCCAATTTAGGCCGGCGCCGCGGCTCACTAGATTAATCCTCCACCTTGCAGCGCCGGCATACCGGGTTCTAGTCCCTGTCGGGGTGCCGGATTCTGTCCTGGTTGCCCCTCTTCCAGGCCAGCTCTCTGCTGTGGCCAGGGAGTGCAGAGGAGGGTGGCCCAAGTCCTTGGGCCCTGCACCCCATGGGAGACCAGGATAAGCACCTGGCTCCTGCCATAGGATCAGCGCAGTGTGCCAGTCGCAGCATGCCGGCCGCGGTGGCCATTGGAGGGTGAACCAACAGCAAAGGAAGACCTTTCTCTCTGTCTCTCTCTCTCACTGTCCACTCTGCCTGTCAAAAAATAAATAAAATAAATAAATAAATAAATAAATCCCCAATTTAGAAAAGAATTCTAAATACCAGCATAAATAAATGAGGCAGCATGGTACATTTTAAGTTTTTATTTAGTGCAAAAGATGCATAGGAGAGTGAGCTTTATCTACAAGAGAGGGGTAAATCTGGGTTCATACCAAGCACCAGAAACCAGCCACCTGGAGGAGCATCTAGGCCAGGAAGCCTAGGGCTGGTGACCCGAAGGCCACATGCCCTGGAGGAGCAGGACTACAGCCAGCCCCCTCCTGGCAAGAAGCCAGGGAAAAGAAGAGCCTAGACACACCGTGTCCCAGGTATTTAACCCACTTCCAAAGGGGAGTGGTTAATTAACCTGATTGGCCGGTGGTCACACAGGAGTGTGGTGAAGGTATCAGGTAGGGCGTGAGGTCACACAGGGGTGTGGCGAAGGCATGGTCTTCTAGCTTACAAACCTAATCAGTTTTAACCTGTATGCCTGCTTACTTCACTCTGACCCATCCCTAGTAATCAAGCAAGGAACATATTTATATAGGGTTGTGTGCATGCACAAGAAAGAACTGAGAGGGTCTCAGCTTTTCATATCTGGCTGACATAGACTGGAAATTAAGGATAAGGAAGAGTTTTAAATTACCCAAATGCTAAAGGCATGCTGTACATATATAGTGTTCCATGGCAAAGGGTAGAAAATTTATTCATTTGAGGCATTTAAAGAAACCTGTGACAAAATGTTGCTGACAACTAATCTATCTGGCTAAGCATAGACTTCAGTGGGCACAAACTATAGTGAATGCAGGCTTTAAAGAATTGGTCCAGAAAAGTCACTAAATCAGCAAAGAATAAAAGCAGAAGAGAAAAAAAAAAAAAAACCTTGAGGCAATAATGATCTGATTTCCAGAGTGAGTATATTGCCTTATATAAAGTGTAGAAATTTTAACAGCAACAAAAAATTGTGAGGCAAAGAAGAGGGAAACAGAGAAACCAGAAAGTATGGCTCATCCACCACAAAAAAAAAAAAAAAAAAAAAAAAAAAAAAAAAAGCAATTGACATAACCTGCCTTTGAGGAGAGCCACATGTTAGATATCTAGACTAAAACTTTAAATTAAGCCTTTATATATGTATTTCATAAACTGAAAGCAATCTTGTTTGAAGAATTAATGAAATCTACGACAAGAATATTTCATGGGGCCAGTATTGCAGCACAGTGGATAAGGTTGCTGCCTGCAATGCTGGCATCCCATATGGGCACTGGTTCATATCCCAGTTGTTTCATTTGTGATGCACCTCCCTGCTAATATGCATGAAAAAGCTGGAGAAGATTGCCAAAGTGTTTGGGCCCCTGCCACCCACGTGGGAGACCCAGATGAAGTTCCTGGCTCCTGGATCCTGACTTTAGCCTAGCCCACCCCAGGCCACTGTGGCCATTTGGGGAGTGAACTAGTGGGATGGAGGATCTCTCCCTTTCTGTGACTCTACCTCTCTCCCTATAACTCTGCCTTTCAAATACATAAATAAATAATTTTTAAAAAAATTATACATATTAGAGACAATGTGATGTTTTGATACATGTATACTTTGTAAAATGTCTAATCAGGGTAAAAATATCTGTATCCTCAAACATTTTACCTTTTTTATGGTTAAAACATCAAAAATTCTATCATCTGATTTCTTTTAATAGTGAAATATTTACTACATTAACATTATACCATTACTCTGTTGTACATCAGAACACTGTGACTTCTTATTCCTAACTAGCTGTAACTTAGTACCTATTCATTAACCAATACCAATGATATAAATATTTTAAAAAAAAAGAAAATGAACTCTGGAGTTGAAAATACAATAAATGAAAGTAACAGTTCACTACTTGGCCTTAGCAGTAGATTGAGGCTGACAGAAGAGGAATAATTGAACATGAATGTAAGTCAGTATAGACTATCCCATCGTAGGTAGAGCAAAAAATAAAAAAAATTAAGAAAACATCAGAGATCTGTGTAACTGCATTGAGCATAACCAACATATGGCTTACAGTGGCAGTAGATAAGAAGAGAAAGAGAAGGAAGCAGAAAAAAAATCAAAGAAAGTTGAAAAATGCTCCAGATTTGATGAAAAACAATAATGTATAAATCTAAGCTCAATCAACTTGAAATTGATATAATCAAAGAGATCCACACCTAGACATATCATAATCAAACAATTTAAAGGCAATGACAAGAGAAAATCATCAAAGGGAAAAGTGGTTAGTCAGACAAGAAAGTCTCAATAAGATCAACAGCAGATTTCTCATAATAAAACATTGAGGTAAGAAGAAGATGTATTGACATTTTTAAAATAAAGAATGACAAAGCCTGTCAACTAAGAATTCAACATAAAATAATAGACATAAACTAAGAACATTTGTCTTTAGAAGATTTTTTTCTCCAAGGACTGCTAAAGGGAATCCTTCAAGTTAATGTAAAAATGACAGTAGAAGGTAACTTAACTTCACATGATGAAAATAGAGCTCCAATAAAGATAACTACATAAGTGAATAGAGTGTATAGGATAAATGTATGCTCTTTGAAACTCTTTCCTCTATGTCATTTAAAAGAAAGCAGAGAATCAAAAATTATACAAATTATAAATTGGCTTAAAATACATATGGATGTAATTAGTCTGAAAATAATAGCACACAGGAGGATGAAAGAAATGGAGCATACTGGAACAAAGTTTGTCTATACTATTGGGATTGAGTTAGAATTAATCCAAAGCACATTATTTTAAAATGAGATGGTACTTATAATCTCCAGGACAACAACTTAGAAATTAACTAAAAATTAGAGTTAAAAATGCAAGAAGGAATTAAAATGACACATTAAACATAACTTGAAATATGACAGTGATGGAGGATTAAAGAAACAAACATGGCATAAGATATATAGAAAACTAGTAGGAAAATCATAGACAAAAATATTCTTGTCCACATTATATTATATGAAGGTACTTCAAAAAGTTTGTAGAAAAATGGAATTTAAAGATGTTTATTTTGGTGCAAAAACATTTTGAAATCCATGCACAATTCTTTTCATAATATGCATTTTCTCTACGCTTTCTGAAGACTTTTCATATGTAAATTGATTAAACACTCAAATGAAACATCAGAGATTGGAAGAATGGATTTGAGAAGAAAAAGATTCAATTCTAATCTACTTACAGGACACACACTTCCAACAAATGAAGAACAAAAACTTTTTACTTCTCACTATGAGATTAATATTTTTACCACTAAATCCACACAAAGGCATCATGGAAGAGGAACATAACAGACCTATTTCCTTTAGATTATAGACACAACTAATCTCAACAAAATGTCAGCATACTGAATCCAGAAGCACATAAAAAGGAACGTACATACTTTCACTCATATTTTTGATATCTGATGGTATCTGGAAAAGAGAATTGAAAAGCAGTTATCATCAAGATATGAACAAATAGGACCCTTATACACTGATGTTGGGAATATAAATAGGTACAGTCATTATGGAAAGCGTCATGGAATCTCCTCCAAAAATTACAAAAATAACTACCATGTGATTTAATAATTATATTTATGGGCTTAGATGCAAAGTATGTAGAAGACATATCTACATAGCTGTGTTAATTGCACCATTATTCAGAGTGCTAATATATGGAATCAACCTAAATCTCCATCAACAGATGAATAGATAAAAAAAAAAGTACTATTACACATGGAATATTATTCAGCCTTAAAAGAAAATCTTGTTAGTGAAAAAATCCAGGCACACACGTGCAAACACCACTTGAACTCAATTTTATTTGGAATGTAAAATAGGTGAACTCATTGAAGTTAAGAGTAGAGTGGTAGTTACTGGGAACCAGGATGGGAAGGAGGTGGAATTTGGGAAATGTTGGTTGAAGGATACAAAATTTTGGTTAGATAGGAGAAATAAATTCCTATTGAATATATTATGTAACATGATGACAATAGTTAAGAACAATATATTGTTTCCTTGAAAAATGCTGAGTGTGGATTTTAAGTATTCTCATTACAACAACATTGATAACTATGTGAGCTAATATATATTTTAATTACCTCAATTTAGCCACTGAAAAATGCGTATTTCAAAACATGTACCTAATAGATATGTACAATTTTATTTGTCAATTTAAAATAAGTAATTTTTTAAAAACAAAAATTTGATAAGCTAAATGATTTTTAAAAAGGCACAGAGAAGGGACCACATACTGTATGATTCCCCAAGAATTATTTATTGTAGGAAAATATATAGAGACACATTGTAGATTATTGTTTGCCTGGGCTACAAGGAGTGCTGTGATACAGTACGCAATAAACTGAAAGTTGGATATAGAAAGGGTTGTAATAAAATGCTGCTTAAATAGTCTTTGTATGCTATATTAACAACGATGTGTAAATTCATTCAAATTGGTCATTTTGTATATCAAATTGCTTAAAGAAAATTATATATGACCTATAAAAGATATTCTGTTTCTAAGCATCAGTGTTTTTTTAAAGCTATGTTTATTTGAAAAGGAGAATTACAGAGAGAAAGCAAGAGACAGAGCAAGAGAGATCTTCCATCCCCTGCTTCTCCCCAAATGACCACAAAAACCAGGGCTGGGTCAGATCAAAGCCAAGAGCTGAGAACTCCATCCAGGTTTCCCACATGGGAGGCAGGGGCCCAAGTTCTTGGGCCATCTTATGTGGCTTTCGAAGGCACTTTAGCAGGCGAGCTGCATCAGAAGCTAAGAAGCCTGGACTTCAACCAGTGCTTATATGGGATGCTAGCTAGTATCACAGGCAGCAGCTTAACTTGCTGATCCCCAAGGTAGATCCCAGCATAATGATCTTGATGAAGTAGCAACAGAAAATAAAAATTGTTCCTTTGTAAGAACCATTTTTTTGGGGTGGGTTCCATTTTTTTTTTCATAGATCTTAGAATTTTTTCTTCTACTATATGCAGTATATTTTTGGCTTGCTTTTCATTTAAAAGTGAATACTCTTAATTGAAGTATTTGAATTAAATTTTAGATTTTCCTATGATTTTGCATGTTACAGTGTATTCGTGCACAGAAAAAGATTTCATGTTGATGTTCATGTTACCCAATTTTCTTTTATAGGTAACTTCAGATCTTCCAATAGTGTGGGGAAAGCAACAAATCACCATAGACCCAGATAATGTAGTTCCATACATTCTACACATATGCCCTTGGAAACGTGGTGTATTCAAAGGTATCAAATCTATTAAAATGTTATTGTTAAGTACCATACACTAAGGTGGAAACATTATATAAATAAATGGCCATAAGGGAAATTTAATTTTATGAAGAGTCTTCCAAACATTTATGGAAAACAAATATTATAAAAAACCTATGCATCATTTTCAAACTTTTTTGTAACAAAATAAACATGTGCTTTGATTTATTTTTCCACAGACTTTTTACAATCACCTTGTACATTTTGATTATTAGCTTTCTAAATAATCAAACTTTAGGGTTATATATTATATACCTAATATTGTATTATCCACTTATTTGTGGAATGAATTATTATAAGTAGAAATACTTAGTTAAGGGTATTTGAATTTAAAATTTGATAAATACTTTTATATATACCTATTTATGAACCTGATAGTATCTGTAAAATCTCTGTTTACAGATCTGGGCATTATAAAAACATCTACATATACTTCATGGATATATGAAAAATAAATTAAAGTTTTGTTATGTGTGAAGTTTTCTTCCTTTGTCTCTAATAAAGTATTCCTTTATAAAAATTACCCCAATGGTCCCTGAAGGGAATTGCTTACTTGGGAATGGAGATGAGAGGTATTCCTCCATGTAATTTGAAGGGAGGAATGTCAGAAATGTAGAGAAAATGACTAAAATTAAAGAGCTATGCTTCATCAAATAAATAAGTCATCCTATTTTGGGAAGAATTAAATGCCACAGTGGTAGTTAGATATTGCAGAATAAATCATTATAATGTAGGTAAGTGAACACAGAATTAGAACAATGGAAAGCATACACATAGTAAAAGTCTTTGACTCCTTGGAAGTACTAGCCTGAAATTCCTATGTATCTCAATAAAAAATTCTTTAAAAGAAAAGTCTATAACTAGCAGAAAGGACGTACTGTTATTACAAAGAGGAAAGTACAGAGAATAGACTGGATACCAGTATTAACAAGCAGAAGGGAAGTTTGAGAATGCCATCACAGTGAACTAATTATTAACAGTGTAACAGAATATACTGTTGGGAGAACCCACCTGCCAATCCTCACTCCCTACTTCTAGTGTACTAAAACTCAAATGTCAACACCACAATAGTTGACAGTACCTTCTGGAATATGCCCAGCACTTTCGAGAAGTTTTGCTTTACACAGCTCATTAATAAATCTCCATGTAACAAGTAGATTTGTGCTATAATCCCTTTACAGACCCTATTACATGCACTTCAGAGAAGTAATATGTTTTACTATTTTATCAGATAATCCAAATGTGAATTGTTTTATAGAAATTTAAATTTTGGGTATCATTTT
Organism: Oryctolagus cuniculus; assembly: GCF_964237555.1. Taxonomy (NCBI): domain Eukaryota; kingdom Metazoa; phylum Chordata; class Mammalia; order Lagomorpha; family Leporidae; genus Oryctolagus; species Oryctolagus cuniculus. The sequence goes on from NC_091453.1 coordinate 22,810,303, forward strand.
AATTGTCAATGGTAATCTTAATAGTTGGTGGATTTTGCTTAGTTGTGGGTGTTTTTTTTTTTTTTATTTTTAACTAGTCTTTCTTAAAAAACAATTCCTCCAGAATATTCATGATTATTTATCCAGCAGTGGCAGAGTATGTGGGGAAGAATGATCACCTGGTGAGCAAGGAAGCCAGGAAAACTACAGGGAACACACTCAGATTTGGTCATGGCACCTGACCCTGGCAACCTAATCCAATCCAATTATTTCCCAAGCCTCCACTCTAATCCGTGAACCCTTAGCATTAATCCATTAACTGTTAAGAAGACTTTGGGGGTTAAACATCCGTGTGTATTTGGGAAGCTAAGTATGGTTTAATCCATAAAAACATGCCTCTTCCTTGTAAAATCATTTGTTGATTTTGGCATTTTGTGAGACCATAAAATTTTGATACCTGTTTTCCTTAACCATATATGGACTTTAACACATGCTGCATCAGGGTGACTCAGAACCTTGATAAGTGTCTCTTCTGTTTGGTTGGAGATAAAATATAGGTTGTTAATTATTTTTAATATTTCTATTAAATACAAAGATGATTGTGATATTTTAAAGATTTATTTATTTATTTTAAAGTCAGAATAACAGAGGGAGGGAGGGAGGGAGAGAGAGAGAGAGAGAGAGAGAGATCTTCTATTCACTGGTTCACTCCCCAAATGGCAACAACAGCCAGGACTGGGCCAGGCCAAAGCCAGGAGCCAGGAGCTTCTTCCAGATCTCCCAAGTAAGGGGCAGGGGCTCAAGTACTTGGGCCATCTTCCATTGATTTTCCCGGGCCATTCACAGGGAGAAGAATTGGAAGTGGAGCAGCCAGGACTTGAATTAGCGCCCTTATGTGCCCAGATGGCAGCTTAACCTGCTATGCCACAATGCTGGCCCCAGTGAAGGGAAATATTAATCCCCACATCTGGGATTTGAGAGGGCTTCAAAAATGACAATTAGTTTGATCTGGACCTTGAAAGATTAAATGGGGATTTGTCAGCTAATGTGGATGAAGAGGACATCCCAGCAGAGAAAACAACCTTATAAAAAACACAGAGAAAACAGTTTACATAAATGAAAAAGAAAATGAATATGTTGGCATGTGTGGGGGCTAGGGAATGCAGAGTTACATACAGTTAAAAATGCAGGCAGACTTTTTAGGGCAGAGTTCTGTATTCTTATTGCAATGGGAGTCACTGAATATTTCTGAAGTGGCAAGAGGCATAAGTCAAGTAGTGATTTAGAAAGGAAAATCTGAAAGTAATATGTAAAACAGATGTAAAGAGACAGTTGGGGCAGTGATCTGGGAAATCATTTAGGAATCTTTAGTAATATTCCAGGTAATCCTTTCTTAATATTTGTTTGAGGCTTACTCCCAAAAGCAGACCCTCAGACAAGAGTATAAATGCAAGTAATTAATCCAAAAAGTAATTTTAAGAAGCACTGAGAGAATGGTGAAATAAGGTACTGAAGGGGAACCTCAAAAAAAGTAAGCTTGTTGGGGCAGGTGTTATGGCACAGCAATTTAAGCTTGTACTTGGAATGCCCACATCTCATCTGGAAATGCTTGGCTGAGTCCTAGCTACTCCATGACTCCAATCCAGCTTCCCGCTAATGTGCCTGGGAGGCAGCAGAAGGTGACCCTAGTGCTTGGGTTCCTTCCACCCACGTGGGTGTTCCAGATGGAATCACTGGCTCCTAGATTTGGCCTGGCCTAGCTTTGGATGTTGAGGGCATTTGGGGAGTGAACCAGGGGTAGAAAGATCTCTCTCTTTGTCTCTCCCTCTCTGTCACTTTGCCTTTCAAGCAAATAAATCTTTGAAAAAAATAACAATTATCAAATCACTGATGAGTACTATAGAACCTCACTGGAGATACTCAGAGAGATTGTTACAGTAAAGGGTAAGTGGTATTTTATCCACTAACTGCTGTCCATAATTGATTGAAGTTTGCCCTTAGGACAAATTTCTATGGCATTGGATTCCCACAAGCAGGAGCTGTAGGAAACAACTGGTGTGTGTGGGAATTCTCTGCTGAGAATTTAGTGGAACACTGGTAGCACATACTAACATTGGTGTCATATCATATTTATTCGGAGGGAGAAATTTTGAGAAATAAATGAATTTGATTTTTTATAGCAAGTTGCTGTGAGCTACAATTGTGTTCTAGGTGTGCTAGTTTGGAAATTTATTTTTGAATGTTTATTTGGCTATGGAGCAAAAAAATGAAGATTGGCTATTCTAAATGAGAGTTCAGAACAGACCAAACTATGTCTGCATTAGGGGGTTAGGAAACAGGAAAGTTTCAAGAGAAATAAAAAGGCAAAATGATGCTATATCAGGTTGAGTTTCCAGGGACTCAGACTCTGAGATGGGCAAGTAGCGTGCAGGATATTTATTAGGGAATGTATTCTGATTAAGACCTGTGGAAAGAAAAGTAAGAGTATATTGGCCAGAGAGAGAAGCTAAGCTTTTGAGGCAAGCTCAATAAAGGCTTTAGCCAACCCATCAAAGTCTTGAAAGCTGGGCTGGCCCTTTGGAGTTGTTTGTTTTGAGTTGGGAGAAGGAGCTTAGATCTTCCTGGTGCTGTGCTGATTAGTCATTGAGAGTAGCCTACATGTGCAAGAAATTTTGACCCCACAGGGTGAGGCTTTTTTTTTTCTTTTTAAAGCAAGGCAATGTCTAAAGATGGCTGACTTGATGCTCATCTACCAGCATCATTTTCAGTAGGCACAGGAGTCCTGGAAACATATGCAATCATAGTGTACACCACAGCTCCGGTTGTTGAAAACAATATGAAACTATAAAGGAGAAAAAAGAGTCTGATATACTTCTTATACTAAGCAACTCTAAGGAAGCTGATATCATAAACTGTGAAAAGGAAGCAATCAGGATAGACTTAATGGTTAAAGAGAGAAAATTTAGTTCATTCTTAACTTGAAAGATACTGTTTTTAACTAATTATTTTTTCATTTTATTTAAAAGAGAGACAGAGATCTTCTATCAGCTGGTTCACTCCCCAAACGCCAGCAAACGTCAAGCCAGAGCCAGGCTGAAGCCAGGAGCCTGGAACTCCATCCAGGTCTTCCACAAGGAGGACAGGATCCCTAATACTTGCCATTACCTGCACGCTCACAGAGTGTGCATTAACTAGAAGCTGGAGTGGACACAGGGCAGAAATCTAAATACAGGCACTCTGATGTGGGATGAGGGCATCCTCAGGCCAAATGCCTGAACCTCAAAATTATTTTTTTGTGTCCATGGATTTGGTAAAATAGAAAATATTGAAACAGTCGGCTTTTTTCAATGGAAAAAAGGAAACCTTAAAGAAAAAGAACAAACTAAGCAAAACCCAACATGTGTGAACTTGCAGAATTAATATGTTAATGATTGGATACATTAAAACGTGATGGCAGGGCAGGCACTGAGGCTTAGTGAGCTAAACCTCTGCCTTCGGCACCAGCATCCAACATGGGCACTGATCCTAGTCCCAGCTGTGCCTCTTTTGAGCCAGCTCTCTGCTGTGGCCTGGGAAAGCAGTAGATAATGGCCCAAGTCCTAGGGCCCCTGCACCCACATGGGAGACCCAGAAGAAGCTCCTGGCTCCTTGCTTTGGATTTGCCCAGCTCTGGCCATTGCAGCCATTTGGGGAGGGAACCAGGGGAGGGAAGACCTCTCTCTCTGTCACTGCCTCTCTCTGTAACTCTACCTCTCAAGTAAATAAATAAAATCTTTTAAAAAAAAAGTGATGGCTTTGGGCCTGCATTGTGGCACAGCTGGTTAAGCTGCTGCTTGCAATGCCAGCATCCCACATGAATGCTGGTTCAAATCCCAGCTGCTCTACTTACAATCCAGCTGCCTGCTAAGGCGCCTGGGAAAGTAGTGGAGGATGGCCTGAGAGCTTAGGCCCCTGCACCCATGTAGGAGACCTAGATGGAGTTCTAGGCCCCAGGTTTTCTGCTGGCCCAGTCCCAGATGTTAGGGAGTGAACTAACTGATAGAAAATTCTCTCTCTTTCTCTCTGCCTTTTAAATGAATAAATAATATTTTAAAAAACATGACTTAAGTCTCTCTTTAACAATTATAAAATGATTTCTCTAGGTAAATATTCAAATGCAAAAAGCTAATATTAAAGTCTACTATTACAAGATTAGAGTATAACAAACTGTAGAAGCACAGTAATGCTTGCTACTTATTTGCAGTAGTGAAATATGCAACTGTATTTGTTTATCTTAGGTATAAGCTCTTTATTTTTCCCACAAGACTAATATTTACATGAAAATTAGTATACTTTATTGGTTACCATGAACTTAGTAACAATACTTCTTATATTTATTTTATTGTAATTATAATATGATTAAACATATAATTCAAAATTGGCTATAAATAAGAATGTTTACAACATAGAGTAATTCACTCCTGTCTTACTGCTAAGAAAATTAACTGATATGTATAAGAATTCAAGTTACAAAATTTGATATAACCTGCATGACTGTTTTTAATAATTTGTTCTAGTTGCTCTTAATAATCTACAGAGGGCCTATGTCTCTAGCATGACTGAAGATGTCACACTAATGAAATAAAAGTTGTTTAAAAATATTTAGGGATTTCCATTTCTATAATATATCAAAAAAGATTCTCAGGAAATCCTCTCCCAACCATTTTTCAGTTTTTTAAGATTTATTTACTTATTTGAAGGCAGAGTTACAAAGGGGGGGGGGAGAGACAGGGGGAGGGAGAATCTTCCATCTGCTGGACTCAAATAGGCACCCATGTGGGATGCCAGCACTGCAAGCAGAAGCTTAACCTGCTGCACCACAGCACTGGCCCCAAATCCTCTCCCAACTGAGAACTTGAGGTTAAACACACAAAGAAACAAAGAATGGATGAATCTATTCTAGCGAGTCAGCACTGGAGATGGCATTTGTGCTGGATCTGTGTGGTGGTTTCTGTCATACTAATCAGTTCCTCTAAGTTGTGAGTATCATAGGCATAATACAATTTCAAAAAGCAGATTTTAATAGCAAACGAATCAGTGTCTAAACTTGGTAAGGATACCCCTAGAGCCCCTTCCTTTATCTATGAAACTAAATAATTTGGAGTTTGGTGGTTCAAAAATATAATGTGGAATCTGAACCCCAAATCATGCAAGTGTGATGATTTTGTTTCTGATTCCCATTTATGGCTCCTAAAGCTGTGATTTCATGTCACCACCAAGTAAGAGAGAGAGAAGGAAAGACAGAAAAAGTGTTTTTAAGGCAGACTTAAATAACACTACTTTTGCTCAGCATCACATTCTGAAAATACAGGTGACAAGCAGCACTTCCCACCACATATAACATTAGAAAGTAAACTTTGAAGTGAATTTGTCATTTTAAAGATGGCAATTGGTAAATATATGTCTGAAGAAAGTGTATCTTTTCAGAGAGTAGCGAAATGTCAACTAGAAAGAATAAATGCATCTTGCTGAAATTCAGGCTCAAGACAAGAACAACTTCATTAAACATTTTGTTTTGACATTAAACAGAAGTTTGCTGAGAAGACATTTTAAAAAGTCTTTCCCAAAGCTGAGTGAAAGCTTGTTCGCGATGGCATGCTTGTGCCAGTGTCGTGATAGATTCTTTCCAAGTGTAATACATTTTTAGGAATGGATCTTGGCTAGAATTTATAGTTATGTTTTACTTTTCAGCAAGTAAAATAAGTACTTTTGGTTGCCATTTACAAAACCTCAGGTGATTGTTCACATTGTCAAGCTTCATCATTGTTACTCTCTGGAGCTACTGGGTTACTAAGGGTCATGGACAATAAGAGTTTCATACCACTATAACATAAATACTCCTGATAGAAACGGGATTTGCTAATCTCATTGGGAACCACCTTAAACATTGGTTTGTATTTCATTTTGTAATGTGGAGTAACAGTTTATATAGCACGTTGGTGACTACATTAAACTGAGTCTGTAGTATTCTGGAACATCTAAAGACTTGTCATCTTAAGGACCTGAAGTATATGCTGTGTTTAAAAAAAATGATTGTTGTACGGTATTCAGAAGCAGCTTTAGGCTATTAGATCATGATCAACATACCAGATTCTTCCAGTCTGATTTTGGTTCATACATTTAAATGACTCTCAATGATTCTTATAGCCTTTCTCTGTCACATTTCCAAAAACTTTGTAAGCAAAGGGGAGGGAGATATTCAATTATGTCTGTATCTCTGCTCCCATTTTCCATAAATAAAATGTCATTGATTATTCTTTATTTTCAAGAAAAAGAATATAAAATTATATTACTCAGCCTTTAATCCTGAGCCTTGATATTTGGATTTTACAAGAAAATATTAAATTAAAGAAAAGCAATCCTCAATTCAAAAAGAAATGAGTTGTATTCTAATAAATGGTTATCTTGTTGATTGGTAAAAGAAGCATTTTGATAACTCAACCACTTCAGTGTTTAGCAAAGAAAAAAAGTCATCTTTTTCTGAATAAAACTTTTGCTATTGAAAATATCATGGCTATAGTTTGTATTTTTATTAGTTTTTTTTCCTGACACTCTATTCAGACAAATTGCAAATCTCTATTCAGTCATTGTATAGAGTTTCTATTACTCACTACTATTATTTCTGATGTGTCTATAAATTTAACAAAATGATCTAATAAATTTTCTGTTGCTTTTACAAACTCAACCACCAACAAGTTTTTATTTTTTTCCTTTTGTGTCAGTTGAACTTATCCTAAAGAGTGGAATTTAGAAAACCAAGTAAACACATGTACAGAGACTATGAAAAATTACCATATTTTGGAAACTAATATTCCACTCATAATCATTATCTGCATTTAGTTTGAAGATTCATTGCTAAAAATCAGATTGCTTGCTGAGTCTAATGTAATTCTTTATAATAAGTGTGGAAGGATTAGGCTGCTTATCTCTTCCACAGTAGCTGATCAATAACCAAAACTAAAGGAGAAATTTTGAAAGTTAATTGTTTAGAAATAAAATTAAAATGAACTTGCTGTGGGAAAAAGTGTTTCATTGTACAAACTGTGTGTAAATCAATGGTATGATCCTACTAAGCATTGTTTAAAAAGTCCTTTCAATTAAAATGCAAACTATTGAATGTCCTTTAACTGCCTCTATGATTCACTTGACCTATTTCTACTTTTTAAGGTAAATATTTAACTTCTCATCCTGTTACATATAAACTTTTTATACTTATATAGGATTTTGTAAGTGTTTCACCAGTGATTGCCCAATTTACATTTGTTAAGGAATAATAAAATGTGATAAATTTTAAGAGTGAGTTGGAGGAAGGAAAAATACATTGAATATATATAGACTGAAATGAGTTAGAGTGGAGAACGTGTACTTTTAATTCTTGATAGTGCTTCAGTCTTTCAGATATTGATCAGGCTTCCTTATTATTCAGTCCACATGTATTGTGTGACATGTGTAGGCCTATTCAAATATTGGCTTTATCTCACTGAATTGTTTTCTTAATTTCCCTCTCAAATTGTCCTTTACTCGTGTCTAGAAATGCAACATTTTTGCATGCTGATTTTGCTTCAAGAAAATTTTTCAAGTGTTTCACCACTTTTTTGTGGCATCATCAAGATTTCCAAAATATAACAAATATAAGGAAAGAATATCACTGTTGGCTTTTCTGTTTGGATGTCTTTATTACTATTTTTCTACATAATTGCTGCGGCTATGGAGTCCAGTACTTTGTTGAACAGAAGTAGAAGAAGCAGGCTGCTTCTTTTATGTTGTTCTGTATCATAGAGGAAAATTTTCAGTCTTTCATCATTGAGTATGATCTTAGCTGTGAGTTTTTCAGACATGGATATTGTATTTAACACACTCTTTTCTGTTTGTAGTTTATGAAGCTTTTTTTAAGGAACACATCAATAGAAATTATGACATTTCCCCCTCTATTATATCAGTGTAATCTATTACACTGTGTTTTCATTGTCCATTGTCTCAGATATTTCCTAATTTCCCTTGTGATTTCTTCTTTGGTATCTTAGTTCTATAAGAGTATGTTGTTTAATTTCTATATTTGTAAATTTTCCAGTTTTCCTTCTTTTTTGACTTGTAATTTCCTACCACTGTGATGAGAAAATATTATTCACATAATTTCTGTCTTTCAAAATTTTTTGAGACTTGTGTTGTGGCCTAACGTCATTTATCCTGAAGAGTGTTTGATTCTCATTTGAGAAGAATTTGTGTGCTACTATTGTTGGAGAGAATGTTCTATAAATTAATTAGGTCATTATTATGTAATGTTGTTCATGTCCTCTATTTACTCGTCTTCTTTCTAGTTGTTCTATCCATCATTGAAAGCTAAGTATTGAAACCTCCAATAGTTATTGTTGAATTGTCTATTTCTCCATCTAATTCTGTCAGTTTTCATCTGATATATCCTGGATCTCTGGTTTTTTGGTTTTGTTGTGTGTGTACATAATTTTTATATCTTCTTGATATGTTGACTTTCTAATCAATATATAATACTCTTCTTTATCTCATAAACTTTTCATATATATAACAAATTAATGGTACCTAACATAAAAGATTCTTAATGAATTGATAAAGAAAATGTAACACACACACACTGGAATATTATTCAGCCACAAAAAGAATGAAGTTCTATCTTTGCATCAAAATGGTTGGAAATGGAGGAAATCAAGTTGAGTGAGTGAAATAAGCTAGAGACAGAAAGACAAGTACTATGTTTCTCTCTTATATATGGGAGCTAAAATTAAAAAAAAAAACCTGTGTGTATCAGTTTTGCTGCAAATGGTTTCATCAAGTTTTGTTTTACATCTTTGTCAAACAAACTGATAAGAATTATGTACTATTTGCAGCATTGTAAACTGCAAATGTACTACTGGCAGCAGAGTATAAGATCTCAGACGTCCATGCTGTATGGGACGCTGAGAGGACTGCAGGGAAGACCACTCCCCTAAGGCATCTTTGGATAGAATTTCTGATATCTTACTTGTAATCTGATTAATTTCTTTTGCTAACCTGGAAGAGATTATTTAACATCATGTTTAAATGCAATATATTAGGATTCATGTAACTTAAAATATTTTAGCAATCATTATGAATAAAAGACATGTAAAATTATTCAAAATGTTTCATTTACCCAAATTAAATGTAAAATTTCAAAATATGATATAAAATTATTAATAGTATTATTAACATTCTATTTTATACTTAGTCTTCCATGTATTATGTATACTTCACACTTATAGCACATCTCAGTTAAGACTACCAACCTTTTAATTGCTCAATATTCACCAGTGACTAAGAGCTACCATATCAGACACAACATTTAAGTTACCTATTTGGGAGAAGCTTTGGATTTTCTGTAAACACATGAAATACCTGTAATTCTCATTCACGTACACAAGTTAAGATATTATTTCTCCACATTTTAGGTATTGCTTTCAGTTAAAATCAGTAGTATCTTACTATTTGGTTCCATCCCCTAGACAGGAATAATAAGAAAATAAATTAAGATACCACTTGTTGAGTACTTACTCTGTGTTTTTCTTTCTTTACATGTCTGTTTTATTTGAAATTAGTTTTGCAAACATACATGATTATAATTTATATGAAAATAGCTTTACTTGAAGACCTTTATCCAAGGAGACCATACTCCAAAAGAATATAATTCCTTCAAAAACATTGTTTTGAGGAGAAAAGTTGTCTATCAAGTAAAAACTAAGAAAATCTTGATGTTTAATTTTAGTTCTACTTATTCATAATAAAATCTGGGACCCAGTGTTGTGAAGTAACAGCTTAAGGTGCTGCCTGAGATGGGGGCATCCCATGTGAGCAACAGTTAGGGTTAGGATTTCCTGGATGGAGTCCCAGGTTTCTAGAATTGGCCTGGCCTGACCCTGGACATTGCAGCCATTTGGGGATGAAGCAGTGGATGGAAGATCTGTGGGTGTGTGTGTGTGTGTTTCCCTCTCTCTCTTTAACTCTGCCTTTCAAATTAATAAAATAAAACTTCAAAAAATATGAATTTTACCTCAATTCAATTGCACAATATTGATAAGCATTGATATAAGCTGTTTATGGAGCATGACAGGGAACTTATGGTCCTGAGTGCAAAGCTTTATGTGAAGCCAACATTGAGATATCAGGGACAATTTCTGAATTATTCCTGCAAGTATATACACATGTTAAAAATGCATGCCAAGGCCACCACTGTGGCATAGTGGGTAAAGCTGCCACCTGCAGTACCAGCATCCCATATGGGTGCCCATTCGAGTCCTGCTGCTCCACTTCCGATCCAGCTCTCTGCTATGGCCTGGGAAAGCAATAGAAGATGACCCAAGTTCTTGGGCCCCTGCACGAGCATGGGAGACCTGGAAGAAGCTCCTGATTCCTGCCTTCAGATTGGCACAGCTCTGGCCATTGTGGCCTCTGGGGAGTGAACTATCAGATGGAAGACCTCTCCCTCTGCCTCTGCCTCTTTGTAACTCTGTCTTTCAAATAAATAAATAAATCTTAAAAAAATGCATGCCAATCTTGTATAAGACAATTCCAGAGAATGACAATTTTTGACAGTAACAAGTTTTGTAATAAAATGTTTAATATTTTACATGGTAAATGTTTATAGGAAAGTTAAATCTTGAAATATTAGTATATTATATAAAACAAAATAATGTTCTAAAATAAGGTAATAGAGCACTAAATATTACTTAGGAATGAAATTTGTAAAGTCAACTATGACCAAGAGGTGTTCTGAAAGTTCTTCAGTTCTATTACTTGCTACTTCTGAATTGTTACACAAAAACTGTTGAAATTGACTGTTTTAATAGAGATTTTGAAAATATTTACTATAGCATTATATTAAATTGTTCTTTAACCCCGCTGAGGTTAATTGTGTTTCTGATACCTATATTTTATTTGGCTTCATAAGTTTCAAGCCACGGTAACTTCAATACCTGAAACTGATATTTCATTGTAGAAAGCTAACTCCTTGTTAATCTGACAGTTTGCACCTATATATTGCAGGTAAAATTTCATTTTCTGTTAAAACCAAAGAAGATGATGATGATTCATCTCAAGAGTTATATGCAGATATTAAAGATTCCTTTGAGAATTCACTGGCAGATCTGCCCCCTATCTTTATTGAGGAAAACTCAGGTAAAATTGTTATGATAGAAAATTTCATGATTAGTCTGCATCAACCTTCAACATCATTCACTTTTCAATGAACTATATACTTTAAATACATAATACATATGAAAATTATTGTTTGTGTCAGTGAAAATGTTACTGCATTATTTCAGGATTAGCTTTCTGTAGCTCAATTTCTAGATTTCTGCTATTTTAAATTTTTTTTAAAAAATTATTTCGGTCTTTGAAAGAATTAGAGAGAGAGGAGAAGAGACAGAGATGTTCTATCTGCTGGTTCACTCTCCAAATGGCCGAAACAGCAGGCTCTGGGCCAGGACAAGGCCAAGACCCTGGAGCTTCTTCTGGGTCTCTCACATGGGTGCAGGGGCCAAGCACTTGGGCTGTCTTCAGCTGCTTTCCCACATGCATTATCAGGGAGCTGTGTTGGAAGTGGAGCAGCCAGGACAAGAACTGGCACCCATATCTGATGCCAGTGTCACAGGTAGCAGCTTTACCTACTACATAACAAAGGCAGCCCCTTTATTTTTCTTTTAATTTTTTGATGATATACTTTCAATTTACTTTATAATCACAAGCCTAACCCTACACTAAATAAATTCAATAAGTAATAAGTAGAAAAACCACTGTTTCTCAAGAGTATAGATAAGGGTTATAAACAATCAAATCTCAAAAATTCTATTTTGCTCATATATATTACATTTTTTGTAGTACTCTATATATTAGTTACCACAACTTAGAGAAACTATATATCTTTCTTTTTGTGACTGGCTTATTTCACTAAGCACAAATGTCTCCAATTGCATCCATTTTGTTGCAAAAGACAGGATTTCATTCATGTATTTTCATTCATCTCATTTCATGTGATCTTTATTGAATGAGTATTAGGGTTCTTCAGAGAAATAGAAACTATGAGATCTATCTGCTAATGAGAGAGAGAGAAAGTTTTTAATGGATTGTCTAACATCCTTGTGGTAGTGAAGCTGGAAAGTCCAAAATCTTAATGGTGAGTCAGTAGGCTAAAATTTCAGATAAGAGTTGACACTGCAGTCTTGGATCTCAATTCCTCAGGACAGGCCAGAAACTCAGACACGTTTCTGTGTTGCAGTACTGAGAAATAACAGCTGGTTCTTTGGGAGCCTTAGTCTTTACAATTAGAGCCTTCAAATCATTGGAAGAGGACCACTCACATTCTAGAAGATAATATGTTTTACTTAAAGTCTACTGATTTCAGTGTTAATTACATTTAAAAAATAGATTTGCAGCAATATATTGGCTGGTGTTTGACCATACTACCAGGCACTATATCCAGTCAAATTAGCCCATGCAATGAAGTATCACAGAATGCATGGATTAGAAAGTGGAAATTAGACAATATCCACAATGATTTAGATAAGGAAGAGCAGTTAGAGCCAACTAAGTCACTGTAACAGCAAATTGGATTTAAAATGAAGATAACCAAGTATTTTATGATGGTAACTGGGATAAAAAATACCACTGAAGATAAAAAAATCTCAGAGACTAGCATGAGATGGCTGTCCTGAGAGGTTTGTTTGTATCTTGGTGAACAGAAGAATAATCACAGAAATTTAGAAGAATAAGAGGGCCTGGCACTGGGACATAGCAGGTAAAACCACCACCTGCAACACTGGTTGCTGGTTTTTGTACCAGCTGCTCCACTTCTGATCTGGCTCCCTGCTAATGCACCTGGGAAAGCAATGGCAGATGACCCAAGTGCTTGGAACCCTTCCACCTACATGGGAGACCCAGATGGAGTTCCAGGCTCTTGACTTTAATCTGGCCCACTGCAAATATTGTGGCTATCTGGGGAGTGAACCAGCAGGTTTAAAATCTCTCTCTCTCTGTCTCTCCCTGCCTCTGTAACTCTGATTTTCAAAGTAAATAAATATATCTTTAAAAATAATAGAATAAGACAGTCTGGGTGATTATGATGCTTAGCACAATTTTGTATTTCCTAATGTTGATGTGATAACAAGACCTTTCCATGGCACCATGCAGTTGTCAAATTAAATCTTTGGATGTGAAACTAGGTGACAAGAATAATAAAATCGATTTAAAAGTTTAGGGTCTCTTTGTTAAAACCATACTGAATTCATACTGATGAAGTTAAAGAATAGACGAATGTTGTAAACAGATTATGTAAAGATTTAAGCCCTTACCATTGTCTAAGGCAGAAGAGCCATGAAGGGAGGCAGTAAAAGTGTTAAAAAGAATAATTTGGAAGAAAATCGAGATATTATGATGTTATGTTAATGAAGTAAAACACAATCATGTCTAATAAAAACAAATTAGGCTGCATGTTGACAGATGGCAGGGATATTAAGAATTGGAAAGATACATCTAATAATATTACAGGTATCCCTAATCATTCACCTAGGCCTTCTCATCCTCATACTCTCACACAAGGTCAACTTTTCTATCTCCTATAATAACATGGGTCCTTTTTCACAAACTTTTCAATACTGTAATTCTCTTCAATTAGAGAAATTATCCTGTTTTCCTTGCAGCAAAGAAATGAAAGCAACAGCTAAACAAGAATTTTAAAGCTTCCAAGTATGGAACAGTGAAAAATAATAACAGTTTTAATGAGAACAAGAACAAAACAGGAAATTTCATGCATTATAATGGAGATTTGAATTGATAACAAAGTTTTTGAATAGAACATTTACAATATGTTTAAAAACTTTTTAAGAATTCCTTATCTATTTTGATAAAATGACCCAGTTTAAGAAACTTGTTAAAAATAAAATAATCAAAGATATGAGCAAAGTATTCTATATAAGAATGATCTTGATGTGATCCATTATGTTGAATAATTGAAACAAAAATTTAATAGTGAATATTTTCTGAATATTATGTATATATTTACATATATGAATATATCAATGTTATAGTATGTACATCCAGCATATTCATATATGTATGTACATATTTATGCATCTATATCTTTAATGATATATTAAGCCTATAAATTTATATAAAAATTAAGTACTATTCGTTTGGTTATGTGGTTATGAATGATTTTTATGTTCTTCATGGCTTTCAGGAATTTCTCAAATTGCTATAGTAAATGTTATTGATTTTACAATGAGAAATTGTTTCAATATACTTATGGTTTAGAGTTAAGTAATGTTCAATAATTATTATTTTTGTACTCTCATTAATAAACCATCCTCTAATATCATTGTAACCAATTATTTTATATTTAATGTACATTTTTAGAATTATAAGAATTAAGTCAGCCATATCAGAATGTTGCCACATGTGAGAGTCACATCAATTAAAAATAGTAGGTATTAGAACAGCCCTTGTCGTGAATGTTCTATTTTTCTTTTCTTTTTTTTTCTTTCTGAATACCATTGGTTGAACTCTTACCTAACATAGAATTAATCAAATGTGTATACAATTGAAAAATAGATCTTGGGAAAAAAATAAGATTAGGAATGAGAAAGGGAAGAGGAAGTTTGTAACTGTAAAGCTCTATAGTTCTGCATGCATGCCTACAGACTTACTTCTTTTTTAAAAAAACTTTTATATAGTAGATAAAAATTTCCAAAGTACAGTTTAAAGATTACAGTGGCTTTCCCCCCCATAACTTCCCACCACCCCATAATCCTCCCATCTCCCACTCCCTCTCCCATTCTATTCACATCAAGATTCATTTTCGATAATCTTTATATACAGAAGATCAATTTAGTATATATAAAGTAAAGATTTCATCAGTTTGCACCCACACAGAACACAAATTGCCAAATACTGTTTGAGCACGAGTGATATCATTAATTCACATTGAACTACACATTAAGGACAGAGATCCTACATGGGGAGTAAATGTACAGTGACTCCTGTTGTTGACTTAACAAATTGACACTCTTGTTTAAGGCGTCAGCAATCTCCCCAGGCTCTAGTCATGAGTTGCCAAGGCCATGGAAGCCCCCTGAACTCGCCGACTTTGATCTTATTTCAACAAGGCCATAGTCAAAGTTTGTTTGTTCTACTTAATACGATTGGTTGAGCTATGTAATTAACACACAATTATTCTTAGGTGTTTAAAGTTAACTGAAAAGTGATCTCTGTTAAATATAAGAGTAGGAATAAGAGAGGGAGGGGATGTACAATTTGGGACATGCTTAAGCTGACTTGCCCCAAGTGGTGGAGTTAGAAATGTGCCAGATGATTCCAATACAATCCCATCAAGGTTGCATGTACCAATGCCACCTCACTAGTCCAAGTGATCAATTTCAGTTCATAATTGATCATAATGATAGGTCTAAGAGTCAAAGGGATCACATAAATAAGACTAGTGTCTGCTAATACTGATAGAATTAAAAAGGGAGAGAACAATCCAACATGGGAAGTGGGATACACAGCAGACTCATAGAATTGCAGTTGTCCTAAACAGACTTACTTCTAAGTGTACAGTTTAGAAACTTCCCATTAAACTGAGTGGGTAAATGCCATCTCAAGTGATAAAGTGACCAAAGTAAGTGTTAAAGTGATCATATGGGGCCAGCGCCGCGGCTCACTAGGCTAATCCTCCGCCTTGTGGCGCCAGCACACCGGGTTCTAGTCCCGGTCGGGGGGGGCCGAATTCTGTCCTGGTTGCCCCTCTTCCAGGCCAGCTCCCTGCTGTGGCCAGGGAGTGCAGTGGAGGATGGCCCAAGTCCTTGGGCCCTGCACCCCATGGGAGACCAGGATAAGTACCTGGCTCCTGCCATCGGATCAGTGCAGCGCGCCGGCCGCAGTGGCCATTGGAGGGTGAACTAACAGCAAAGGAAGACCTTTCTCTCTGTCTCTCTCTCTCACTGTCCACTCTCCCTGTCAAAAAATAAAACAATAAAAATGAGCAGACTCATAGAATGACATTCGCTTTAAATAGCACTCTGACTTTAGAATCAGCCCGTAAGTTATTCTGGTCTGGCTGAAAAGCCCATGAGAGCATTTCAGGCATGGAAATCAATCAATGTGATACACCACATTAACAAACTGCAGAAGAAAAACCATATGATTATCTCAATAGATGCAGAGAAAGCATTTGATAAAATACAACACCCTTTCATGATGAACACTCTAAGAAAATTGGGTATAAAAGGAACATTCCTGAATATAGCCCTACCATACAACCCAGCCATCCCACTCCTTGGAATTTACCCAAAGGAAATTAAATAGGCAAATAAAAGAGCTGTCTGCACCTTAGTGTTTATTGCAGCTCAATTCACAATAGCTAAGACCTGGAATCGACCTAAATGCCCATCAACAGTAGACTGGATAAAGAAATTATGGGACATGTACTCTATAGAATACTATACAGCAGTCAAAAACAATGAAATCCGGTCATTTGCAACAAGATGGAGGAATCTGGAACATATCATGCTGAGTGAAATAAGCCAGTCCCAAAGGGACAAATATATGTTTTCCCTGATCGGTGACAACTAACTGAGCACCTAAAAGGAAACCTGTTGAAGTGAAATGGACACTATGAGATATAGTGACTTGATCAGCCCTTTTCCTGATTGTTGATGAACAACTTAATACTTTATCCCTTTTAGTATTTTTTGTCCTACTTAATACTATTGGTTGAACTCTGTAATTAACACACAATTATTCTTAGGTGTTTAAATTTAACTGAAAAGTGATCTCTGTTAAAATCTCTGTTAAATATAAGAGTGGGAATAAGAGAGGGAGGAAAGGTACAATTTGGGACATGCTCAATCTGACTTGCCCCAATTCAATCTCATCAAGGTTGCATGTACCAATGCCGTTTCACTAGTCCAAGTGATCAATTTCAGTTCATAATTGATCATAATGATAGGTCTAAGAGTCAAAGGGTTCACACAAACAAGACTAGTGTCTTCTAATAGTGATGGAATAAAAAAGGGAGAGAACAATCCAACATGGGAAGTGGGATACACAGCAGACTCATAGAAGGGCAGATGTCCTAAACAGCACTCTGGCCTCAGAATCAGCCCTTAAGGTATTTGGATCTGGCTAAAAAGCCCATGGGAGTATTTCAGGCATGGAAAGCCAAGATACCTTGGCAAATAAAATGACCTAAATGAAAGTTCTCTGTGAGTGAGATCCCAGTGAAAAGAATGGGCCATCAAAGAAGGAGGTACCTTTCTCTGAAGAGAGGAAAGAACTTCCACTTTGACTATGGCCTTGTCTAAATAAGATGGGAGTTGGCGAATTCAAGAGGCTTCCTTAGCCTTGGCAGCTCATGACAAGAGCCTCGGGTGATTACTGACATCATAAATAAGAGTGTCAATTGTTACATCAACAACGGGAGTCACTGTTCATCTGCTCCCCATGAAGGAACTCTGCCCTTAATGTGTTGTACTATGCAAATTAACGGTAAAACTACTAATAAAAGAGAACTCTATACTTTGTGTGTCTTTGTGGGTGCAGTCTGTTGAAATCTTTACTTAGTATATACTAAGTTGATCTTCTGTATATAAAGATATTTGAAAATTGATCATGATGAAAATGGGATGGGAGAGGGAGTGGGAGATGGGATGGTTGCGGGTGGGAGAGAAGTTATGGTGGGAAAAGCCGCTATAATTCAAAAGTTGTACTTTGGAAGTTTATATTTATTAAATAAAAGTTGAAAAAAAAAGAAAGCCAAGACACTGTGGCAAAAAATAAATAAATAAAAATGTCCTACATGGAGGATCTCCATGAATTAGATCCAAGTGGAAATAAGGGGCATTCAGTGGGGCCAGTGCTGTGGAATAACAGGTAAAGCTTCGGCCTGCAGTACTGGTATCCCATATGGTCGCTGGTTCATGTCCCAGCTGCTCCACTTCCAATCCAGCTCTATGCTATGGCCTGGGACAGCAGTAGAAGATGGCACAAGTGCTTGGGCCCCTGCACCCGCGTGGGAGACCCAGAAGAAGCTCCTGGCTCCTGGCTTTGGATTGGCGTAGCCCGGCCATTGCTTCTCCTTCTCTCTGTGCAACTCTGACTTTCAAATAAATAAGTAAATCTTAAAAAAAAAGAAGGGGCATTCAAGGAAGGACATACTTTTCTCTTAAGTGAGGAGAGAGCTTCCACTTTGCCTTTGGCCTTGCCTAATACTGACAGAGTTTGGTCTCAAAAGGCTTCTATAGCCTGAGCAACTCACGACAAGTGCCTTGGGTGATCACTGACATCATACATAAGAGTGTTAATTGTTAAATTAACAGCAGAGGTCACTGTGCACTTACACCCCATGCAGGACCTCTGTCCTAAATGAGTCATACTATCAGATTTAACTGTAAAACTTATTCTCAGTTAGTGTGTGTGTCTGCAAGTAGTTGAAATCTTTACTTAATATAGAGTTGGTCTTTTGTGTATAACATTAATTAAAAATGAATCAATGGAGAATGGGACTGGGAATGGGAGAGGGAGGAGGAAGGGGGGAGGGCAGGTATGGTGGGAAGAATCACTGTATTCTTAAGATGTATTCATGAAATTTATACTCCTTAAATAAAAGGTTTCTAAAAAGAAAAAGCAATAGGTATCATTGTCCCCATGGTGATTTATTTCACGTGTCAAGTTTGCTGGGCCATGATGACCAGATATTTGGTCAAATTTAATTTGAATGTTTCTGTGAAAGTGTATTTTGGATGAGATTAACACTGAATTCAGTGGATTATAAGTACAGCTAGGTACTCATAACTGTTTTTGATAGCCAAATTATTACAATAGTATGGAATCTCATGCAGCATAATACAGAACAATCCAGTGCAGAAAAATATAATGTCATGCACTATAACAAATTACAGTGTCATTCAATGCTGAATACTACAAAATAGTGTAAAGCAATACAGTGCAATGCAAACCAATAGATTCATGAAGATTTTTTAGAAGATAGAGGTTCTGAGATTCCACTAGTGTAGGCCTGTTATTTTATAGATGAGGAAAGTGAGGTCCAAAGAGGTTAGTGGTTTACCTAAATAAGTTAATCTAGCACAACAGTTCTTGAAATCTTTTAAACATTGTAATACTGAATATGCATACATATGCATAGTGAATATGCATACACTTTACTGAAACTGGAAGACATGGTAAGCCATGAACACTGGAAGACAAAATAGTATCAAAATAAGAAGCTGTACAGATGAGGGGGAAGAGAAGTAGTGTGGATTTGATGACAAGTACAAAACCTCACTATACAAGGCCTTTATGATGATCTCAGATTCAGTTTCAGGGTGGAGGGTGTGACTTTGCACATCACCAGTGGCAGAATTGTTAGCTTTAAAAAAAAAGTCAGAAACCAATCTGTAAATGTCATTGTCATCATTTAGTACCTAGTCCATTCTGGCTTTCTTTTGACTAAATTACTAGGTTCCTATAACTGACTTCTAAGAAAACTGAAATCTCATGTTCCTGACCTTCTCCCTTGACTACATTTTTAAGCTATTGAAAATATACCATTGGGAGTTGCAATGCTTTATTTATTTATGAATTTCTATATACAATTATGTGAATACCTTGTCAATTGGGGAAACTTTCTTTTGAAGGATTAATTCTTAAAGTATTCATACATTTGCTTTAATGAATTTAATAAATTATAACTTAATTAGTTACTGGGGCAAGCATAGTGCCAGGAACTTTCACCGGACATTCTCCTCATAGTCATACAGGACACACTTCCTTTATTATTCACAAACTGTCATAAGCAGCTTTTCGTCCTGTCCTTGGCTTTCTTGAAAAATGAGTGCATTACAGAGTTTCAAAATGAAGTCTGTCATGATGCTCAAATTTGTAGGTTACAAATGGTATTCTGAAATCTATATTAAGAAATGTTTTGTTGTTTTGTTTTTCAGCTGATAATTTTAGCAGTTTAAAAATCTGGTATCATCTTGAGATACACAGCACTCCTAGACCACCCTTAAAAATTATGGAAATAAACTGTATTGCTCTGGTAAGAAGCCATTACATGTTCATAGATAGTCCTTGTACAAGTAGCTAGAGCTCTTGTTGCACACTAAATTGCTATCCCTAAGAACATCCATATCAATGAATATGTTGAGATAAACTATTCAATTATAGCAAATTCATTTTTAAGTCCTGTACTATGGACTTTGAATGTTCTTGGAGAATCTATTTCTATTACATGGCATCCTATGGTGACTATACTAATTGGCATTCACCTCTTTGTTTCAAGAGTGACTAGAATAAATTTAAACTTAGCCTGCATGCTTTTAATCATATATATGATAAAAGCAGGATTGTACTCTCTAGTCTTGTTCATTATTGATTTTCTGGTTTGTACAATAGGCCCTTCATTTCAAAACATATCTGAAGCAATTGGCAGACTTGGGATTTAAGTAGTAGTGGCTAAGAATAGGATTTTCATACTTAAATTATTAAAGTGTTAGTAAATATGACTGAAATTATTTAATGAAGTGAAGTATTGAGAGTTGTCTTAAATGAAACATTAGGACATGGTATTAATAGTGTTTTAATGACATTTAATTCTTTTATTACTAGCACTCAAACATTTAGTCTGATAATTACAAAATTACATAATTTTCCTTTTTAAACATGCAGATAGATTTCTTCACAGAATTGATTAGAATCTTGAACTTTGGTTCCAATAAATAAAAAGTAAGAAAAATATGAAATACATTTTTGTTTGTAACTTGATTATTTGCTTACCTCGTTTCTAAGTAAATCTCCATTGAGGCGTAGCAAATGGATGGTTAAAATACTGAAACGCACTCCAGTATAGTTTGCAGAAATATCATCTTCTAAATGAAAAATTGTTTAATATGATGACAGTAGCATCATTCCACTCAACAAAAACTGTATTTCTGTGACCTGATTATCACTGTGGCGTGCAAGCTTTCACAAGCAACATTTAGACCAGCAATGATTCTAAATAGACTTTCAAAAAACAAAACTCTTCATGGCATCTTTACTCCACATTACAGAAAGAACGTTGACCTATATCTGCAGAATATCTAGGTAGTCACAATGAATCTTATGGACACTCCTTGTTCTGGTTAGATGTGATGTTAAGCAATATGTCGAGCTGAAGTGACACTGAAGCAAAGATTCAGCTCTTTATACTTCCAAAGGCAGGGAATGAGATTGGAGAGCAAATTTTAGAAGTCAGACTTGCATGACTACTTTCCAGTAATCTCAGTCCTATTCAGCTCCTTCTCCCTCAGGCCAGAGTGTTCTTCTGCTTCCTTCTCCATGTGGTTCTATTAGAGTCAAGAGGAAACTAGAGGGACATACGGACTCCGAGTTTAGAGATAGAAGGCGTTTGGTGTTTACCATCCATGCTCTGACAACAGCAATAAAAAAGTCTTACTGACCAGTCATTGAACATCAAGGGACTCTCCCCATCAAATAATTCTGACCCCAAACAACCTAAAGAGAGCATCCCCAAAGATTCTCTCATGCCACTGGTAAAGGCACTGAAAAACTGAGACAGAATGTGTTTTGAAAAGGAAGTGTAAATCTTGGTTAAAGTGTATGTGTGTTCTTTCTTTCATCATCCCTGGCTGAGGACATCTTAATTTCTTCTGTATTGATTACAAAAACTGGAGAAGCAAATGCCCTTCCAAATCTATGGTTTATCTCAGAACATTTGAATCGATGTAGAAGAAAGCTTAAGCTTAAAATGAAAACAAAAGTTTATGTTGGAGCACAAAAGATTAGCTTTCCTTCCATTCAGCGTAGTGACTCTGCTGAGCATGCAATGAGCTCAGAAAGTTTTAACATTAGAAATTAGGTGTGGGGCCAGTGACGTGGATCACTTGGTTAATCCTCTGCCTGCAGCGCCAGCATCCCATCTGGGCGCCCGGTTCTAGTCCCGGTTGCTCCTCTTCCAGTCCAGCTCTCTGCTGTGGCCCAGGAGGGCAGTGGAGGATGGCCCAGGTCCTTGGGCCCCTGCACTCACATGGGAGACCAGGAAGAAGCACCTGGCTCCTAGCTTCGGATCGGCGCAGCGCCGGCCGTGGCGGCCATTTGGGGAGTGAACCAATGGAAGGAAGACCTTTCTTTCTGTCTTTCTCACTGTCTATAACTCTACCTGTCAAATAAATAAATAAATAAATGAAATCAGATGTGAAGGCAGGTGTAGAGGGGTGACTTGGGTTAGTATGAACAGTTTCCTGCTACACTTGACGAGGAAAACATGGCAATACCTCAGTGGAAACCATCTAATTGATGGTTCTGTTAGCCACATACTGAGTAAAGAGGCTTCTTAAAACCCCTTACTTGAACATTTTGAGAAGGGAATTTATAACTATTCTGAATTTTTTTTATACACCTGAGTGATGGGGATGGTCAGGATGGGGTTAGAGAAGTTCACAATCTCTCATCCCTTCTTTTGTAAGTCTTCAAGTCAGGAAGATGTTAGTTGAGATCTACACTGCAACAATCTGAAACACCATTATTGCAATAAAAGTTCAGACAACATGTCAAAGTAAAAGGTGAACAATTTTTGGATACTCTGTCATGATGAATGACTCCTGCCTCTGCCTTCTTCCCTAAATGAAGCTGCAGAAGAAGGGACTGAATGTGACATCTGCCATGCACTAAACAGCAAATATTCCCCCACTGCAACTTGTGACAAATAACATTCAAATCCATGTGCTTACTTGGTAATTCAGTGTAAGCGTTTCAATAACGCACACACACACTCACACACTTCCTAGGGATATGGCCTTACAATTCGATATATTTCTATTTTTCACAGATTTTTATAGTCCCTTCCTCAAGATTATGCGATATATCTAAATACAAATGAATAAACCTATATATTCTCCTGGTGGCTTCCTGCTTTTTCACAACTCCCAGACATCTATTAATACATCCTCAACTCACATTTCCCCAAAACCATCATTAGCAACTCACCTTGTTTCACCTCTAAATTATGTATGATTCAGGTCAGATGCAAAAGAATTGTTGACAAAGGGCAGGATGTGAGGCATGACATGCGTATATACAGTGTCTTGCATCTGGCAATAGAACAATAATGGCAATGATATTTCAAATGTACAACTGCCTTCCTGGTTCCACTGAGTCCTGAACCACTGAAACCAACTTTTCAATTTAGGCAAATTATTGAGCCGGTTAAAGTTATCACTTCCTCTGAATTACATCATGCTTTCAAAATATCTTTTAGTTTAGTTTGCTTATGGATTTCATAATATTTTCAAACTGAGTAACATTTAAATAGAAGATTTCTTTAAAAATATGCCTAACACTATTGTGTGTTTGGTGCCTCAGAAATAATTCTTTTGTAATGATCTCGTGATCATCTTCTGAGAGGATATGGTGAAAAAAGCTTCCTGTTAGTGCGGAC
The DNA here is from genome assembly GCF_964237555.1 of Oryctolagus cuniculus. Taxonomy (NCBI): domain Eukaryota; kingdom Metazoa; phylum Chordata; class Mammalia; order Lagomorpha; family Leporidae; genus Oryctolagus; species Oryctolagus cuniculus. Next base: position 22,833,800 of record NC_091453.1, read on the forward strand.
AGAGTTGTCATTGACTCAATTAAACTTTTCAAGGAAAAACATAATCTCTATTTACTCTGACCAAGCAGGAAGTGATGAGGTTTTCAGTGCAAGCAATGAATTAAATTTTTCCTCTTGGTGAAGCTGTGAACCAGCAACCAAGGGATAATGTTACAAATAGTAAACCCTCATATAAATTGCATATTTTGTCCTTTAACAAATATTTATTGCCTCTTATTTCACTGAAACTCCTAAATTCTAAGGAACAGGGATGAATAATAAAAGAAGTCTACCATTTACATTGATCTACCATTCTAGTAGAGTTAGAAAATAAATAAAGTAAGTGAGACGGTATATTTCATGGGAAATCTTTCTATTGTTCTGGTTTTTTCAAATAAAGTCACAAACCTTAGAGCCATAGATAATTCCATTTCCATGTTATGAAAGTCATTGTTATGCCTTTTGTCTAAGAGTCACTAAACATATTAGTTAGGGTATTTCTAGCTGGAGTTTAAAGTTGCAATGATTTAATACAGTAAAATGTATGATGATTGTAACAGTCTTGTGCATGTATCCCTAGTTTTTGGATGGCATTCTCCATGCTGTGATTCAAGGAGACAGAAACCTTCTATCTTATGATTCCTTCATCCTATAGGGTCTCAAAGAATCCTGTATGTAGGTGTAGAAATATAACACAGAAAGAAGGGAATTTCCACCAGATTCCTAATTGCCTTAGCATAGAGATGACACATCACTTCCACTCACATATCATTGGGGAGAACCATGACATGGCCATGTCCAGTTGAAAGAAGTGTCTGGGAAATATAATCTCTGGTTGAACAGCTGCTACCCAGTGATGTCTTTATTCTGTAAAGGGTAACGCAGAATTTTAGGGGAGAGATGATACTTCAGGCATATCAAGGGAGGTGAGAAATCTTTAGCCAGCCCATCACCCAATTCTAGTCCATATACATAATGGCTGGAACACAATGACAATGAGGGTGGTTTCTTTAAGAGGAAATTAACAATTTAATACCTGCTGAATTTTGGTGAGTTCTTATCAGAGAAATGGACCACAAAGGAAAGAAATATGGCTTGAGTGATAGTAAGATGCACTTCTGCTCTCATTAGGTAAGACTTCATGGGTCAAAGCGGATTTGAGTCAATGGAAGGAGGGTGGGCTGTGGCTACTTTGAAAGGTTCTAGCCCAGGATACATTCTGGTAGGGTGACAGACAGGAACCCAGTAGAAAGAATCTAAGTGAGGTCATACAAGATAGAAGAAGGAGAAAGAACCTTGTAAAGTTAACTGGTGATCAAACAGAATCAGTAAATGGTCTTTTTTCTTCTACCTCTCATCGATCTGTATTCTATAACTTAAAGGAGACTAATTTGCACAGGGATGGCAGGAAAAGTGGAAGTCAGAGCAGGGGCTTGGAAAGAGAACATCATGCATTCTTTCTTCCCCACAAGGGGTCTGAGAAAATACTAAACGGGCCTGAAGGCGAGGACAGGGCCTCAGAGAGGGAAGGTCAGCGAAAGCATTCCATTGGCTACGTGTTGAAAGGTGAATTCATTTTAACTTTCTTTAAATATCTGAAAATGAGACTCTTCTAGCACTGAGAACCATCCTAGGATAACAACAGGGTTTGGAGAAAGACAACGCCTTCACTGGTTTCCGGAGCAGTAATAGGAGACATGTCAGCACCCCACCAAGTTTACTCCATCCAGTGTTCCCCTATTTACCATGACAATAAATGAATGAGATAAATTTAGATGATTATCACTCTATGAATGAAAGTAGTCCAGAGAGATATTGAGGGTGGATGAAGACTGCAACAGTGCACCCAAGTAGAGAGAAACTAGCAAATGTACAAGCCCACAGGACAAATTGACCCTGGCTGGAAGGAGCTCAGGTATCCCAGCAAAAGGAACTTGGGAGGCTGGAGTTTGGACAGAAAAGCTGGGTGGGTGGTGAACTGTGATCAGAGGTTTTCCTCAAGGCCAGCTCCTTTAGGGCTTCAAAGGCCAACATGAGAGATTTTAATCCATATGCAATTAGAAATCTCTACAGGATACAAAAAAGGGGGAATGATCTGATATAATTTGTTTTTAAACCTCTCAAATTGTTTCTTCCACTGTGTGAAGATAATAAACATATAAATTATATTTTAATGTTGAAAACATCATAGATTTAATATATACGTATGAAAAATTCCTATGATAAGGTTCATAATTTATAAAATTCAATACATCTGTTTGTCCATATTTTAAAATAGTAATTCATGCTTATATGAGTATTTGATTTTTTTCATTATTGTACATTCCAGCATCTTGTGAATGTTCCTGTTTTAAAATCTTATATTTCACAGGACTGAATGTTCATAATTTAGGCCTTTTACATAGGTATTTGAGAAACAGAAGCAATTTCTTTAAACAGCCATTATGTTGACTAACATTGTTCTTATATATAAGCAAGAGAAAAATATTTAATACCTTAAAAGGAATGCTATTTTTGATCTTAAAAATGGTCATGTGAAGGTGAAAGACAGCCTCAGAATTTTCCATATGCAGCCCCTACAATTTTGCTTCTGTTTCAAAAAGCTCAGTCATAACTGATTTATATTTAATTCTTACCATAAATTACCTTTAAAGAGTACTCATGAAAATGGCAGAATATACCCTTGGCAAGAGAAAAACTATCCACATATTTCATAGTCTTCATAGATAAAGTAGTCACAGAAATTCAATTGGTTTTGTAATTGTGATTGAATAAGAATTACTGGGGTCGACACTGTGGCTCACTTGGTTAATCCTTCACCTGCGGTGCCGGCATCCCATATGGGCACTGGGTTCTAGTCCCGCTTGCTCCTCTTCAAGTCCAGCTCTCTGCTGTGGCCCAGGAAGGCAGTGGAGGATGGCCCAAGTGTTTGGGCTCCTGCACCCACATGGGAGACCAGGAGGAGCTCCTGGCTCCTGGCTTTGGATCGTTGCAGCCATCTGGGGTGTGAACCAACGGAAGGAAGACCTTTCTCTCTGTCTCTCTCTCTCACTGTCTGTAACTCTACCTGTCAAATAAATAAATAAATAAAAGAATAAGAATTATTTATCATAAAATGCAATGGTAATATAACAGAATACCTTGGACAGCAAGATATTAACATTTTAGCAGTCATGACTTTCTTTATGTGTTTATTTTGTATATTACTTGCTTAAGATGATTATACATTTCTGAAATTATATGGGTGACATCAGGGATGTATTCCAAGAATAATATATATATAATATATTTGATCATTTCATAAAATTATGAGTACCAAAAATTTCTTCTCCTTAACTTACTGAATGTATCAGATATGTTTTTAAAAGATTGATTCATTTATTTATTTGAGAGAGTTACAGACAGAAGAAGAGACAGAGAGAAAGGACTTCCATCCACTAGTTCACTCCCAAATGGCTGCAATGGCTGGAGCTGGGCAGATCCAAAGCCAGGAGCCTGGAGCTTCTTCTGGATCTCCCATGCAGGTTCAGGGGCCCAAGGACTTAGGTCGACTTCTACTGCTTTCCCAGGCCATAGCAGAGAGCTGGATCAGAAGAGAAGCAGCCGGGACTTGAACTGGTGCCCATATGGGATGCTGGCGCTGTAGGTAGCAGCCTTACCTGCTATGCCCCAACCCCAGCCCCTGTGTGAGATACTTTTAAAATATCTCATTTTATAGCCCTAGGAATTATTGAGATAAAATTAAGCCTGTCTAAGTTATTTTGGAAATATTTTGGTAGCTGATACTTAAAATGCAAATTATTAACAAAATATAATATTTTAAGAGTATAATTTAGATTTTTTCTTTACTTAAAGCTGGATGAAAATAATATTCAAAACAGAGACATTTGTAGATTAATTTTACAATACAGTTAAAATTATTATTTTAGAAATCTGAAGAGTATACAAAAAGTTCAGAGAAATACATATTATGAACCACATAGATTTCAAAATTTTTGCATAAAATAAACTTGTCTTTTAATTTCATTTCTTTATGAACCTTTTTGTGTACCCTCATGCAGAAGAGGGGAATGGAAACTTGGAGCTCTTGGCTATAATGAAGCATTATTCCTGTTGAGTCTATTGCTATTTGTGAGACTCCACAGAAACAGATTTCAAAGTTTCTGAAGAAATTGCAATGCTGATAGTTTAAAGCATTCATTGGCTGTCTGGAAGTCTGCTCCTGTGAAATATTTTGAAGGTGTATCCAAACCTACTGGCTAAGAGTGAAGTGATCAGTTACTGACCCTTGCCATGTATGTGGCCAAAAATGCCAAGGGCAAGCTGGGACCTAAGTGCCCTGTAGCTGCCAACCCCATTTCCTACTATTAAGCTCCAATTAACCATAGAATGTCATAATCACTTTATAACATGAGAGCATGCTCCTGTTTGGTTAGTTGTAGTTCTCTGGGAAAATAGTAACTTTGAAGTCATTTTTTTAAAAAAAGTTGTTGTGTTCAAAATTTATATTGGATGACAAGACCTAAAGCATTTCTACATTTAAGTATCTTATTCATTCTAAGACCAAGATCTAAATGTCTTTTGTGCAGGTTTCCAACTATGAGTGAATGAAAACTTGGGTTATATTTTAGGAAGTAGTGTGGAATAAATGGTAGACATTTGACACAGTGATGAATTTGCTGTTTGGGATTCCTGAGTCCCATGTTATCACAAATGCCTTGTTCAAGTCCTTGCTCCCCAGCTGCTGTGATATAAATGAATCATTCATATCTGTGATAAATATGAATCATTCTGGCTTATGGTTAAAATACTTTGAAATTCAGGGGTTTAAATCCCAGCATTTTTATTTTGATAAAGCTGTAGCATGTTCTTGAATGGATACTGGTTTTCTTTGAAAAATATCTGCACAGTAGACCAGAGAAAATGTCTTAATCCAAAATGATTCATTTCAATTTTGTGTTTTAAGCCCCAGGCAAAACTTCTAGTGAATATCTGGCTGGTAATATATGTTATCCTGCCATATATCTTTCCTTTAGATTTTGATTTGTTTGAGTCTTGGAAACTTCCTAGGGGGCTAAGTATCATAACAGTATTATAAAGTATGTCAGGTTGCCTAGAAAATTACTAAACTTTGTGGCATAGTGCCATTGTTGAGTTACTGCTAAAGCAAACACTGGAAAATGAAACTCACAGTGTGACAAATACATTTTAAACTTAATTCTGTGAATAGTTTTCTATCATTTAGTTACATAGATCTCTGTGTAGAATTTGCTATTGAAAAAAATTCTGATTATTTACCAAAACTAATCAAGGAAAATATAGAAGCGATTAAAGGCTTTAAGATATAGTCAATATTGGATCAAGAAAAAAGGTAATTTAAATGGTCATATGAGTGTAACGGTTTTCTTTACATTTGCCTCCATAGATCAATGAATCAATGTTGATACTAAAAGCTGATTATATTTTTTTCTAATTCTAGGAGACCATTTGCATTGAAATACCTATCACTAATCCAAAAGACAGAAATATTCACATAGATGTGAAATTAACAAGTATTGCCCTTAATGGACCTAAGGAAATTACACTGAACCCACTAGATTATGCCAACTATATTGTGTGGTACTGTCCAGCAAGTACAGGTTGTAAAGAAGAAAGGTATTATTTGAGTGTGGCATTATATTTTATTGTCAATCATTTGTAATTAAATTTTTAAATGATTATTTTTTCACCTGCTCTAATCATTAAAATGGCACAGTCATTTTAAGAGGTAAGACTAATTCCTCCCATTTTATAAATGATGAAATTAAAGCTAAAAAATGTAAGCCATAAGCCCTGTCTGCACCCAGTTTGGATGCATCACAGAATTGTTGTTAAATATTGCATTTGTAATCAACTATTTCTGCCAATTTGGTATTTTTGTGCCAACTTTATCATATCGACTAAAACCACTAACAAGATGTTGTTTATTTCTCTCCACCAGTGTGATTTTTCAGCCTGAAATGGCTGAAGAATTCTGGTACTTATTGAAATTTATTATCAAACTACCAACGCCAATCACAATGCCAGAAGTGAAGTGTGACCTTGGAAAGTAAGTTCTGTTTAACACATAAAATTATTTGATACAGGAGAAAATGTAAACCTGCAGTAGCCTTGTTAAAAATGCATTTAATCTTTTAAAACAAGAATTATATACACATTTCCAGCAATTGATTTTATTTTCCAGGGAAGGTCTGATAGGTAAACTACACTGTGAAAAATTGTCAAAAAGAAACCAATCAGAATTTAATAAGGAAAAACTTTTTTTTTTTTTTTATTTTATTTTTTTGACAGGCAGAGTGGACAGTGAGAGAGAGAGACAGAGAGAAAGGTCTTCCTTTGCCGTTGGTTCACCCTCCAATGGCCGCCGCGGCCGGCGCACCGCGCTGATCCGATGGCAGGAGCCAGGAGCCAGGTGCTTTTCCTGGTCTCCCATGGGGTGCAGGGCCCAAGCACTTGGGCCATCCTCCACTGCACTCCCTGGCCACAGCAGAGAGCTGGCCTGGAAGAGGGGCAACCGGGACAGAATCCGGCGCCCCGACCGGGACTAGAACCCGGTGTGCCGGCGCCGCTAGGCGGAGGATTAGCCTAGTGAGCCGCGGCGCCGGCCCAGGAAAAACTTTTATTTAAAAGGATTTTTGTTAAGACTGGGAAAGGGACCTTTGCAATAGGGGGAATGCTTCCCATCTCGGAAATCTGTAAGGGTCACAGAATCAAATGGGAAAAAGCTTTTCTCTTTTACATATTAGAGGAGGGGCAAGCAGATATAAACATAATCTTTGGGGATAAATCTATACAAACAAGAGAAAATTACCAGTGGTGTCCATCTAACGGGAACAGGGTCTCACTGTGGTCAATGTCATCTCAGGAAGTTATGAATGGAGGGGCATGTTTCTTTTTTAGGATCTGTGCTTGTTTAGGCTTTGGGGACTAGCAAGTTCAGGGGCTGATAGGAAAGAGAAACCTGGCAAAAATTTGGTGAAGGCAAAGCAGAAGGCACACAACAGGCAGCTGTGAACATGCACTTGGACACTCCATTAATATTGTGGTCCCTTGAGACAACATACCATATTTAGGTGCTTGAGTTCCTATTCCATGTCTGGAACTAAATTTGGTACTGGTAAATATAGGTAAGTGAATCACAGTTCCTACTTATATAGTCGATGATCTAATGGGTGAGTCAGTGCCTTTGAGTTAATTTCTCTTCCTTAACACACCAGAAAGAGTGTTGAATTCTACCAGTACCAAATCTTGAGCTAAACATAATTACAAGTAATTCATTAAGGAAGTAATCCCAGAGAAATCAATAGGCGAATGGGGAGGCCAATTAAGGAAAGGGAGAAGACTAAGCACAAGCATGATCGCAGGTAGAGTCCCTGACTGACTGATTCTGCAGAAAAATTTTGTCTCAGAGTTTGCCCTGCCTTGAAGCAAGGGAGCTGTTTTTGTTTCATTCTTGCAGTCTGATCCCTCTTCTATTTGATTTTAAAATTTTAATTGGCAAATAATAGTCATATATATATTTATGGGACACAATGTGATGTTTGGATATATGCATACATTGTGGAATGCTCAAATCAGGCTGATTAGCACACCCATCACTTCACATACTTTCTATTTCTTCATGATGAGACCGTTTAAAATCCTCTCTTTTAGTACCTTGAAATATACCATATACTATTATTAACTAAAGTCACCATACTGTGGACTTTGGAGCTCTCAAGCTAATCACTATAAGTTTCCTAGGGATAAGGCATAAACTCAGAAGAATATCTGCTATCTGTAGTATTGAAGAAGCTCCAGGACCCAAGGACAATCATCTAAATATCTCAGATAGGAGATGAACAGCAAGCATGCAGAAGGTGGGAGTTGGGAGCAGAGAGCTGGTGAAACATCTTCTAGGGGAATTGGATGGAACACCAGCAGTGTCTGCTTCAACAAGTTATATGAAAACTTACATCTAGTTTTATATATTTGCTCTTATTTTAAAATATACTAATATCAGAAACTATACATATTAAGATTTTAATAAATATAAGACTGGTACATGAAAATTTTCGCCTCCACCTGTTTATCATCACCTTTTTATTATTCCAATAAAAAGTGCTAGCCATTTCTTTCCATTTAAAATTGACATATAATAGTTATACTTATTTTATGGGATACAGTGTTGTAATTTGATACAAATAAACAATGTGTAATGATCAAAGCAGGGTAATTAACATTTCTAGCTCCTCAGATACTATCATTTCTATATTTTGGGAATAGTCAAACTCTTCTCCAGTTATTTTCAAATTTATAATTAATTATTTTAAGCTGTAGTTGCCCTATTGTTCAGTTTCAAGAATGATGCCATCCATCTACTTTCTCCCTTCTCTGTACATTTACATTTTGGATTTAAAAACTGGAACTAATTTTAAAAGTTTTTTTTACCTTGTCTCATAATACTTGTCATTTTGCATTCAGGCAAACCTTCTATTGAGTTTTCATGTCAGCTATCAAAATCCAAGAGCATTTTGCTATTACTGTTGTTCTTCAGATATTTATTGTTTTCTGGTTTAGGTTCTTTCAATATAACATTACATTCTTATTTCATGCCTTAATACTTTTCCCTCATAGCCCTTATGCTTCTAATGGTCATTTTAAAAGGCCATGGTTTTCGTTTTTATGTGTATGTTTTGATATCTTTCCTATTAGAAACTTTCTAAGATGTTTGTTTGCTCATGTTCAAGTGTGAAGCTACAATGTTAGAAATCTTCACATCATAGGTGAATCTTACTAACCCATTCGTGTTGTTCTATGTGTCGTTTTTCATTGCTGAAAGCAGTATAGCTTTTTCTTTGTTATTGATGAACTTTTGGATTATTTCTATGTTTTATATATAATGGAAAATATTGTTCATAACAACAAATATAAGTCTTCTGTTGCCCAGTTGTGCTGATTGCTATTGTCTGTGTATATGGGAATGCAGTATCAGTTGAATGTAGTAAATATTTATTCAAGTTTAGTAGATAGTCATAAAGACTTATAAACGGCTCGTACCTATTTATACTCCCAATAGCCATCTATGAATTGTAGTTACTTCACATTCTCAAGAACATAGATATTATAATAATTCTAACCATTCCAGTGTTTGTGAAGTACTAGCTCATTGTATCATGAATTTACATGTTCCTCATGCTCATGGGGCTGAGTACTTTATTATATGTTTAAATGTCATTTTAATATAGCTTTTTTAAAATCTCTGTTCACATCTTTTGAACATTTCTCTATTGGTTTGTCTCTGTTGACTAACTGAAAGAGCTTTATTTATTTGGGGAACAAATCATTGTGAATCATATATTACAAATACTTTCTCTAAGACTGTAGGTTCTTTCTTCAATTTCTTAGTGAGGTTTTTAAATGTAAATAAATACTTAATTCTAATGTAGTTTATTTGATTAATATCTTTGTCTTGACCACTTTCTCATATTCCAAGGTCATTAAGATCTTCTATACCATTTCTAGAAAAAAATAAAAATATTTCATGATCTATTTGGAATTGACATCTGAACATGATAGGAAAGATCAGGTAGCAGTAGCAGGGAGTATCCAGCCCAGGATGGTCTGTACTTGCCAAGCAACCACAACAAGGATTCAAAATGCAATAAATCTATAGCAGGCTAATTTTAAGTTGATAACTTTGTGTGACCTGTGGATGTTGTTAGAAATAGCCAAATGAACTCAGCAGAAAAAAACGTTCCCCACCCCTGAGGGTCATTACACTAATTCAGAACCGAAGTGATAGCAGCTTGGACCAGAGTGTTGACAATGAGAAGTGCCCAAGTGGTTTATTTTTGAAGTAGAACGTATACACTTTACTACCTCATAATATGTGAGATATAAGAAAAACAGAAGGGTCTAGATGACACCAAGGTTATCAGCCTAAGCAACTAGAAAAAAGTAGTTAACATTAATTGAGACAGAAAAGACTACCCAAAGAACAGGTGTCTTTTGGGCCTGCACATTTGAGGTACCTATAGGACATGTGAATGATAAGATGTTTGATAAAAATCCTAGAGTGCAGTAGAAACATCCAGGTTGGAGAAACATATCTAGTAGTTCCCAGCCTTGTATTAAATGTAGGTAGAAAAGAGTGGACTAAATAGGACTAGGCATTTGCACTTCTAAGTCAGAGACAACCTTGCTATCATCTATGGTTTGACTTCTGAATTGTTTTTAATTGGTCTCAGGGTGATAGATAGTAGTCACTTAACAAATATTTGATAAAAATGAAGTTAAATTAATTCAGTAATCCCAGGAACTTTTACACAATAGAAGCATCTCTTGCCTTGTGCATTTTAGAGTAAGAGCATTCTTCTTAGGTTCATAATATTTTGTCATCACCTGGATTCTGCATAAACTTTCTAAAAATGTCACTTTGTTTTTGAAAGGGCTTAAAACTCACAAGAAGCTGGACAGACAGCACAGTTCTCACATTCCCTTTTGGTTTTTAAGGTTCTACTACTCGGTTCACATTAAAATTACCTTTTGTTTTGTTTTGTTTTACATTGTCCAGATGGTAATATTATTTTTTGCTATTATATATTAACTAATTTGGAACACTTTTGATGGAAAAAATTTATCATGTCTATGAAGAAATACTTGGATGAGGACAAAAGGGAAGGTAGTAGCATGTTAAATACATAAATTTAATGCTGGCCCTAAATTATATGTACATCGGTAATATTTAGCACATGAATTTACAAATTGCAATATTCATCTTTCATTATTTACAAAATTGGCAATTAAAGAAAATGTCTAGTAGATTTAATTGATTTTTTTCTATGCACAATGAATCAACCACCTCTTTAGTTTCTTTTTCTCCTTAGTCCACTGGCAATCACAGGTTGTATATAGTTTTCTGCCTTGCTGTATCTTTCCCTGTTTCAAATGTCATCAATTGTTATTAATCTTTTGCAATGAAATTCATTTTTTAAAAAAGATTTATTTGTTTATTTGCGAGGCAGTGTTACGTGTTACAGAGAAAGGGATAGACAAAGAGAGAATCTTCCACCTGTTGGTTCATTCCCCAAATGGCCATAAATGCTGGAGCCAGGAGTCAGGAGTTCTTTTGGGTCCCCCACACATATGCAAGGCCCAAACACTTGGGCTGTCTTCTACTGCTTTCCCAGGCCATCAGCAGGGAGCTGGATCAAAAGAGGAGCAGCCGGGACACAAACCAGCACCCATATGGGATGCTGGTGCTTCTCAATATTTCAGTTTTTTCTTTTTTTTAAGATTTATTTTATTTATTTGAAAGTCAGAGTTACACAGAGAGAGAAGGAGAGGCAGAGAGAGAGAGAGAGAGGTCTTCCATCTGCTGGTTCACTCCCCAACTGGCAGCAACAACTGGAGCTGAGCTGATCAGAAGCCAGGAGCCAGGAGTTTCCTCCGGTCTCCCACGTCGGTGCAGGTACCCAAGAACATGGGCCATCCTCCACTGCCTCCCAGGCACATTAGCAAAGAGCTGGATCGGAAGTGGAGCAGCCAGGACTTGAACTGGTGCCCATATGGAATGCCAGTGCTGCAAGAAAACCATAATTTGGGCTTTAACCTGCTGCACCACAGCACCAACCTCTCAATTTTTTTCTTATAGAAGCACGATCTTCTTGTCTGAGAATATGTTACTCATAATTTTCTGTGGTATTACTTATGCAAAAACTCAAGAAACTGGCTTTATGCAAAACATACATAGTTAATACCTAAAAGTTATAGGTAGCCAGTGATAATTTTATTGCATTTAATTTATTATAACTAATGATATTTTGGTTATTTTCATTGAACTTCTTTTCATATCTACCCAATAAAACAACAAATTTATGATTTACAGAGTTGTTAAATTTGCTATATAAAATTATATATGACTAATATATAATGCTTTCTCTATTCTAGAGTAAATTACAATATACACATATTTTGTAAAATAATCAAGAAAATGTTTCCTCATTTGAATTAATGAACTGAACTCCACTCGGTACATATTGCTAACTTTCTCCATCATAGGACCATGGTATTACAAAAATTAGTATCCACATCTGGTGTAGATTCCATTATTTTTATTACCGATTTGATATCTAAATATGTTCATCTTAATTATTTTGAATTACAAGCCAAAGATAGTGAAAAATGAGCCAAGAAAAATTGTACATAAATAAAATTGTTACATTATGATGTTATGCTTCAATGTTACAGACAGATAATGCAAGGTGACAATTTGGATCCTATATGTCAAAACTCATTAGAAATTATGATTGATGGAGAATTATGAAGTCTTGTTGATTATTCTTTGCTTTAAGCATAAATAGCAGCCATATTTCCCTTGGCATTTCCTCTTCATCAGTTTGGCTCTTGTTAATGACATGGATGGAAACTTCATGAATTTATTACTTTATTATTTCTCCTAGTGTATATTAGCTTTTTTGACTGCATTTAGCAGTTACAAAATAATGGGTAAATATTGCTCCTAAAGCTGGAATACATTTCAACATCCAATATGGAATGACATTTCATTTCAAAAATAAAATAGAGGGTCCGGCACTGTGGCTCAGCGGGTTAATGCCCTGGCCTGAAGCACAGGCATCCCATATGGGCGCCAGTTCTAGTCCCGGCTGCTCCTCCTCTGATCCAGCTCTCTGCTATGGCCTGGGAAAGCAGTAGAAGATGGCCCAAGTCCTTGGGCCCCTGCACCCACACAGGAGACCCAGAAGAAGCTCCGGGCTCCTGGCTTCACATCGGCACAGCTCCGGCCTTTGCGGCCAATTGGGGAGTGAACCATTGTATGGAAGACCTCTCTCTCTCTCTCTCTCTCTCTGCCTCTCCTCTCTCTGTGTAACTCTGACTTTCAAATAAATAAATACATCTTTAAAAAAATAAAATAGAAAATCAAGATTATTTAATTTAGCACAATGTCATTGGTTTCTTACATGATTATTTTTATATTGCAACTTATAAATTTCATTATATCAGTTTCCTAAGGTTGTCATATCAAATACTATAAACTAGGTGGCTTAGGACAACATAAATTTTTTGACTGGGGCCTGCATTCTGCTCCACTTCTGATCCAGCTCACTGCTAATGTGCCTGGGAAAACAGCATAAAATGGCCCAAGTGCTTGGGGCCCTGCACCCATGTTGGAGATCCAGAAGAAGCTCCTGGCTCCTGGCTTTGGCCCAGTTCAGCCCCAGCCATTGCAGCCCTTTGGGGAGTGAACCAGTGGATGGAAGTGGATGGAAGGTCTCTCTCTCTCTCTCTCTCTCTCTGTCTCTGTCTCTTCATCTCTCCCTGTAACTCTGCCTTTCAAATAAATAAATGAATCTTTAAAAATAAATAAATGTATTGACTAATGTCCCTGGAGGCTAGAAGTCCAAAATCAAGTTGCAAACTGGGCTGTTCTTTTGTTGAAACCTGTAAAGGAAAATCATCTTAGCTTCCTTTAGCATCTGGGGGTTACCAGTAATCCTTGACGTGAAGATACATCACTCCAGTCTGGACTTCCATTATTTTATTTGTCTTCACATGCTCTTTTTATTTATTTCTTTTTTTTTTTGAAATATTTTATTTATTTGAGAAACAAAGTTACAGAGAGAGGGAGACAGAGGTCTTCTATTTGCTGGTTCACTCCCCAAATGACCACAACAACTGGAGCTGGGCCTGCCTATCTGATGCCAGGGACCAAGAGTTTCCTCTAGGTCTCCCACGCAGGTGCAGGGACCCAAGAACTTGGAACAGCATCTACTACTTTCCCAGGCCTTAACAGAGAGCAGGATCAGAAGTGGAGCAGCCAGGACTCAAACCAGTGCCCATATGGGATGCCAGCATTGCAGGTTGCAGCTTTACCTGCTACGCCACAGCGCCAGCCCCCATACAGTCTTTTTCTAAGGATTACAGATTGTATTGGATTATGTGCCAGCGTATGCCACTGTGAATTTATCTTAACTACTTACGTGTATTCCAGATAACAAATAATATCACATACTGGAGATATTCAGATTTAAAGTTTCAGCTTAACTTTTTGTATGTAGTGTTATATAACATTATTAGACATTTTGACTAGTTGACATAGATAATAGGTGGACAGCATTGTTATTTTTAATAACTTTGCAATATTTACTTCTGAATGACATTTGATCATTATACAATGTATACATGAATCAAAAATTACATTGTACCCACAAATATATCCAATTATTATGTGTCAACATGTCTTTTGTAAGGATATAATTCAACCCATAATGGTTACTAACTCCATGGAATTATCATTGAACAAATATATGAGTGCCACCAACTTACCACATTTCTTTTTCTTCCCAGGTATGTCACTCAGATCATTCCCTTAGAAAATCCTACATATGAAACTTTAGAATTGCATGCAACAAACAGTAATCCTAGAAATTTTATCCTGGATATTAATGAAAGTTCATCAGTAAGTACATTCAGAAAGCCGTGAAATGCCCTGTACCATAGAATTTTCCAATTCTGATTTGGAGACACTGGTAGAGCATTATTATTTTAAATATTCATAAGCTTTCAAATTCCTAAAATTTAAAAATAGATTTTCTCTTTTATATACTTCTCCTTCAATTTTAATTTATCATTAAAATGTTATATTAATACAACTTTTGAATATATATATGCTAGAGTCATATTTGTTATGACTGAATTCTAGATAAATTCTGTTTTATATATGACCAGTTTAGCCATTGGTTTTTTTTTAATATTTTATTTATTTCCTTGAGAGGTAGAGTTACAGACAGTGAGAGGAAGAGACGGAGAAAGAAGTCTTCCATCTGCTGGTTCACTCCCCAAATGGCCACAACGGCCGGAGCTGAGCTGATCCAAAGCCAGGAGCCAGAAGTTTCTTCCTGATCTGCCACATGGGTGCAGGAGTCCATGTACTTGGGCCATCTTCTGCTTTCCCAGGCCGTAGCAGAGAGCTGGACTGGAAGAGGAACAGCCGGGACTAGAACCGGTGCCCATATGGGATGCCGGCACAGCAGGCAGTGGCTTTACCTACTATGCTGCAGCAGTGGCCCCACCATTATTATTATTATTATTATTATTTTGACAGGCAGAGTGGATAGTGAGAGAGAGAAACAGAGAGAAAGGTCTTCCTTTTGCCGTTGGTTCACCCTCCAATGGCCGCCACGGCTGGCGCACCGTGCTGATCCGAAAGCAGGAGCCAGGTGCTTCTCCTGGTCTCCCATGGGGTGCAGGGCCCAAGCACTTGGGCCATCCTTCACTGCCTTCCCAGGCCACAGCAGAGAGCTGGACTGGAAGAGGGGCAACCGGGACAGAATCCGGCGCCCCAACCAGTACTAGAACCTGGTGTGCCGGCGCCGCTAGGTGGAGGATTAGCCTAGTGAGCCGCGGTGCCGGCCCACCATTGGTTTTTGTAATAATTTCCTATTAATATGATTTTGAGTCCACAGTTTTTATATATTTCTAAAGTTCCAAGAGACCAGTTCTACTCTAGTCCTTCCTGAGTTCTAGCCTCTCCCACCACGTATACTTCCAAACAGAGCAGTGTTCCTTTCTGCTCCTTTCTCTGCCCCATTTTCTCATTCCTGGCGTGTGGCAAAGCCCAGTTAGTTGATGGGTCCAAATCACTTTTCTTCTTCTTCCAAGTTACAAAGCAAAATCCTAAACGTATCATGGCCATCTGTGTTTCCAAAGCATAGCACACCAATTATTTATAGTGAATATGAAACCAGATATTTTTTGGTAAACTTCAAGATGATAATTATCATAAATTATTTTCAGCTTGAAGTCTGCTAGCAGACATGGTATTTAAATAAATTTATTTAAATTCAAATAAATGGCTTTTACTATTTGCCATTTAATGATTGCTTAACAAATTTTTCATAAAATCATATTATTTACTTACATTATTTAGTATCCACCTGAATTCAAGTTTCCTCAACTGTTTCATGATAATCTTTCCCTCTTGAACTAGGATTTTGTGCAAACTCATTGAAATTGTCTATCATCATACTTGCTTGTTACGTAATACTTTTAAGTTGCAAAATGATCCCGTATTAAGCATATTAAATATATCCCATTATACTAAACCAGTAGTTACGTTTAAATTCCTACCAAGGATGTTTACCATTCTGTCCTTGAAACCATGGGAGATACAGTCTTTAATGAATTTCGGTGAGTTTTAGGTAGAAATAATTTTAATTGAATTACTACTTAATGGACTCCACTACTTGAATCTTTTTCACACACTTCATCCAAATGCATATAGAAGAGGAATTTGAGGGCCAGTGCCATGGCTCAATAGGCTAATCCTCTGCCTGTGGCACCGGCACTCCGGGTTTCTAGTTCTGGTTGGGAGGCCGGATTCTGTCCCGATTGCTCCTCTTCCAGTCCAGCTCTCTGCTGTGGCTAGGGAGTGCAGTGGAGGATGGCCCAAGTCCTTGGGCCCTGCACTTGCATGGTAGAGCAGGAGAAGCACCTGGCTCCTGGCTTCAGATCAGCATGGTGCGCTGGCTGCAACGGCCATTGGGGGGTGAACCAATGGAAAAGGAAGACCTTTCTCTCTGTCTCTCTCTCTCACTGTCCACTCTGCCTGTCAAAAAGGAAAAAAAAAAGAGAAATTTGAGGCCAGGAAAGGTAAAATATTTAAACTGTGTGATTAGTAGTAGGAGATCTAAAATTAAAATCCAAGTTAATAAAATATGTTATATATGTCATATATATAATATCTTTCCAGTGAAACAGTTTTATTCCTTCTCTGTGGTACATAGATAAAGTGGTGATCTTTCTTTCTCTGTCTCTTTATATATATAAGGAAAAATATTTCTATCTAGAAATAATATATATAAAGATATATATATAAAGTTAGGGAAAGATATCTATCTAGAAATAATATATTCTTGTATATCTCTGTAGAGAGAATAAACTTTTTCGTAGTTTCTAGGTTGAAAGAATATATAAAATACTATTTCCTTATTTTTATTTTATGTTTGGCTAAATCTAATATCCTCACACTCCTAAAGTATGCAAAAGTACTTTAAAAAGTGTGTCAAAACTTTAATTAAAATATTTTTAATTTGGTTCAAAAAATTTTTGAAATCCATGCATAGTCTTTTTGTGTTTTTTTATATTTATTTATTTATTTGAAAGGTACAGTTACACAGAGGCAGAGACAGAGAGACAGAGAGAAGTCTTCCTTCAGCTGGTTCACTCCCCATCTGGCTGCCAGGGCCAGAGCTGAGCCAAAGCCAGGAACCAGGAGCGTCTCCCAGGTCTCCCATGTGGGCACAGGGGCCCAAAGGCCTGGACCATATTCCACTGCTTTCCCAGGCCAGAGCAGAGAGCGGAATTGGAAGTAGAACAGCCATGACTCAAACTGGTGCCCTTATGGGATGCCGGCACTACAGGTGGCAGCTTTACCCACTATGCCACAGCACCAGCCCCATATTTTTTTTTTCATAATGTGTATTTCCATGAATTATTTTTAAGTTTTCTTATATATTAGCTTATTAGCCTGGAACACTTGAAATAACAAAGAGGAAGCTAGTCTGAGATTACAATATTTGCTATAGATAAATCACACATATATAATGCTGAAATAATACTGTTCTCCATATAGAATTAAATTTACATTTGCATTTCATAATCAGAGTTTATTCAGCACAAAGTGCTATATTCTGCAAAGACTGAATGAAACTGTTAAGCTGCAAGTTTGTCACTTCAAGAGTTATCTGGCAGCCAGCACGCTGGCTCACTAGGCTAATCCTCTGCCTGCAGTGCTGGCACCCTGGATTCTAGTCCCGGTTGGGGCACCAGATTCTGTCCTGGTTGCTCTTCCAGTCCAGCTCTCTGCTGAGGCCCATGAAGGCAGTGGAGGATGGCCCAAGTGCTTGGGCCCTGCACCCGCATGAGAGACCAGGAGGAAGCACCTGGCTCCTGGCTTCGGATTGGTGTAGCGCGCCGGCCGTAGTGGCCATTTTGGGGGTGAACCAACAGAAGGAAGACCTTTCTCTCTGTCTCTCTCTCTCACTGTCTAACTCTGCCTGTTTAAAAAAAAAGAGTTATCTGGCAAAAAGTATTAGCAGACAATAATTGGCTTGCTTTTGGACACCTATAATTCATCCTATAATTCTTTTTTTTTTAAGATGTATTTTTTTATTTGAAAGTCAGAGTTACAGAGAGGCAGAAGCAGAGGCAGAGAGAGAGAAGTCTTTGATCCACTAATTCACTCCCCAAATGGCTGCAACAGCCAGAGTTGTGCCGATCCAAACCCAGGAGCCAGGGCCTCTCCCTCTCTTTGTAACTCTACCTCTCAAATAAATAAGGAAATCTTTAAAAAAAAAATCTGAAGCCCTTACTATATTGTGATGGAGTCATTGACTTCTTTCACAACCTGTAAAGAGGTAATTCAATATAATAATGTACATAACTCAACTTACTCCAAGTCATACCTAGAATGAACATATTCTTAGACAAAGAGGAAAATTTCATTGCATAGCCAAGAAGCATGTCTTATATCTAGGCGTAGAAGCAGTTCATTTGGTTTAACATTGCCACAGCTACAAGTTAAGTCTCTGTTGGTTTAACATACACCATGAAATGGGCATTAAACTATGGGTTCTTAAATAAAATGAATGTCTGTTATTAGGGGTGCTAACACAGCTTTAAACATTAATCATGACTTTCTTTTATGCAGTGATGCCATGTAGTCCTTGTTAGGGAGGAAACATGTGATGAGCATCACTAAACCTTGTTTACCATGGATTCTCTCACCAATACTCATGAAGCAGGAATACTGAGAACAAATAATGTGTTCAAGATGACATTTTCATCACACAAACATCACTCATGCATAGATCTAGCACTAAAGGATTCTGCCTCAAACCAAAGTGTTTATTTTTGTTTCTCTTTTGCTTTTTTTCTGAATTTGCACAGGTGACTTTACCTCCTCACTCCAACAAAAAGCTAACTGTTTACTTTTGTCCTGCTGCACTTGGCAGAGCTGGTCATCAAGCTTGTATCAATTTCCACTGTAAACAGGTAAGATAGAGTATTGTTGAACCAAGTGAAGTTAATGAAATTTAAAAATCAATACGTAAATGTATTTAAATCATCCACATGACATATTTTACAATGAAAATAAGTTCATTGTCAAATGTTAATTAAGTGAACTTTTAAAATGCAAAATACATTATGCATATGCAGCCATCTAAAAATCTATTTTTAAATCTTTAAATGGCTTATATAAAGTAGAATATATACCCAGAATTAAAATATAGATTTTTTTACATTTAACACAAATGTCAAATTGCAGGCATATATGTTTATTTTCTGACTTGAGTTTTACTACACAACTCGCAGTGATCTTAATCATAAAAATGTAGAGTGTATCCTTGCAAATGTTGTGCAATTTTTTCCATCCCATCTCATCTGTTCAGTGTTCCTGAATGATAATCTTATTTTAATATGTTTATTATTTTTTAAAGATTTATTTATTTTACTTGAAAGTCAGAGTTACAAAGAGGCAGAGGGAGAGAGAAAAGAGAAAGAGGTCTTCTTCCACTGGTTCACTTCCCAAATGGCCACAATGGCCAGAGCTGGGCTGATCCAAAGCCAGGAGCCAGGAGCTTCCTCCAGGTCTCCTATGTGGGTGCAGAGGCCCAAGGACCTGGGCCGTCTTCTACTGCTTTTCCAGAGCAGAGAGCTGGATCGAAAGTGGAGCAGCCAGGAGTCGATCTGGCGCCCATATGAGATGCCAGCACTGCAGGCAGCAGCTTTACCAGCTACGCCACAGTGCCGGCCCCAGTATTTTAATATATTTAATCATTTTTCTACATCTCCAAATATACTACATGCTATTCAAGAATTATTTCAATTCATTCTTACTAAAATTCTATAAAGAAAATGTTGTTGTCAATTATGGATCATGGATCATGGATCTGAAACACTTAGAAATTAAGATTGGGCTACTAGCAAAAAGTTGAGCTGGGACCTGAACCTAGAACATCTGGCTTTAACTCATCTTCATGGCTGCTTTTCACAACTCCAATTTGCCAAGTGATGGTAACACTCTTACTGCCAATGAAAAATTTGTGTAACTTCTTACATTTATTATTATTTTTCACTTCCCCTAATTCCTTTGGGGAAGAAAATAACTAGAGGCAGGTACTTAATGTTCTAGGGAATACCAAAGAGCTCATAAAAGCCTGATATTTGAGGGACAGAGAAATAAATATAATGCAGGGGTGTGGGGAGCAACCCGGACTAGACTAAGTTACTGGAATTAAGACTTATTCTGTGTATCTGCTCTCCCACAATATGGCGCTGGGAGAGAAGAAAACAGCTTCTACGCAGCTGCCTCCAGTTCAACCAATAAACTGTAGGACTTGCTCCTGATTGGAGGAGAGCAGCGTACTCGGCATGTGGGCAGCCGAGTTGGGATTGGCAGAGGAGGACTATAAAGGAGGAGAGAGACGGCATGCACCAGGAACATCTAAGAGGAACATCTAAGGGGAACACCTGTGCAGCCCCCAGAGAGCCGGCTGGCGGTGTGCCGCTCTCCTGCGGAAGTGGGGAATGTGGCAGGGGGAACCGCCCTTCCACGGAGGTGGAAGGGACAGTAGCCAACCTGGGAAGAACCAGCAGCAAACCTGGGAAGGGCCGAGCAGATGAAAGAACAGCGCAGGGTCCTGTGTCGTTCCTCCACGAAGAGGGGGAGCGACATAATGGTGCCGTGACTCGGATATGAAGCCTAGGCAGGGTTTAGTGTCGTTCCCCCATGAAGACGGGGAGCGACATAATGGTGCCGTGACTCGGATAGGAAACCTAGGACGGATAGGAAACCTAGGATGGATAGGAAACCTAGGACGGATAGGAAACTTAGGAGGGAAGAAACGGGAAGAAGTGGAAAATATCAGAGAGAGAGACTAGCAAACAGCCTAGGGAAAAGCCGGACGAAAAAGGTGCCGGAAGAAGCTATTGAAAGCCTAGGCATAGACTCGGATACGGACTACGGGGGGAAGCTGGGAGAAATCTCTAAGGTCGAAAGCGAAAGTGAAAGCTAGAACAAACAGACTCGGATGCGGACTGTGGGGAGAGGCCAGGAGAAATGAGGGAGGAGTATTGTTGGAGGAAAGCTTGGGGAAACATACCGGGTAGAGAAAAATGTTAGGGAAATTGAAGCCGCGGGGGGCAGGCCGAGGCGGAAACGAAAGCCACTTTGGGATTCTCAAGTTAGCCCGGGAATAGGGGGCGAAAAGTTAAAACCAGAAGCGGAAACGTAAGCCCGGTTGGGATCCGTCTGATTAGCCCGGGGAGCAAAGGACGGGAAGCCAAATCGTGGGGCGGAGACGTGAGCTGGGTTGAATTCGCCAGGTTAGCCCAGGGAACTTGGATTGAATGCTAGTGGCGGAGACGTAAGCTACGCTGTGTGACTCGCGGAAGCCGCTGCCAGGGGGCGTGAATAGATAGGGAACGGGGCTGGCGCGAGGCCGTGGTGCATACGCGAAGGGCGTGGAGACCGCGGAGCGCGCGAAGCCAAGCCGCGCAATCCGCGAAGCCGCGCAGATGAGAGAGGCGCGGGCTGAAGCGGCTCAGAGCCGGAAAGCCGCCGAGAAGCAGCCTCGGGGCGGGCGCCGGGAAGCCGCAGGGATAAGAGAAACAGAAGTTTGGAAGTAAAATGAGAGAAATAGGAATGTTGGCAGACAGAAGTAAAATGGGAGAAATAGGAATGCCCGGAGATAGAGAAATAGAAAGGCCTCCCCACAATACTGCAATGAGAAGGCTTGGATTCGGTCTGCCTGATTAGTGAGGCGATGAGCACCTGCGGGCGGCTAGCAGCTTATGCGCCGCAGGTCACCGAAGACAGGCACGTTATCAACACCAATAAGTCACCCCACAACATGGCAATGAGAGAGCTTGGATTCGGTCTGCCTGATTAGTAAGGCGGTAAGCACCAGCAGGCAGCTCGACCAGAGTATGAGCTGCAGGTCACCGAAGATAGGCACGAATCAACACCAGTAAGTTTCCCCACAATATGGCAATGAGAAGGCTTGGATTCGGTTTGCCTGATTGCTAGGTTTTGTAAGCACCTGCAGGCAGAGCAGAGCATGCGCTGCAGGGCACCGAACACAGGCACGCATCAGCGCCTAAAAACCTCCTCACAACATGGCGAAGAGAGGACCCGGATTCAGTTTGCCTGATTGATAGGACTTGTAAGAACCTGTGGCAACTCTAGCAAGTAGAGCAGAGTGTGTGCCGCGGGACACCGAAGACAGGCGCGTATCAACGCCAAAAAATAAAAAGAAAGGGGGATCTGTGGGGAGCAACCCAGACTAGACTAAGTTACTGGAATTAAGACTTATTCTGTGCATCTGCTCTCCCACAATATGGCGCTGGGAGAGAAGAAAACAGCTTCTACGCAGCTGCCTCCAGTTCAACCAATAAACTGTAGGACTTGCTCCTGATTGGAGGAGAGCAGCGTACTCGGCATGTGGGCAGCCGAGTTGGGATTGGCAGAGGAGGACTATAAAGGAGGAGAGAGACGGCATGCACCAGGAACATCTAAGAGGAACATCTAAGGGGAACACCTGTGCAGCCCCCAGAGAGCCGGCTGGCGGTGTGCCGCTCCCCTGCGGAAGTGGGGAATGTGGCAGGGGGAACCGCCCTTCCACGGAGGTGGAAGGGACAGTAGCCAACCCGGGAAGAACCAGCAGCAAACCCGGGAAGGGCCGAGCAGACGAAAGAACAGCGCAGGGTCCTGTGTCGTTCCTCCACAAAGAGGGGGAGCGACACAGGGGTCCCCAAGTCAGTATAGGGCCTATGGGTGATTGAAATGTCCTCTTTTCAAAAACTATAGTTTGTTTTCTGAAAAATTATCTTTAGGCTGTTAAATTTCCTAGATAACTGACTTACACATGGCTGCAGCATATACTATAGAAGGATGCTTGATTCTCAAAAACGTTAAAGAAAACAAAAGGTAATCTCTTTCATATGGAACAGAAAGTATGATGGAGCTTATTTTCTTATACACAAATCTTTTTAACAAGACTAACCTTTTAAGTGGCTGGTTGATAGCACAATTAGAGCTCCTTCATCTTAATTATTGGGGACAATCTGCTTGCATTTCTGATTCAAATAATATGTATATTTAAGGATAGTCTTGCATGTCAACAGGGCAATTTTCAGCTCTGTGTCTAATAACCTAGAAATTGAATGTTTAATTCCTTATTATCCTCAAAAGAACTCAAACATGTAAATAATCATCTCAAATCTTTTGTGAGTCAGTTGAATACTGTTGCTTGATTTCAGTCACTCCAAGTATCTCCTTCCAAGTTATAGAATATCTAAGGATTCATCTATAGGGAGACTTGAATCAACAATTCATCCATTCAGCTACCAAGTCCAGACCCCGTCAACATTTTCAATATATCTTCCTAACCTTTGTGATTTTTTTTGTCTTCCTTTTCTATCCCTGAATCATTCTGAATAGGCATCTACAAGAGTATTTTTAAAACGAAGGTCTTATAGTTTGTTTTTCTAAATCTAAGGGTTGCAAATAACTTTTTACCATTAGGAAGACACCCATATGGAGTTATGCCCCTCTCTGCATTTAACTGATTAAATGCACACATAACTGACGGATTAATCTTAAATCAACTCACAGCAGTGCTTGTAGGATAAGTTTTACCGTTTCTGATTATGCCTCTTTTCAGAACTGAGAGAAATAGCAATAGTTTATTATCAAATTCATTTGCTTCTGGTTTGGGTCCATATGAAAAGCTCTGCGCTGTAAAAGGCTAATTTTAGGCTAAAGTTATTTGTGCAGATTTTGAATCTTGAAATTACTTGGTCTAGGAGATCATGAATATAAATATTATTAACTCATATTATGCCACTAGAATCTTTTTTTAAGATTTGTTTTTTATTTGAAAGGCAGAGTTACAGAGGCAGAGAGAGAGAAAGAGAGAGGTCTTCCATCTGTTGGTTCACTCCCCAAATGGCCGCAATGGCTGGAGCTAAACTGATCCAAAACCAGGAGCCAGGAGCTTCTTCCAGGTCTCCCACGTGGGTGCAAGGGCCCAAGGAGTTGGGCCATTTTCCACTGCTTTCCCAGGCCACAGCAGAGAGCTGGATGGGAAGCAGAACAGCCGGGACTCGAACTGTTGCTCACATGGGATGCTGGCACCACAGACGGCAGCTTTATCTGCTATGCCACAGTACCAGCCCCGCTACTAGAATCTTTAAGTGAGATCTATTACTGAGCAACAGATTAAGAACAGTAATAAGCAAGTGTGGTAATTGGTAATTCTCTTTGGGCTGAAGCATTCTGTTCTGAGATTTTCTTTCCTGCTTTTCAGATGTTTCATTTTGACTTTCAAATAATCACCCTTGTTCAGTTATAATTGGTTGTGTGACTCATTCCATTTGGAAGTCTGAATAGCAAAACTGAAGGAAGAAACAAAATCAGTCATTTTATAATCCAGGATCAGTCTGTGATTCTCGTAGCCTGTATCTGTGGAAAGTTCTGTTGATTCGCAGAAATCTTCAATCCCTTGGAGCTCTGCTCAGTGTGCAAACCAGATTTCCTATCTTTTGCGTCCACTTGTTTTATCTTTCAGGAGCACCAGAAATGGACCTTTAAAAAAGCTAAAAAAAAAATGGGCTAAAAATTGTTGTTTTTTAAATTCACCTGTTCACTGAGTTGTTTTTTAATTTCCCTCTCTGTAGTCAAGTAGATAAACTAATCAATGGTGGGACAACAGATGGATATCAGTGATCAAGAGTAGTGAGATGTGCTCTAGCATAAAAACTCCAACACTCCAGGCCAATTGAGAACACGTTAAGACACAAACTTCTTTTTCTAGTTTGGCTCATTCCCAGTGGCTTAAAGTAAACTAATGTCATTTCAGTCAGTCAGTTGAGTAGAATCAAGTTAGGACATCATAACTGAAAATGTAGTAAACTTATATTATTATGCTAATAGAATATGTGACTAACAGTAACATAGTTATTTGAAGATAATACGCAAGTAAAACTTGGCTTTTAATCCTGTAAGAGACAGCATTTTATGGATTTCTTGTTACCACACAAAATAAGTTTCCCTCTTTTTATTGGAGTTTAAATAGAAACATTTATATAGTGTGAAGGAGAGTAAACTAGGACATCGTTCAGTTGTTCGTCAGTTTTTCTCTGATATTTTTGCTCACCTACAACATTGGCAAAGTTTTTGGTGGAGAAGTATAAGACAGCTGAAATTGAGTCACGGTTTGTTATACTTTCAAAGGGTTTTTATTCTAATCTAAATATATACAAAGAGAACACTTTCAAACAATTTTTTGAAAATTTTTGAAACTTAAGTAAAAACATTTAATCTCCACAAAATTATTGAGCCATTTGTCCATATTATATGATCACAGGAAATATGCTGCACTAGATGATGGGATAAATATTATGGCATACAGTTGCACATAGTTTTTTGTGAGAGTTTAATATCTGCCTCACCTCCATTGCCTTCTTGTGGTAGTCATCTTAATTTCATTGGAAACTCACCTTACAATTTTGGAAACCTCATGTAGTGTTTGGTATACAAATTTTATACAAATTCATCTTTTAAAAAAGACCTTAAAAAGAAATGCAAGGTTTTCCATTAACATTTCTCCTTTACATTGCTATAAATAACCTTAAATGCATTGAAATACATTGGGTATTTAAATATTGTCATCTACCCTCTTCTTTCCCATGTAAAAAACATATAGAATGATTTCAATAAAATCAAGAGAATTTGAAAAGAAAGGAAAGATAAAACAATGAGTATTAAAGCTTAACAAAGCTTTTCTTATCTGTCTTATTACATTTATTAAATATTGCAAATAAAATATATTCATTCATCATGCATATTTCATGAATGTTTATTTTCAAACAGTTCAAAGAATGGAAAGTATACCTCTCTGGAGTAGGACTGTACCCTAGGACTATGGACATACAAAGAGTAATCACATGCCTTGGTGTTCGTTCATCTCTCGTTATAACTTTCAAAAATCCCACCCTGCAATATGTCACCGTTGACATCATACTAACAAGTATGTTGTTTTTCTTGCTTTTTATATGCTATTTTATAGATAGTGCTCAAACATCTTTTCAGAACATCAAAAGATTTTAGAGGTAGTTGACACTTTGAGATCTATTAGTTCAACAGGATTTTTTTTTTTTTTTTGGACAGGCAGAGTGGACAGTGAGAGAGAGAGAGACAGAGAGAAAGGTCTTCCTTTGCCGCTGGTTCGGCTGGCGCACCGCGCTGATATGATGGCAGGAGCCAGGTGCTTCTCCTGGTCTCCCATGGGGTGCAGGGCCCAAGCACCTGGGCCATCCTCCACTGCACTCCCGGGCCACAGCAGAGAGCTGGCCTGGAAGAGGGGCAACCGGGACAGAATCCGGCGCCCCGACCGGGACTAGAACCTGTTGTGCCAGCGCCGCAAGGCGGAGGATTAGCCTAGTGAGCCGTGGCGCCGGCCTCAACAGGATCATTTTATAACAGAGAAAACCAAACCAAGATGGAGTATGTTGGCTGAAATCATGGTTTAAACATTGTGGAGCCAGAATCAGGATTAGGTAGTTATGTACCAAGTCAGGTTCTTCGGATTTTATATGTAAATCCAAATATGCAATTTGTTGGATTGTAAGATTCTTATGATATTATTCAAATATCACAATGCATATTCCTCAAAAATATATAGGAATTCTAATGTTAGGAATATGTTAGAAATTAGAGTCTAATGTACACATACTACAAATATTTTTAAAGTTAATTAATTAATTAATTTGAAAGGCAGAGTGACAGAAAGTGAGCAACAGAAAAGAGATCTATCCACTGATTCACCCTCCAGATGGCCACAATGGCCTGAGCCAGGCCAAAGCCAGGAGCCCAGAACTCCACCCTGGTCTCCCATGTGGGTGGCAGGGGCCCAAGTACTTGAGCCATCTTCTGCTTCTTTCCCAGGAGCAATAGCAGGCAGACGGATCAGAAGTGGAGCAGCAAGGACTCAAACAAGCACTATGATGTGGGATGCCAATGTCACAACTGGCAACTTACCCACTGCACCACAATCCTGGCCTACATATGACAAATTAAAGGACACATCTCCATTAGATGTTGGTACCTTTGCTAATATAGCTGTATGCCATACCTGCTATTTTGTGTGCTCGTTAATGTCAAGAGTAACCTTAATTCATAGCTTTATCCCTTTCTAAATGAATGTTTCCATTTGTTGATAAAATAGACACCAGCAGTTTATTGAAGAGTAAAGCAAAATAGCACTATGGGAAAAGATGTGCATACAGTTAATGTCATATTTTAATATTATAGATATCAGCTTCCATTTTGAGAGTTGATCAATGTAAACAAAGTGTTGTGACTAATGCTTTTTAGTGTTAATTCTGACCATGATGTTCACCAGCAGTAAAGTACTAACGCACACAATCTAGCATAATTATGATAAGCTAATCACACTTAACAGGACATGGAAATACCTGGTGCAGTTCTTTTCAAATAGTAGAATCAATTTTTGAAAATTTTGTCCCTCGAGGCCCTCTTGAATCTTATCTAAAATACATCCAGAGTTGAAAAAATGTTAATACTAAGGTTGTGATAATCAGTACAAACTGCCAATCAGGGTCAGTATGACTGTTCATAAGAGAAGACATAAACAGTTCTAAGAAAAAGTCCGACAACCTCAATAATATTGCTTCCAAATTCAGAATTCAACTTTTTAAATATTTGAATTAATAAGTAAACACTCTGGGAAGTTTGAATTGCATTTTATATAGAGAAAAATTATAGTATCAAATATACTAATTGTCTCTTTATACTTTAATTAGATTATTTGTTTTAGTTTACTTTGCTCTCCACACAAACTTTCTTTTTTTAATAAGGGAAACTAGAAGAATTATTATAACTAATTTTTAGATAAGTGATCTGAGATGCTACTTGCTTACAAGGACTTTAAATATTTTTACATAAAGTTTAAATACCTTAATATTTAGAACTCCTTTCACATTATTCTTGATTAGTAGCTCCCAAAATTCAGTAAGCAATCCAGGTCCACACTCCCTTATTCTGCTGGGCAGTAAGGCCTTTCACAAGCTATCCCAATGCATATTATCAAAAGACTACATTTTCATAAACACTGATATTGTCCAAAACATTTTTTAAATTATACACCTCTAATAATAAAATTCTCAGCATTCCTTTCAATGTATGTATATTGGTTTTTGAAATGTATACATGTAGCACTATGTATTTCATTATCATGTATTTCATTATCAAGAGAGCTTGTCTCATTTTTACAGAAAGTTATTAAGCTCTACAATCCATTTTTAGATGATAAATTCAAATAGGCTTTCAAAAATGCCAAGATTTTTTGAGTTGACTTTATAATACTTTTAATATTATAGAAAAACACAACAGTGAATATGTTCTTCAAAATGCTATTTAAATTTCATTTCAAAATATACTTCAAAAAATATTTATCAGAGTAATTTTCTACCATAGAGGAATTTTCATTCTATTTCCATCTCCATTGAGTTTTTTTTCTTGAATGTGATACTGAAGTGCAATATCTTTGTATTTTTTAATTAGCTCAGGAAGATTCCAGGCGACTTGCCGTTGATCATTGCTGGGATAGCTTCTTCATTGAGAATTCCGCCTTCAAGCTTAGTACTATGAGTCATATACATGGTACAGGAGTTTTACTTTATGTTATATCATTGTATATACTCTCATATTACATAGATGATGTATGCATCTGTTGTCTTAATTATGCAAATTAACTATTCAATGAAAATTAAATATTCAGTGAAAATTAAATTACAGTATTATAACTTAGAAACAAATTTTAGTTAAGAGGAAAACATGGATTGCATAATATTTATGTGTATTTATTATTCTTGTGTTGTTTTTCATTCCATAGCACACAAGACTTGTTAAATATTTCATTTTGGAATTTTGAATAGTTGAATGGAATGCTATTTAATACTTGTGTGTGAGTTAAGGAAAATTTTGGAATATTATAAATAACTAGTGTGATGAAATACTCATGAAAAATAACTATATCTTTGGAAAGCTAAATATTATTTACAAATTTATTATAAAATGTACATATATTTTTCTTATATATTAACCATTCCATTTGAATATTGATGAATAGGAAGCAAATCTTAGAAATGATGAAATTGCTCAGAAATCTAAATCTCAAAATTATTAATTTGCTTAAAAATAACTTTCTTGAATTACAAAAGCACAATTGTTAATATGATAAAGTATGAATTATCTTAATATAATATAAAAATAAGAATTGAAAATAATAATCACTACTGACGTATCCCAAAAATAGGTTAATGGCTTTCTTTTATTTACTATTGTCATTTATATCACCATCTTCTTTTTTTTAAGGCTTACTTTATTTATCTGAATGACAAATTACAGAGAGAGAAGGAAAGACACAAAGAGAGATCTTCTATCTGCTGGTTCACTTCTCAAATGGCCACAACAGCCGGGGCTGGGCCAGGCCAAAGCCAGGAGCCAAGAGCTTCATCTGGGTCTCCCACGTGGGTGGCAGGGGCCCAAGGACTTAGGCCATCTTCCACTGCCCTACCAAGCAGATTAGCAGGGAGCTGGATCAGAATTTAAGCAGCTGGGACTCCAACTAGTACCCACGTGGGATGCCAGAGTTGCAGGTAATATCTTAACCCACTATGCCACAACTCTGGCCCCAGTGTATCAGCATCTTAAATCTCACTCATTTGTCCCCTTTGATATGACTCCATGATATAGATGTTATTATTCTCACTGAATTGAGAAAGTTGCAATTCAGAAACTTGAAGTTATATAGAATCAAAACAGTTGCTTAATGGCAGAGCTGTACTTCCTTGTGTCTGACTTCAACTTTTGCAACCTTTGCAATGTATTAAAAGCAACAGTAACACAAGAGAAGAAATATAGATGGCCAAAGAATGTTGAAAATATGCTCAGTGTCACCTGTAATCAAATAGTTGTTGATTTAAGCAATGGTCCACTAAGTTTTATTTTTTCTTTGTTTTTTTTTTTATTTTAATGAAACTACCAATGCTAATGTTTCTATGCTGACACTGAAACAAATGTACAGTGCTTAACGGAATAGAAATCACTACATAGTGTCTGAGAAGTGCTTTGTGTAATGTATTTAAAGAAACCAAGGGGGCCAAGCTATAATGTGGCAGGTTGGGCTACAGGCATCCCATGTGAGTGCTAGTTCAGGTCCTGGCTGCTCCTCTTCTGATCCAGCTTCCTGCTGGTGCACCAAGGAAAGCAGTGAAAGATGGCCCAGGTCCTTGGGCCCCTGTGTCCACATGGGAAACCCGAGGTAGGAAGCCAAGGTTCCTGGCTTCTGGTTTGGTCTGCCCCATCCCTGGCCTTTGCAGCTATTTGAGGAGTGAACCAGTGGATGGAGGATTCTCTCTCTCTCCGTTTCTCTCTCTGTGGATCTGCTTTAAAAGAAAGAAATAAACCAAAATTATTATCCTGTAAACCCAGTTACCTTAGCTCTAAGAACACGTATGATAATTATGCTCTTTGTTTTTCACAAAACATAGGAAAAATCCATTCTACTATCATTATGATACAAGTATGTGGATTTTAGTGCATTGAATCCTTTGAGCCCAAACTTCTGTAAATGGCCATTACACTTTTTCTATCATTATAGACACTCCTTTCCTTATGCTTTTCAATTGTATTATCCATCTTCTAGCTTCTATGTACTAGGCAAAGCTATCACCATAGTAAATTAGTCAGTGATTGCTACATTAATACTTTACAGCAAACAACCCACTAATCTCAGTGTCTTATCACCAGAAGCACTTATTTTCTTACTTATGGATATGCTGATAGGGAAACTTTTAGATTTTGTGACAACATAAGGACTGCTGTATATGTTTACTCATTCTAGGACATGCCAAGAATATGTTCTGATTGTGCCTGGACAAAGCACAAAAGAAATGGAAATGCAATATGCCTCTTAATTCTCATCCTGTATAATATTACTGAAATCCACTCTCCATTGGCCAATTTATGTAATGTTTGGTCATGATTAGTAACAATGAAGTTTGGAAATACACTGTACATATCAAATAAAAAAAATCAAAACAAATGTCAGATTACCATTTTTTTGCTGATACATAAAGTTGCTAAATATTCTATGATTTTACACAAAGAATAGAAGGTATAGATTGATATAAAAATCTCAGAAATTTATTAGAGCCATCTCTGAAGACTAATTCACTCATTTATATCACCCTCTCAGGAATTTTCTAAACCTCCATATCCTGAATTTCACATCCACACCATGACATTTCTCACCCTTCTTCGCTGCTCACCATCCCCACCAACCTTATTTAATTGTTCATTGTCTCTTCCCTTTATCATGGAAACTTCAGTTGTTTGTCTCTTTGCCTCCCTGTTGTATTCATATATCTTAGAACAGAATCTTAGCATATAATAGTCTCTAACAAATATTAGATCTTGAGCAAATTGAGCAAGGAACTGTTGGGGTTGCTATGGGTACTGAAGGAAATGTTAGAGAAAATAACTCTTGCTTCATGGACCTTAACATTTTGTGGAGAAGAAGAGATAAAGAACAGATGGATGAAGAGCCATGTAAAAAGCTTTAATTGTTTAGAGAGATTGAGTTAGTGGAGGCTGTTTTCAGGGAAGACATGTAAATATTTGAAAGAAATTAAACAAAAAGTTGAGGTAAAACTGTTACAAGTAGAAAGAGGAGAAATTGCTAAATTTAGATAGGAATTGGCTGAGAATGGTGATGCAGCAGCACAGTGAAGGGTAGGGAAGATTGGAGAAGCTGAGCAGAGAAAAATCAGCAGGAATAGAGCACGTGGGGGCTTTTCTAACCTCACCTACTACAGTCAATCTAGAACACACAACTCTTGGTATTACTACTTCACAATTTTTGTTTTGTAAGTATAAAATTATTCTGAAATAAAATGTTAACAAATAAAATTTTAAAAACACAAAAAAGTTTTAAATAAAATAGTGATATGGCTAAATGTGTATTTTACAAAATAGTAACTCTGTGTGATTATACTGTGGCATGTGATCCTGAAATAAAGGATGAAAATGGTAGAGCTGGTAAGAAATGGTCTGAAATGAGATATGTTTTGATGGCTTTGTTATCAGTATTTACCGATATTCTGGTAATTTGCAGTAAGGGGAACAAAAAAAGAAGCAAGTTTGACCCTTACGTTTTTGGCAAGATAAAACTAGGTAACTAATGATGCCAGTAACTGAGAAAGAGAAATCTTTCGGGAAAAAAATTAGCATGAAGACGAAGGGGCAACTCTATGTAGAGTAATATCTATTCTGAGAAACTAGATATCCATGTGCAGAAGAAAAATGTAGTTGTAACTCAGGAGACAGTTTAGAGTTGAAAAGCCTAAAAATCAATGACCAGGAAGATAATGTAACCAGAGCAGAGACATGGCTATTGAACCTAGGGCAAAAACAAGAAGAACTTTCTAATTTTTTTTTTAATATTTATTTTATTTATTTGAAAGACAGAGTTACAGAGAGAGGTAGAGACAGAGAGAGAGAGATCTTCCATCCACTGGTTCACTCCCCAGATGGTCGAAATGGCTGGAGCCGAGCAGATCCAAAGCCAGGAGCCAGAAGCTTTTCCCAGATCTCCCATTTGGGTGCAGGGGCCCAAGCACTTGGGCCATTTTCCACTGTTTTCCTAGGCCACAGCAGAGAGCCGGATCAGAAGTGGAGCAGCCGGGTCTCGAACCGGCACCCACATGGGATGCTGGCACTGGAGGCAGTGTCTTTACCCACCATGCCACTGTGCCGGCCCCTCTGGGAAGTTATAAATAAGAATCTTTAAATTAGAACTAAAAAAATTCTGTCGCTATCTGATTAGATTAATACCATTCATAGTAAGAGTTCTTATAGAACTGTTGGATTTTGGAAGTTAATCCAATTTAATTGCTAAGTTTAGAATATTTTCTTATTCTTTAAAAATTGGGGGGGGGGTGTGGAGGAGAGGGCTGGCACTTGGTACAGCAGGTTAATACCTTGGCCTGTAGCGCCGGTATCCCATATGGGCGCCAGTTCAGGACCTGGCTGCTCCACTTCTGCTCCAGCTCTCTGCTGTAGCCTGGGAAAGCAGCAGAAGATGGCCCAAGTTCTTGGGCCCCTGCACCCATGTGGGAGACCTGGAGGAAGCTCCTCACTCCTGGCTCCTGGCTCCTGGCTTCAGATCGGTGCAGCTCCGGCCCTTGCGGCCAATTGGGGAGTGAACCATCGGATGGAAGACCTCTCTCTCTCTGCCTCTCCTCTCTCTATGTAACTCTGACTTTCAAATAAATAAATAAATCTTAAAAATAAAATAAAAATTGGAATATTTTTCCTAGGTTTCAAAAATTACATAAGAAAAGCTTAGAATAAAGTTAAAATTATATCTATTTTTTACTAGTTTGGGAACCAAACAGGATATGAGTTAGGGAGAGAGATTTTGAAAAATAAAATATATCCTTTCTAATTTTATTGGTATAATGATATCTTTGTTATGCTGGGATCAAATAGCAAAATGCCTCTCTTGAAGGAAACAATAAAATATGCCTAAAAAATAGGGCACTTATCAACACTGATAAGACATAGAAGAAATAAGAACATCCATATTCAGAAGACATAGAAGAAATAAGAACAAAAAGATCACTGGAATATAAAACAGCATCAAGAAAAAGAAATAATAAAGAAAGCTTGGAGTGATAGTAAATATGTGACAGCATTAGCATGTTTGTGTTATTTTTGAGAAACATGATTTTTTAGACTTAGTATTTTCATTTTAATTTTTAGAGTCTGATAAGCTAAAGTATGTTCTAAACCAGGCATTGTTACTTGTCTGGCACATTCTAAAAAAAAAAAAAAAAACAAACAAGAATTATTCTTTTATGCTATACAAACATTAAATTTCACATAATATTTCATTTTTATTGAAAAAATACAATCTGAACCTCCAATTCCAGATAAACATTTATTTTCAGTTAATGAGATTCATTATAATATTCTATCATCTCTAATTTGTATTAATTTAAAGTAAAAAAATGTAGAAAACACAAAGTATGTGTGATAAGAAGAGTTTAAAATGAAAATCATTTTGACTCTGTCAAATGTAATTGGAGCTCTAATTTATAAAGCAAAAATTCAACTACACCTGAACTAAAATTTTTACCTTTTTTTCTTTTAGCTGACATGTCAACATATATTTAAGTTTAAAAGTAAGATCAAATAGATATGACTTGTGATATTTCTATGAGTAGTTAGAAAATAACTGTCTACTGTCACCATCTCTTGGTAAAGTCAAAATGTAATCTTATAGAGATTAAATTTACATTTTTCTGTTATCTCATAAAGGGAAAAAGATGAATGCATTTTATAAAAATATTCATTTTTGGATTTCCCTGTTTTGATAGGGCACAACTACTCATTACTTTTTGCCACTTTCATTCTTCTAAATTCTGTTAGTTGTAGTGGATGGAGGTAGGAAATACATTCTCCCCATTCTACATTTCTGTTTTTAGACCATTCTCCTAAAAAAATTCTGGGTCTGGTGTCTATGCCATTTAACGAAATAGCTCAGGTTCCAACACTATATTTGTTAAAATCCTTGCTGACTTTGATATCCCCATAGCTGATTTTTTCCATAACTGGCTTGCTTTCCCCCAGTTATCATATTCTTTATTCAACCTTAGCCATGCCAATGTTCATACTCCAGACTAAGCCATTTCCAATAACCTCAATTGCTCTATAACCTCAATTTCAAGAATCCTATTCCCTTACTGCCACCTCCTGTCTTTCAAATGAATTCCCTGTAGCATTCTCTTCTGGCAATTGTTCAAAACTTATCCTTCTCATGTTTTCACTTTACCACATCACTTCGCTGGTCCATAGTGCACACTCTCATCTCCATTGCTTTCCTCCCTAGCCCTTCCTCAGCCTTACTTGACACATGACACACTTGTCAGTAGCAAACATTTGAAGTAGCCTTGTAAAATTTCAGGAAAAAGTCTAAGTTGAATAAAGAACCTAATGGAAATTATAGAACTTATTAAATACAATAAGTTAAATAAACTTCTTATTGGATGGATTCAAGAATGGAAAGGAGGTGACTGATTCAGTGAAGGTAAAGACAGATCAACAGCATTTACATAATGTAAACAACAGGAAAAACATAGACTTTTAAAACTTGAACAGAGTTCCAGAGGTTTGTAAGAAAATAACAGTGAACTAACATTTGTACTGTCGGAGTTCCAGAGGGAAAGGAGAGAGTAGGCCTGAAAAATTACTTAAAGAAATAATGTCTGAAAACTTGCTGAACTTGATAAAATATATAACCCTTCAGATTCAAGACACTGAGTAAACTCCAGTCTGTTTAAAGCAAAAGAAATCCATGGCAAGACACATCATCATTAACTTCTGAAAACTAACAACAAACAATCCTTGAAAGCAGCCAGACAGAAATAGTACATTACTTATACAGAAGCACTGATTCAAATGGCAGGATATTTCTCATCTAAAACCACGGAGGCCAGAAAGAAGTGGCACACATTTTTCAAGTACTGAAAATAAATAACTGTAAACTGTGAATTCTGTATCCAGATAATATATCCTTTAAGAATGAAGGAAAAATGTACAGACATTCTCAGACAAAGGAAAAAAAGTCAATTTATTACCGGCAAACTAGCCCTTAAAGAATTGCTAAAGAATGTTCTCTAAAGAAATAGGAAATAATACAATAAGAAAGATTGGAACTTCAGAAAGGAAATAACATCAGCATGGATAAAAATAAGGACTAATATAATAGACTATACTGCTTCTCTGGAGTCTCTTAAATAATTGATGCTTGAACTAAAAATGACAGCACTCTGCGACATTATATATGTTTGTGTGTGTGTATATATAGAGAGAGATAAAAGTTTTAAGACTGTTGTATTTAATGTGTAAAGAGTATAACATGATCTAAATGGAAGTAAAGTGTATTGACTGTATTTTCCTATTTTCTGTGTTCTTGAATGCCCTGGAGTCTGAGGCCTTAGAGGAAGGATGGTTATCAGGTAGAAGGGGCAGGGCGTTTGAAGTGCAGATACTGGGCTGCACCTGGAAGGTTATAGGGATGACTTTGCGATGCAGATGCTGGACCTTGGTGTCAACTCCTTAGGCCTTTGTCACACACACATAAGCTCATATCTGAATTCCTACCTAACAATGCCATCATTATCTTGCTAGGAATTGTACTTCTATGGAAGTCTGACAGGCAATAGGCACAAACCTCAACATAGAAAATGTATAACCAATCAGATCATAAAAATCATTTTTGCATCTTAAAAACAGAATTACAATCTAGTAGCAGACATTATAATTTTCATTATTTGCATCAAGCACACTAAGAAAATTTGATTTATGCAGTAATCCAGATTTGGAAGGCTCTCAAAGCTAGTAAGTCTCAAAATCGAAAGACTCAGTTCAAACTGGGTGGCCATAATAAGATCTTAGATCATTGTAAAAGTAATAATCCATTTAATCTGAGTGTTTTCACCCAAAACTGTGGGCCAGATCTAAGCAGAGTTAAGGTGACTACTCAAACATTCTAAAATAGATGATTATTAACTCCTTTAAGACTCTTAACCAATCATGACTCAATAAAGACAACGGAAAACACAGGAAGACTGCCCCCAGAGACACATCAAATCCTCATTACTAGGTTAGTTACAAAGAAAAATCTTAGTTAAAGGTGAAGTGGGAGATTAATTTTCATTCCAGGTCCTTGTTATGCACAAACAGATGCCTTCATAGTGCTGACACAAATAAGGTAAATTTTATTAAGAAGGTGAGAAAGCACACACACACACACACACACACACACACGTGAGCCACAGTGCCCACACAGAAAGATACCTGTCATGATTGGACAGTGGGTCAGAAGGAGAAATGGTTGGAGAGGAGAAACCGAGTACTCCAGTACCTCCTCCAATGGGGGTCTCTGGTGGGAGAGAACCTTCCAGCAACTGCTTTTATGAGGTGGTGGTAGGATAGAGGTGCCTCTACAGACATGAAACCACCTAGGAGTTTTATGGTACCTCCGTAAATCCCACATGGAGTTCAATATGCATATTTTCATAGTGTCTTCCCTCCCCGCCCCAATTCCTGGTAAAGTAGATACATCCCAGGAAAGGGGTTGTTTTGATTGACAAGTAGGAGGATGGAGGACAGAATTACACATGACAGGGAGAGGAGTGGGATGGCTTGCAGGTACCTCCAGCTCTGTAGATCTTAAATTAGTTGCCTGCCTATTCTATATCAAAAAAATTAACACGTGACATCAACCTATGAGCCCATTACTCAGGACAGTTAAATACAGCAAGGAACAAAGAGGTAGAGAATCAGATAATCCTGCTATCTGGACTTATAAGATATAGGAGATAACTTTAAAATTATTTCCTTCTAATCTCATTCAACCTAATTTCTCACAACATTCAACTTCCACAAACCTTCTACAATATACTTATTCCTTCAGTTCCTCTTTCTATATATATATATATATATATAATTCTTAAAAAATTCTTTAAAAATTCTTAAAATATATATATATATATAAAATTCTTAACCTTCCTCATTCTCATGCTTATAGCTTCCTCCACAACTTTCTCTCCTACCTACTAGTTCATGCAATTTGCATCCTAAAATAGCCCTCTAGCACGTCTAAATTCAGAGAAAAACATCTTTTAAAGGAATATATTCTATGAATTGGAAAATGTCTTCAAGAACTCAGTGATTAGTGACACTTAATTGTGTGTGTTTCTGATAGCATAAAGCATGCCCATGTCTCCAGATAATTGTCAGGAGAGTTTATTAAATTATGTTGGCAGCTGAGTGTGGTGTTGCATTTTTAAATAAAGCTTTCCTTCCTATTAAGTCAAATGACCAATTTTCCACCCAACTGAACTCAGGTTCCAATCATATAGATTTCTAATTATGATTTATAGCAGAAAGCAGATGGATTTCCTAGCTCTCACTGAACCTATTGTATAAAACACAAGGCTATAGCTCTTGTTAGGCAAAGATGCCTGAATGCCTGTCCTTCAAAAAAATCTGTATAACTTGGAATTTACCTCTTTATGCTACCAGAATGCTTCTGTGAAAGTAATAGCAATTAAACATATTAAATAGTTTGTGAATGACTGGCTTTGTGAAATGGAACACAGGGAATAGTGTCATTTCTCTTTTCTGTCATTTTATTCAGTTTTTAGATTCAGAAATACAGGCAAATATCATTAAAAAGAACATACAAATACATACTGTGAGGTTATAGAATGCCAAACCTTTGAATGAGGCTTATTAGTAGATGGATGCATAGATGATAGAGAGAAAGAGAGACAGAGAAATAGGTATATTGTAGTAACTGGTAAACTTTGAAGGGACATGGTTTCCTTTCAGTGAAATTTGCTGCAGGATCATTTCCTAGAGTGAATTGAAATCTGATGACTACCAGTGAAATCCAACACTTCCTCCCCTTCTCACTTCTGATAATCTTTCTTTCTATCTCATTAAGAATTTAGAGGCAAAATAGAGTCAATTTGGTTCTTTCATTACATGAATAGCCTAATTTTATCTGAATCCATGTGCCTTGCCTTTCCCTCAATTATATTGGAAACGCTCTCCTTATTCTTAAGACCAGCCCTCTGGTCAACTATGTGGAGCTTTCTAGTTCTCCTCTGTGTCTTCTATAACAAATACATAATGGTTATTCCTGTAAGCATATGCATGCTACAATAGCTCTTTATCCCTTACCCTATCAGTTGCCATCCCATTTCTCTGATCCTTCTTGATAACCAAATTGAAAGACTGTCACATGTACTTATTGCCCTCACTTCTTATACCATTAACATTTGAATCTATGATAATCTAGCTTTATTCTCCATTATTCTACTGATACTGCTCATTTATTTCATCAGTAAACAAACATTGCCAAAACTAATCATCCAAATAAAATTCTCACCTTGCTTATCCCATGAACTCTACTTGGCATAGTTGATGTCTCACTGTTTTGGAAACAGTTGGCCATCAGAACATCAATTCTCCCTTGATTCTCCTATTTCTATAGTAAGCTCTGCTCATTAGAGATTCAAGGCTCAGTCTTCTCCTATTTCCTATCCTGATAAAATCTCATTTGGTGACACATGAGATGTCTACTTCCAAATTGATAGCCTCAGCCTGGACCTCTTCTCTAAATCTAGACTCATCTGTTATCTCAATATTGCTAGTTTAGATTTCTATGTTGCTTCTCAAACTTCCTAAGGCACTCTGCTCAAGTCAGAGAAGCCTTCCAGGAGCACCCTATATTAATATCCATATCACTCTCTACTCCTTTCACTTAACACTACATATACATACATATATATATAATACTATATTATATTATAGCTACTTCTTCTACTCTCTTTTCCTAACACATTCTGGAATTCATTACTCAGGAAAGCAGGAGATTTGTTTTCTTCACTATTTTACCCCCAGACTTATTATAATGCATAAGTATCATCTGAAGGATCATGTGAAAGAATAAAATAGTGTAGAATAAAATAATATTGTAGAAAATGGAATTATTTGCATATACCTTTGCCATGACAAAACCTTGGTGCCTACAAGTATATAAGCTTTCCTTTTCATAAGAGAAAAATCTCATGTAGAAATTTAAATAACTTTCTCAGCGTCCTAGAGCTTAAGTTTCTCAGATTCCCAGACGCAGTGAATAGTGGAACAGAGATTTAAAGTCCTATTAGTATAGTGTAGGGAAAAGAAGACATGGTGATGGATCAGTAAGATTTATTAGTTGTAGTAATAGTAATACCAGTAGTAGATGACATTATTTTATCTTAGCATTTCTTATCAGTAATTTTAGTTGAACTTTTTTCTTTTTTAAATATTTATTTATTTATTTGAAGGCAGAATTATAGACAGAGAGAGAGAGAGAGATTTTTGTATCTGCTAGTTCACTCCCCAAATAGCTGCAGGCCAAAAGCCAGAAGCCTGAACTCCATCTGAGGCTCCCACATGGGTGGCGAGAGCCCATGCACTTGGGTCATCTTCTGCTGTCTTCCCAGGAGCATTAACAGGAATTTGGATGGGATGTGGCACAGCTGGGACTGGAACCGGTGCTCATACGGTATGGTGGTATTGGAGGTGCCAGTTTAACCGACTGCACCACAATGCTGGGTTCCTTAATTGAAATTAAAATTAGCTACTTTACAAGAAAATTACTCAGTTCTTTAACATAATTTTTATAATTTCAGTAATTTATAAGGAAAAATATATAATTGAACTAGGTAGGAAAGACCATACAGATATTTTATTCCAGGGGTGAGCATTGTGGCTCAGTGAGGTACGCCACTGCTTGGGATGCCTGCATCCTGTATCAAAGTGCCTGATTTGAGACCTGGCTACCCTGCTTCTGATCCCTGCTAATGTGCTTGGGAAGGCATCAGATGATGCTCCAAGGCTTTGGTTCCTTGCCATCCACATGAGAGACTCAGATGGTGTTCCCAACTCCTGGCTTCATCCTGGC
This sequence comes from Oryctolagus cuniculus, assembly GCF_964237555.1. NCBI lineage: Eukaryota > Metazoa > Chordata > Mammalia > Lagomorpha > Leporidae > Oryctolagus > Oryctolagus cuniculus. The sequence continues at coordinate 22,874,497 of NC_091453.1, forward strand.
CATGCCTCAACTGTTGTGGGCATTTGAGGAATGAACCAGTGGATGGAAGAGATAGTTTCTCTCTCTCTCTCTCTCTCTCTCTCTCTCTCTCTCTCTTCTTCAAATGAATAAATACATCTTTTTTTAAGTTTCTAAAAAATATTATTTTAGGAAAAAATATAAGCACAAAACATAACACGCATTATCAAAACACATTTCCTTCTTATAAAGCCTAGAAATCAGTTTGATAAAGGAATATAAAATACATAGTGTACTGAAAGGGATTTTATTACAGTAATTTAAGGCTTATTTTAAATGGCAAAATCTTTGCAGATGGAACTAAGAGGCCTGGTGCCTATGCCAGGAGATATTTCTGTATTGAAAAATCAAAAGAGGGTGAGCATTGTGGCACAGCAGGTTAAGTTGCCAGTTATGAAGCCCACATCCCAAAGATATTCTAAACACTCATGTAGCTTTAGCATGAAACACTTCTTACTCATCCCTGACAGTGGTTATATAGCTTGTATTTTTCCCAGTTGCACAGAGGAATAATATGAACTTCCACTTAATGCTTACATTTTCTGTACTAGTCCCTCTGATAGTGTCTTCTTTGGACTAACTCTACATGAGATGAAAGAGTAAAACAATAATAGTGTCTAATCCTTCGGGAGTAAAATTCACCTAAATGCCCTTGTCCATATTCAATCGATGCCTCCATTCAGTCAGGGAATTGTAAGTAAGGAAGAATGTTTCATCCCTAACCTTCCCATCATTTTAGCAACCAAACAGCAGTTTAGGTAAGTTTCTCTCTCTGCACTATCTTTAGTGAGCCTGGCTTCGAATCTCAATAAGTAAATTTAATGACATCTATCCCACACCCATTGGGATAAAATAGAAAAGATAATATCGTGTATTCATTTACTCAGCCTGCCATAAGAAAATATAACAGATGGGGTGACTTTAACAAACAAAATGTGTCTCTCACAATTGAAGGTCACGGTGTCAGAAGGTGTGGTTCCTTCTGAGGCCTCTCTTCTTGGCTTATAGATGGTCACCTTCTTTCTCTGGGCTAACAGCACGTTTTTTCAGTGCACATGTTCCTGATGTCTACCTCTGTGTCCAAACTGGCTCTTCTTATAAGAACAACAGTCATACTGGGCTAGGGCCTGACATGATAACCTTTTTTAAATTAATCATCTCATTAAAGCCCTGTTTCCAATACAGTCACCTTCTGAAGTACTGCAGGACAGGGCTTTAACATATGAATTTTGGGAGGAGACAATTCCATCTGTAGCATCTCAGAATAAGCAATTAAAGGACTCTAATGAAAGCCACCATATTAACAGTACTGTTCCACTTTTTTTGTAATTTGAGGACTTTTTTAAAAAATCAATTACTGAAAATACAAAGTATTCAGATGGAAAACAAACTTGATGTGTGAAAACAGCTAATGAAAAGTCTTGCTTTTGATTAATTGATAGTTTATAAGTAAAAACTTATATTCTTATTTAAACTAAACCACTAGAACAAAAGTAATAGCATGGCTTAGGGTACTAGCATATTTCTTAGTGTCTCTATGATTGCCTGACATAGGCCATTTCTAATGCCATACTAAGTATTATAAATTGTGCACTGTGGAGCAGAAATTTAATACCACTAAAGCGATTAAAAATGAATCTCCCAGGATGAAATCCATTCATTGCTAAAATGAGGGTTATGTTAAGTTTATTCTCTTGAGAAGATTTTCTTTGTAAAAGACAAGAAACCCAATACCCATTAAAACAGTGTACAACCTCTATATTCAAACAGGATATTAGTGAGTAAAAATTTCTAACATCTTTCATCAGAAGAACAAGCAAAATAGCTGTTTTAAATGTGCACTGAAAAAATTTGGATGCTAATTGAAATTGTGGGGTAGCAAATTTCCAAAGAAAATCAATAATAATAAAATGAATGTCATTTTTAAACAGTTTTCAGATATTACATGTATTATCAGGGTTTATAAACACAAACAATGTACACCTTTCTCACAAAATGTATAAATGCATAAAATAAATTATATAAAGCTACATGGCCATCTTATGGTATAATATTGATTTTTAAAGGAAATATATTTGTTTTAACTGTCTATTTCATACAACAGTGATTCAATAAAATATAGTGTTCATAAAGAAAAAGTCAAAATAATAGAAATTGTTTGTATATCTTAGTAAATAACATACTTTCAATGGGACTTTGGGCAAGTTATTTAATCAAGCTGTCTCAATCTCAATCTCATCTCTAAATTGAGAAACATGAATAACACTTAATATATGACATTTAAATGATATATTACTTAGAAAATACCTAGCACAGTACCTATCAAGTAGTCAGTAATCAATAAACACTATTGACAACTTTCTCAAGCAATAAATTTTAAAAATTGAAAACTTAAAATAATTTTTGAAATGCTCTGTAAGGGGGCCATTTTATATTTCCATTCTTGATTTTCTTAATAGTTTAGTATTCTCATTTGAGGAAAAAATAGATTTGATTGCTATAAGTTTTATAATAAAAATAAAGAGTGCATTCTATAATCTCTTATTAACTTATAAAGAAGTACATAGTGTTGCTCTTCAAAACAAAAGTAGACACATATAGCTTGGAAACTGCCACTGTTATAAAGGGCCTGAAACACCACTCTACCAACCGCACAATACTTGGTCAAAAGGTAGTCTTTTTGTTGATTGTTTGTGTGTTTGTTTGTTTCATAGTGTAGTCTCAGGACCATCTGCTTCTGGATCTCATGAGGTGCTACTTAAGCAAGCAGCTTCCTGGGCTTCAGTTGAAGCTGAATAAATCAGAATCCCTAGGGTTAGAGTTCAACAAGCTGCATATATAACAAGTTTCTCAGGCAGTTACTATGTTTTGTAAGGTTGGAAAATACTAATACATCAGAACACTGATAAATACTGTCAATTTTTCTGTCTTCTGGTTTTCACAGTCGGGAGGCTCCTTTCTTTCACACATAGCTGATTCTGGCTTTCCCCTTGGATGAGTTAGATCAATGAACAATTTTTCCTGCCAGCAATTTTAGAGCACAAGCAGGGAGCTGGATCTGTTAGGCTCTAGAACACAATAAACACAAAATGAAAGGACCAAAATTTACTGTACCTTCTCCTCTGTAAAATATGGCAAGACTTGAAAAGACTCATGGGTTTTATGATTCTTTCATCACTCTGGGAAACACCAGCCATTACCTCCAATATTTCCCTAGTCTTTCCAATGCCCTAAAGAGAAACTTCTTACCTCGGGATAAAATATGGTTTTTAATAAGATTATTGACATTTGAGGAAAAATAGTAAAGGAAATTTAGCATAATGTATTGTTCATTCAAAAGCAATTTTGAAAAATTGATGATCAATAAGACAATTAGGTGATTACTTTCTGCTTTTAAAATTATATTCTGTAAGTATTTATTGCATTTAAGTTAATTTTGCATGTTTTACAGGAGTTTCATTGCCTCCTCAAGGAATTATAGATATCCCATTATTTTTTATGCCACAAATTATGAAATTACACAAAACAATGATCATTATTCAGATGAAGAAAGCTAATAGAAAAAATTGGTCTATAGACAATTTTGATGAATTGGATGAAAACACAAAAAGGTAATATTAAATAAAGACATTGAGGGAGAATGATATTTCATTTTTGACTGGCACTGTTGTGATAAGTTTCTTTTATACTTATATATATATATGTACATATATACGTGTGTGTGTGTGTATGGAAAAATCTCATGATTTCATATACTCTAAAATTGCTGAACTTTGTATGTTCAGAGGAGTAAAACTTATTTGGTATATGGATATGATTTATGTAATTACTGATTAAAAGTCCTGAGTGATGAACAAATTTAATCTGAAGTATCATTATTAATATATTGGTCAGAGACATACAAAGGGACTCTTGATTAACCATAACAACAAAAAAAGTGACTGGTGAGACAAATGATCAACATCCAGAGGAAATCCTTGATCAGCTTGTTTGGGCAAAGTATAGGACTTGTGGTTATAGCATTCACTAAATGATGATATTTTGCCTGATGAATATAATATCCTGAAAAGATATTGCTATGACTAGGAGACATCACGCTGTTGCCAGGATGCAGGTAATTTGCACCCTTTCAGCCTAGCTGGAATTTAACCAAACTTCAATAATGGTGCAGAGTTTAAATGTTGTATCCATGCTTATAGTTTAATTAAATAATGGTCCAGAAATACTCATTAAAAATAAACTCTTACTTTGTCTTACATGTGTGTATTTTTACTTACATTTTAAGAAATTCTTTACCATGGTACCATTGGTATTCATTCTTTTTTTAAAAAAAAATATTTATTACAAGGAGGCAGAGAGAGAGAAACAGAGAGACAGAGAGACAGAGATCCTCCATCTGCTGTTTCACTCCTCAAATAGTTGCAATGGCTGGAGATGTGCTAATCCAAAGCCGGGAGCCAGGAGCTTCTTCAGGGTCTCCATGCAGGCGCAGCGGCCCAAGGACTTGGGTCATTTCCTACTGCTTATCCCAGGCCATAGCAGAGAGCTGGAACAGAAGTGGAGCCAGGACTCAAACTGGTGCCCATATGGGATGCCAGCACTGTAGGCGGCAGCTTTACCCACTACGCCACAGTGTCAACCCCATTAGTATTCATTCTATCATGCATTTCACCACACTTACTCTCAAGGTTTGCTAAAATAATATGTGAGTCCCAATGCAAAATGAGAGTGAGAATATCCTTGTTCAAAATTTACTAAGAATTTCAAGATATTTACAGTAGTTAAGAAACATAGAACCCTTCTAACTATGCTATGGGGTCTTATGTGATTCCACATGTCACAGACACAACTGGCCCTGTTTGCAGTGTCCTGCATTCTATTTTAACAAAAATATGCCATCTTCTACACTGATCAGAAATATTTTATAGAACTGTCATATTCCTAGTGTTGTATGATGGGCCCAGACTATTTGGACGTATCCTCTTTCTTTGACCTTGGAAGCTCCCAAAAGTGAATTCCTCATCACTTTCCGCAGTCTTGTACTTCAGGGTATTTTTTTGCTGTTATTTGCTTTCCCTGTCTGGTTTGGAATATATAGCTCATGAAGACTTTATTATCATTCATTAATACTAGTCAAGTCACATCAAAAAGTACCAAAGTAATATTTTAAAAATAGGGAAAAAAGCTCTTATATTTTAACTTTACATCTCATAATGATTTTAATATGGTTTTCTTTGTGCTGATTTTCCAGGGTTTCCTCTGAAACGTTTGTTAAATCAACATTTTTAAAAACCATTTTTATTTCATCATTTTCTCTTTGCCAAATTTTAAATCACTAAATTAAATTACTAAAATGCTATTAAATTAATAAAGAGTGAACTCTTTAAGGCTAATATTGAAAGTTTTCTCTTTTTGCTCACTCTTATTATTTTAATTTCTGTTTAGAAATTTGGGAATATATACCAAAGAAATCCCAGCAATACACTGGATATACCCTATTATTGGACTCCCACAGGCGCCACTTCCGAAAGGTCCTCAAAGTAAGTATATTCTAGAGTCAGAAAACACCAAAATTCCAAGGCACTTTAGACATCTTATAACCCCATTTCTTCTTTACATGGATACAAAATTTGAGGTCCAGTTAAAATAAGTAGTGAAGTAACCGCCACTGCATTTGAGAGTGCTGGAAGAGAAACTCATTCTCCCAACAATCAGCGCAATGACTAATCCACAAAACCTAACTATTTCATATCTTCTTCCTGTTGGTGAAGATACTAGACTCACGTTGAAATGAAATTATGTCAGACCCCTTTACCCATTGAGCCCTGCACTAGATGTGTAAGATCTCTAAGATTCCAAAGTACTTTTGTTTTCAGTTCACAACTAATCATCACATTTCAGCTTTTATCTAACTCTTTCTCATGCTAATTCATCCATTTAGTTGTTTTTGACCAAAACATTTATGATATTCCTCTAAATCAGTTGAAATACAAAGTAGTTTTTGTTTTGTTGTTTTGTTTTGTTTTGTTTTGTTTTGTTTTGTTTTGTTTGACAAGCAGAGTTAGACAGTGAGAGAGAGAGACAGAAAGGTCTTCCTTTTCCGTTGGTTCACCCCCCAAATGGCCACCACAGCCGGTGCGCTGCGCCAATCCGAAGCCTGGAGCCAGGTGCTTCTCCTGGTCTCCCATGGGGTGCAGGGCCCAAGCACCTGGGCCATCCTCCACTGCCTTCCTGGGCCACAGCAGAGAGCTGAACTGGAAGAGGAGCACCCGGGACAGAATCCGGTGCCCCAACTGGGACTAGAACCCAGAGTGCCAGTGCCACATGCGAATGATTAGCATAGTGAGCCCTGGCGTGGGCCAAAATATAAAGAAGTTTTCAAGGAGATTTACTTTTCCAAGTTACACACAACATAAATCCCTGCCTTTAAATGTCTTTCTTTTTTCTCAGCGTCTCTATGTTCAACAGACTTCTCTCAAGTTTCTGTGTATTCTCTCTCCACAAGTACTCTTCTCTCTTTTTCTGCATTTCTTGATTTTCCCATCTTCTTCCCAGAATCAGCCTAATAAATGAAATTCTGCTTAGACAACTGTACAGTGAAATTTAATGTTCCAACCGTTACTAGGCTCTAGATGTAGTTCACAACTCAGATGCACAGAATTGCTCTGCAAAGCAAAGGGTCTCCCTCTTTGAGCAAACCAGATGAGATAAAAGAATTCTTGAAATTTCTGAATTTTCCATTTTCTTCCCATAATAATCATTTCAACTAAAAAGAATTATACTTCCACCAGTACAAATTTTGTCACTACACTCAGAAAGAGGGGAAAACTAGTAAATTTTGTTTGTAAATAGATGATTTCCCTATTTACATTGGAAAGCCAAGACTACATGTATGGCCTTGTATAGTTTAGTATTAACTAGAGTAAAAATCCACATATATAGTCTTACCTTTGACAATAAATATCATTTGTTTTGCTTGAAGCATTTTTATTCTTGAGTTAAAAACTAGCAACACATACATAAATATTTCACATATACTAAAGTGTCTTCACAATGCTTCACAAATATGTCAAAACATTTCTTTTATTTCCTTCTAGGAGAGAGCTGATTTTGTATTTTCCATAGAGCTGAACTATTTAAAATTTAAAATATGCAGTCATTTGATCAAAGTGATGTAATAAAGCCTAGACACTACTCTGTTGGAATTCTAATAGTCATGTTGTTTGTGCCTACTGCAGAAATGGTTTTGTTTTTCCCAGATTAAAGATTTAAAGCAGAATTCTTCAGTCTAAAATAAAGCCTTTGATAATCTAAAAATATAAATTTCTTACACGTTCTTATTCAAAGAAAGTTAAACAAGTTTCTGAACATTTTCCTTTGAGTCTCTTTTCTGAGCAATTACCTGATTTTTAAAGTAGATGTGAGTTCTGTAAATTGCCTCTGTGAAATTAGCATATTTTAGTAGTAACATCAGTATCCTGAATTAGACTTATATTAGTTATTAAATAATTTTACTCAAAATATAGAATCTGTGCTGGTATTATATTTCTCTATAATGCCCTTGAGAAGCAAGTGGGTATAATTTTATGAATACATATTATTTACTTTCTGTACAGTCTATCTTCATATTTTATTTAATAACTCATCAGACATAACCTACTGTTTTCTCACTCAGCTGTATCACTGTCAAAGTTTATTATTTCTTTTCTTTTTTATGTATGTCACTCAAGTTATTCCCAAGCTCAGGATACTTTTGTTCTGTGAGCCACTTTTTCTCTTTGTGAATTCTTATTTATTACTGCCCAGTGGGGCAGATAATTGGAAAAGGACCCACTGCTTCTCACAAAAAACAATGGAATGTGAATCCATTGTGACTGAGTGATCCTTGCATTGCCAAGGCAATAATTTCCCAACAATTTATAGGACAAAACCAATGACATGATACTAATTATAGTTTTGATCACTCTAATTTCCAATTTAATGCTTTGAGACTGAAGCTAATTATAAAAGCTTGTAATTTTTCTTAGCCATTTTAAACCTTTTATTTTATATCTAACTTGTACTTTTATTCTACATTTAGCATATTTATTCTGTCTAAAATATTAAATTTGTGAATTTTATAATTAGTTCATTATAATACTTTACATTAAAAGTATCATATGCATTATAAAAATGCATAAATCTGATGGTTTTATCTAATTTTATATGAAAATAATATATTTATGGGAGTATATTGCATATATACATTATATGCACCACTTAATGCTTTTCAGAAACTTTTAAAAACATTATGATTCCTCTTTTACCTTACATTCAATTTATATTCGTTAGGCATTTAACTTGGTAAAAGTCCAACAACTGATATTTTGGGGATGCAAGATGCATGTTGCGGTATAGCAGTTTAACCATCACTTGGGATGCCTACATCCCATATCTGAGTGGGTTCCCAGTTCAAACCCCACCTCCACCTCTACTTTCAATACAGCTTGGAAGGCAGCAAATGATGGCTCAAGTACCAACTCCCTGCCACTGATGTAGGAGACTCTAATGCAGTTCCTAGCCTCTGGCTTCAGCCTTTCCCAGGCCTGGCTGCTGCAAGCATTTAAGGATTGAATCAGCAAATGGAAGATTTCTCTGTCTCTTCCTCTGTTGCTCTGCCTTTCCAATAAATCATAGAAAAAATAATAAATAATATATTTAGAACAAATAATATTCTTATTTATGTGGATTGAAGTACACGTGGCCTCATAGTATTATGGATATAATGTCAAAGGAATGCATGAATACATTCTTTATATAATTAGTAATCATACACAATAATAATATTTTGAAGGCTCAAAAGAACACTGATAACTTTACACACATGAAATAGGAAAATATAGTAATTTAAATGTATATAAATATTTAATGCTATATACTATTAATATTTGATCACATTTAATCCTAATTTTAAATAACTCATTGCAATTTTATTTTTAGCTATTAAAAGGTATATTTTATAAATTTAGACATAACTAAAAATGAATTTTAAATGTTGTAACTAAATAATTTAAATATCAATTTTAAGATATCTAATACATAATCAATTTGAAGATATTTTAAAATGTTCTCAAAGAATAAATTATAACATTTATTTTTTAAAAAGTATTTGAAGGCATTTAGTGTATTATCATAAAAGTATTATCATATTGAACAGAAAGATTTTAAAAAGTTAGAAATTGCCACCTAGTTATTGATAAAACTATGTCAGCATTTAAACCAATTTCTACACACAAATATAAACTTTTATAATGTACTATGTGTCTTACAGATTTATCTTTTGATATGCTATTTTTACATGTTAATCTCCTTATTTGCTTCCAAAATGTCAATATGTATAGATATTGCGTGTATGAGTATATGTTAAGGCCAAGTGCAATGACAAATTAACTTATGCCAATGGAAGTAGTCAAATTAACTGGAAAATTTTATGTCTTGTAGTTACCATAAAATGTCAGTCGAGGAAATGGATAGAAGAAACAGTAGAAGTAACACTGATTGGTAATTTTTTTGGACTAGCTCCTACCCCAGACTTGGAATTTTTAGTGATTCCGAAAAAAAAGCCATGTAACTTCTATGGAGATTGCCAAGGTAAGAGAACCACAATCATGAACATAAAAAATGATAATATATATAAACTCAGTCTTCTTGAATTGCAAGTAGCTGATTGTTCTATTATATGAAGATCTCTTTTTTCATTTCCAATATAGCATTCAAATTAGTGCTTAAGGAGTGGTTAGTTGTTATATTTATTGTCTTCACATAGTTGTTAGCTAAAAATTGACAATTATGGTTATTACTGGTTTTATAAGACATAGGTTATGATTCTGTCAACAATGAGAAAAAAATGACAGTAACATACTTTCCTCTTCCTTTCAGTTTAATTTCTTCATTCTCTTTTTCTGATTTAAGGAATATGATTAAAGTCATTACTAGGAGGTTTAAATTTAGAAATAAAACCTTGAATCTTTTTGTTGTTGTTGTTGGTTGCTTGTTTAGTTAAATCAATAGAAAAAGTGACATTGATATAATACTCAGGTAAAATCTGTATTATAAACTGTATTGTATGCATTTATATTACATTCCGACTTTTCATATAAAATTGTATCTCATTTCTTACAAGTCAAACAATTTAAAATATGTTACAGGTTGAGTATCCCTAATCTGAAAATTCAGTATCTGAAATGCTCCAAAATCTTAAACTTTTTGAGTGCCAACATGATGCCACAAGTGGAAAATTTCACACCTGACCTCATGTGATAGGTTGCATTCAAAATACAGGCACTCTGAAAATACTATATAAAATTACCTTTGAGCTGTATGTCTGAATTATATATGAAATATAAATGAATGTGGTGTTTAGATTTGAGTCTCATCCCCAAGAAACCTAATTATATATATGAAAATATTGCAAAATCCAGTAGTAACCAAAAATCCGAAACACTTCTCATTCTAAGCATTTTGGATAAGTGATACTCAAACTTTGCGTAAACTCTCCAAATATGTGGTGGGTCACTTGAAATAAATAATGTAACACTGAGTAACGTCAGCAATATAGCAGAGAGGGGAGCTGTGGAGCCCCCTTTCACCCACAGGCATGTCAATGCCACAGCGATCTATAGACAAATTCTCTTTGTGAGACCACAGAAACTAAATGAAAGATTCTTAATGTGGAAGCAGATGCACCAAAGCCACTAGGGACGTTCAGGACACCCTCTTGTCAGAAATCCTTCCTCAGCACAGGGTCCTCTCATGACATTGGTCTTACAATGATTTCATGGATATAACACCAAACGCATACACAATAAAATAAAAAAAGAAATGAATGGAAATGTAACAAACTCAAAAACTTCACAGCAAAGGAAACAATCAACAAGTGGGAAAAGGCAGCCATCAAACTGTGCTAAGGGGTTAATCTCTGAAATCCATAAAAAAAAAAAACTCCTACAACTCAATAATTTAAAAAAATCTAATAACCTAATTTAAAATAGACTAAAGACTTGAATAAATGTTTCTGCAAAGAAAGTAGCCAGTCAGGAACTATATCTGAAAATGCTAAACGTCACTAGTCTAAGGGCAATACAATTCAAAACCACAATGAGGCATCACCTCATACCTGTCAGCATAGCTATTATTTTTTTTTAAGTAAAGAACAAATATTGGCAAGACTAAACAAAAATTTGGTGAGAATGTAAGTTGGTACACCTACTACAGAAGACAGTATGATGGCTCCTTTAAAAATGAAAATCAGAACTACAATATGATCTAGCAATTCCACTTGTGGATACTTATCTAAAACAATTGAAATCATGATCTCACAGAGATATCTGTTACTCACATGTTCATTGAAAGTAGTCAAAACAGTCAAGATATGGAAACAACCTAAATATCCATCAGCAGATGAATGAGCAAAGAAAACTCTATGTGTGTGTGTGTGTGTGTGTGTGTGTAAAGGAGTAGTATTTAACCATTAAGAAAATAGTATTTCTATAATAGGTAAAAACATGATGAACCTGGAGAATATTATACTAATTGAAATAAGCCAATCACAGGAAGACTGATACTATATAATACTGTTTAAGTTGTGAATTTTAAATAGTCAAACTCATAGAAACAGAGTGGGGTGGTGGTTTCAGTGTCTGCAGGCAATGGAAAGTGTTTTTCAGTGGGTATAACGTTTCAATGGTGCAAAATGAATAATTTCTAGAGATCTGTAGATATCATACTGCCTATGGTTAACAATATTGCATTGCACCATTAAATACTTATTAAAATGGTAGATATGCAACACTAAGCATAAAGTAAGATAAAAATGCTTGTACATAGGAACCCTTTTAATATGACTTGCTAATTTAAATTGCATAAGCTGTACTCTTAGCAGGTTGCAAACTAAAGAAACTGTAATTCTAATATTATAAATCAACTAAAATGTATTAAAAAATTCACTTCATCCTAAATAATCAGGGGCTTAAGAAAGCTACCACATCACTTTTGGAACTTTGAAACTTGTATTAAGTAAGCAATCTTCTCAAATAACTCTTGAAAATATGACTTTTGATATGGCACTTATTGTGCTGCTTAATTTCCTTTAATGACAGAAAAGAATGTTTAATATTGAAAATAACTATATGGAAGGTTTATGGGCTCATCTTCACCTTTATTTCTCTTTAAAATATCTTTTTTTATCTGATCAATGTGACCAAACTCAATAAGCTCATCTATTTTTTATTAAATATATTTTAATTTGTGATTCTTCTTTTTTGTTCTCCTGAGCTGTTACTATACATAAGGAGACTAGATAAACCCCCTCTCGTCTTCAACATTTTCTCTGTCTCCTTGGTGCCTGAATAATTGTAAACTGACCTCATCCTCTCCTTAAAGGCATATGCAGTAACTTGGTTCCTTTCCCTGCCCGTATTCCAAGAGCATAACCAATGCTTGCACTCTGTCTTCCTACTTGCCCCTCCTTCCCTATGTATTGTGTTATGAAGACACAAATCTGACCAGAAAGTCTGAATTCCATTTGTCTTTGCTATAGACAAAATAATGCCTGCTCCTTCCCCTTCATGTGTAATTTAATTACAGTTTACACAGCACATTAAATAATGTCCAAAACAGTTTTGTTCTCTATTCAATTTTTCTTGCTTCCTACTATCTCTTAAATCCTTTATGGTGGAAATTAAAGTACTAATGTCTGGCTTGGACCCTGCTAGGGATTTAGGAGTGAAAATCAATCACTGAATTATCTTCTCACATCTAAGTTTAAAGCCAACTGAGAATCAAATATAGAAATAGGCAGGGAGCTGGCCCTGTGGCGTAGCCGGTAAAGCCCCACCAGCAGTGCCGACATCCCATATGGGTGCTGGTTTGTGTCCCAGCTACTTCATTTCTGATCCAGCTCTCTGCTATGGCCTGGGAAAACAGTGAAGGATGGCCCAAGTCCTTGGGTCCCTGCACCCACATGGGAGACCTAGAAGAAGCTCCTGGTTCCTGGCTTCAGATCGGCGCAGCCCTGGCCATTGCGGCCAATTGGGAAGCGAACCAGCGGATGAAAGACCTCTCTCTGTGTAACTCTGACTTTCAAATAAATAAATAAGTCTTTTAAAAAAAGAAATAGATAGAAATAAATTATGTTAGCTTTGCTAATTCTAAAGGTGAATTGGAAAGTTGACTAGGATCTTTGGACCTATTTGGGCTTATGTCTTCCACCATGAGTGAGTTCATGCCAAACTGGACAGTTGTAGATTTTCTGCAGGGACAAACAACCCATACAATGAGGGAGAAAATAGTGTGAATCTTGAACTCAAGACATTAGGAAAAAAAGAAAAGGGTCTGCCTATCTGCTCATCTGCCATGTTTTCCCTAAAAGTCACTGATCAGATATGTTGCTTTCATCCTATGGCAAGTCATGATGGAAGAGGCGGATTGAAGCTGAGATTATTTTTCCCTATGTTATTCCCTTCCTTTCCCTTCCCATGTTTTTCCCTTCTTCCCTGACATAGGCCTCTTTAAGTAAACTTGATACATAGAAGGTAATAATCCTAAGATTCTCTTCCCATCAGCCTCTTTCTTTTTTTTTTACTTTATTAAAATACTGAGTTTATTTCACATGTATGTTTTTGTCTCCCCACCATTTCCGTCTGACCACCACTACTACACTGCCCTGTCATAACATTTCATACATACTTAAAACCAAGCAAAGGGTGGTATTCCCTCTTTAAAAACTAAGCAGGCATTTTGGACAACACATTGGCCTAGACATTTATCAAACATGGTAGGGAAAGTTCTCACTCTGCATGATAAAAAGGACAGCCAGCTACCACTGTTATAGAAATGAAATAAGATGGAAAATTTTAACAAACTGTTTAAACTATTTTCTTAAGGAAACTTCTTTCACTGCCAAAGATCTTGAATAGCCTCTTGGTCAGTCATCAGAAGCAACATAATTGATGAATTTGTCTTCCACTTTGGGAAGAGACCATCACCTTTTTCTATACTTGCATGCTTGCCTTAATGTCTTCTACAGAACTAGGTCCTTTTGGTATTTTTAGGAGATGTTTCCTGTTTCTTGAAGGATTTTTGACCTTTTGATCTTGATGTTGATGGTTTTGGGTCTTTTCCATTCTGGCTTGATTTTTGTGCTTTTTTGGCTGGGGTATCATGTATGGCTTTCTTCATTGGCTTTTTTCTTCAGTTTCCTCATCATCAGAATCATCGTCATCATCTTCATCATCATCAACATCCTCTCTTTATCTTTATCATATCTGTGTCTTGAGTCCAACAAAACTACCAAACCTTGTAAAATGAAAAGACAAGGACCTCTCTGCTGTGTCCACTCCGATTCATCACTTTAATATCTTTATCATTTAACAACAGTGGAGCAAGCATATTTGCTACCAGGTATTATTGTCCAACCCCAGAGATGATAAAAAAATATAGCAAGACATAGACTCTGTTGTTAAGGGAATCAAAACATTATCTATCCTGTCGCTCCCCCTCTTCGTGGAGGAGCGACACTGAACCCTGCCTAGGCTTCATATCCGAGTCACGGCACCATTATGTCGCTCCCCCTCTTCGTGGAGGAGCGACACTGAACCCTGCCTAGGCTTCATATCCGAGTCACGGCACCATTATGTCGCTCCCCCTCTTTGTGGAGGAACGACACAAGACCCTGCGCTGTTCTTTTGTCTGCTCGGCCCTCCCCGGGTTTGCTGCTGGTTCTTCCCGGGTTGGCTACCGTCCCTTCCACCTCCGTGGAAGGGCGGTTCCCCCTAGCCACTTTCCCCCACTTCCGCAGGGGAGTGGCACACCGCCGGCCGGCTCTCTCAGGGGCTGCTCAGGTGTTCCTTCAGATGTTCCTCTTAGATGTTCCTGGTGCATGTTGTCTCTCTCCTCCTTTATAGTCCTCTTCCACCAATCCCAACTCTGCTACCCACACGCCGAGCACACAGCTCTCCTGCAATCAGGAGCAGGTCCTACAGTTTATTGGTTGAACTGGAGGCAGCTGTGTAGAAGCTGTTTCCTCCTCTCCCAGCGCCATATTGTGGGAGAGCAGATGCATAGAATAAGTCTTAATTCCAGTAACTTAGTCTAGTCCGAGTTGCTCCCAGTTGCTCCCCACATATTCGACCTGTTGTATTAATATATCTGTACTATTTAAATCAACCCATATCACCCTACCTTCCCCATAATCATGAGTTAGGCCATAGCCAGAAAATTTAGTTGAGGTGAAATCTTCATCAGCAGTTCACAAAAATTTTTAGAGAAAGGGAGACAGTGACAAAAAGAAATGCATTCAAAATATAAGCGCAATAATCATTACATCAAAAGACAGAAAACTGTCTATTCTGAGTAGACAGGAACTTCACTTGTGTACAAAAAAATTTTACTACTTGCCTATACACACTTCAGGTTACTGATGATAAAAGTCATTTTTTATTTTTATTAGGAATTGAATAACCAATTTTGTGGCTGTAGTTATTGTAAATATATTTTAACTTTTTGCCAATATTAAAACTGATTTATGTACCATTATATAATATCACATAATTCTACATTTGTTTACATATTTACTTTTACCAATGAGGTTTGTAATGTCATATTTTTGTATTGCTGATGAGCATACTTTGATTTCAAGTTGAACTCTATTAGTACTTCACACAAAGCAAGTCTAGTAGTGACAGTTCAAATTTACTTTTTTCTGGGAGAGTCTTTATATGTTTTTCATTTGTAAAAAACGGTTTTGTCATATATAGCTCTTTGGTTATCATTTTTTCTCAATGTTTTGAATATGCTATACCACTTTCATTAGCCTACAAAATTTCTACTGAGATATCATAGTCTTATGGAGGTCCACTTTTGTGATGAGTCCATTTTCTCTTGCTATTTCAAAACTCTATCTTTGCTTTTGGCCTTTGACAGTTTAATTATGGGTCTCAGTGTAGGCTTGGTGCCTGGAGGAACCAGGGTCCAAGGGAGCAGGCCAAACAATAAGACCTATGGCAAGATTGAATGTATGCTTTACTCTTTGTCCCCTCATTTGACAACTCCTGAGTTGAAGGACTTTCTCTCAGCACTGAGCTATATGGACTGAATTCTGCAACTCTTATGAAGGTATTTTTTATCTACTAATGTTTCTAAAATTGGTGTTTCTGTGAGGGAATGAGAGATAGAAATTCCTGTTCACTACTTTGTTGACAACACTCCCTCAGGTGTCTCCTAGAAAAGAATAGAATTTTCTTCCAATAATGAATTTGCTACTGTAGTTCCAAGTTCTGTTGACTTTTATCTTTGAAGCTGTTACGTGTATTATAGGAAAAAATAATTATTGGGACACATGCACTTCAAGCTGTTATGTGTATTATAGGAAAAAATAATTATTGGAACACATACACTTTAATGCATTTTTAAATTTTTTTAAGATTTATTATTATTTATTTGAAAGGCAAAATTACAGAGAGGCAGTAGCAGAAAGAGAGAGAGAGAGAGAAAGAATCGAGAGAGAGATCGAGATCTTCCATCCACTGGTTCACTCCGCAAATGGCCACAATGGCCAGAGCTGGGCTGATTTGAAGCCAGGAGCCAGAAGCTGCTTCCGGATCTCCCACATGGATGTGGGGTGCCAAGGACTTGGGCCATCTTCTACTGCTTTCTCAGGTGCATTAGCAGAGAGCTGGATTGGAAGTGGAGCAGCTGGGACATGAACCGGCACCCATATGGGATGCCGGCACTTTACACAGTATACCTCAGTGCTGTCCCCATGTTGATAACTTTTATTTCACATGTCCATTGCCTCATCAAACTCAAACTCCTCATCCCCCATGCGTGGGAGCCCTTTCCTCTGGCCGCCAGTCTGTTAAACAGCAACACAAAGGCTGCTGCTGTCACAGTAACTGAGGCAACAGGCAATTTCTCCACTGTTACTATCATTATTTTCCTTCTTTGCTGATGTCCTCACACTAAATAGCCTTATGCGCAGAAACCTGCATTTTTACAAATTGATGAGCAGGACGGGCATTTGGCCTAGTGGTTAAGATGCCAGTTAGGATGCTCAGAACCTGTATCAGAGTGCCTTGGATGTACACCCCTCTCAGGTTCCTGACTCTACCTTCCCGATAACGCAGCCCATTGGGCTCCTGCCACCCAGATGGGAGACCTGGATTGCATTTTTGTCTTACAACTTTGGCCCAGCATATCTCTGGCCAACAGTTGCAAGCATTTTGGGAATGAATCAATAGGTTATAGCTCTCTCTGTATCTCAAATAAATAAATGGATAATTTGTAAAACTTATGGGCTGTGTTTAGCATAAAAGATTGATTTTTACCAATAATTAACTTGCACTGATCTTACTGATAATTTTTATCCACTCAGTCTGCATAAAAGGGCTGAATAGATTTTCTCCAAATTAAAAATATAGCAAAAGGTGTATTGCTTCCATAGTAATATGACTTTGCAAGTAAAATGTAGAGGCCATATCAGCTTTAAAACACAATGAAGATTAATCATTTATCATAATTATGTCAAATCTGATTCTGTCCCTCTACCTTAGGGATTTATATCAATACATTTGAGTTACAGACAAAAAATATATGTATAGTTTGAAAAATAGATTTAAAGGGTTCCTACTTGCCTTATCCGTTGCCTTCTGTCTGAAAATCCTGACTGTATTTTGTACCAAATGGGATTTCATATGAATGGAATTACTTGTATAACAGCCATAGTGATAAGCCTCAACAAGGAGTTAATGCTCCTTAAACTAAAATGAGCTTCTCATTCCATAGTTTAATTATGACACCACCATTCCTATAAAAGTTTCAATAATTAGCAAAAAATACATGCAGATCTCAACTACAACCAGATATACTTTTTTAAAACTTTAATTTAGTAAATATAAATTTCCAAAGTACAGTTTATGGATTACAATGGCTTTTTCCCCCCATAGCTTCCCTCCCACCCGCACCCCTCCCATCTTCTGCTCCCTCTCCCATTCCATTCACATCAAGATTCATTTTCAATTATCTTTATATACAGAAGATCGATTTAGTATATATTAAGTAAAGATTTCATCAGTTTGCACCCACACAGAACATAAAGGGAAGAGAGGTACAATTTGGGACATGCTCAATCGTACTTGCCCCAAATCGTGGAGTTAGAAATGTTCCAGGGGATTCCAATACAATCCCATCAAGGTGGCATGTACCAATGCCATCTCACTAGTCCAAGTGATCAATTTCAGTTCATAATTGATCATAATGATAGGTCTAAGAGTCAAAGGGATCACACAAACAAGACTAGTGTCTGCTAATACTAACTGATAGAATCAAAAAGGGAGAGAACGATCCAACATGGGAAGCGGGATACACAGCAGACTCATAGAATGGCAGATGTCCTAAACAGCACTCTGGCCTCAGAATCAGCCCTTAAGGCATTCGGATCTGGCTGAAGTGCCCATGACAGTATTTTAGGCATGGAAAGCTAAGACACTCTGGCAAAAAAAAAAAAAGAGGACCCAGATATACTTTTTAAAAAATATTCTTATGTTGCTTGAATGCAATAGAAATTTTACCTCCCATAAACATTCAAATTCTTAAATGTTATTTTTTCTGTGTGAATTATGAGTTTCTAATGGACATTGCCATATACCATGCTCAAAATGAAGATACTTTATATATGTAGACACATTGATTTTGCAACAGCAATGCACAGTTATTGAGAGAAACAAATTTCTGATATTGTCAACAGCATGAAAACTATCCATTTAGGAGGTCAAAGATTCATTTTTATGTGTGGAAAAGAAAAAAACAGATTTTGAAAGTGTGTGGGTCAATCTCCAACGTTGTACATTAATACATTTGATGAATAATCATTAAATGTGACTTGAACTTGTCATAGTTAAGCTATTTTTTAGAATTCAGTAACAGAAATAAAAATCAACTTCTTTTAAAAGATGTCTGTAAGGATTGCTTAGGGAAAGGTGTCAGTTCTGGATGAATATAATATAATTTGAAGATCATTTTCATCTTTATACACCAGAGGCAGACTTTAAAATCAGCTTAGTTTTGAACCAAGTCAAGTCAAGATTCTCTAATCTCTCCTTCATGGTCTACATGCAACAAACATCTTTGAAATTTGTTTGATCTCTTAACATGCAAATGGGAGTAAATTTAATACATGTTTATACCATTTGCCTACATGCTAGTTCTAGATTTAATATACTTTTCATGTGCAGTGCACAAAATTCTATTATTTAACTCTGGTATCCTACTGGTTAATAAAATATTATTAAAGACATTGTCTATAATACTTCACAACTAAAACATAAAGAGTACTCTCTTTGACCAAAATGTATCAGAAATTGAAAATCCTGCCCTAATAGTTTGAGATACTGTTTCAAATTATTTAAACTTTATTGAATTTTAAGGCTTTTTCTTTTTAAATTTCAAGTCTATAGGCATTTAATAAATTCATTATATAGAATACATATCATATTGTTTCTACATTATGGTTAATATTGATTCATTTTCATTTGATTTTTCCTGCTCTACAGATTCTAATGGTGACAATTAATTTCTATTTTTTATTCATTCACTTATTTATCAACTTTTAATAAAAGTATACTGAGCACTATCATACAGGGGGACTTTGAGAGGTTCATGGAAAACTGAACTATAATACAAATTTATTTGGTGCAGAAAGTTTTGAAATGCATGCATATTTTTTAAATATACACATTTCAAAATACACTTTTTGAAGGCTTCTCATATTACCTGGCAATGCAGTAGGCATTATGGTACAAAACTAACACATAATCTCATCCTTCATCTAACTATCCATTTATGATTAATTTGATGCCCAATATCTGCATATTTAATTAAATTGAAGCATATTTTCATCTTGATTTTCTTAGAAATACCTATAAGATATGAATTTGAATATGAAATTCTATATGAATCTGAATATATGAAGTCTAACTTGAAATCCTGCGTGTCTTTATATCTGATCAAGAAATCTTATAATATCAAGAAAGAAGCAATAACATTAACCTTCTGTCTGAAATTTACACCGAAAAGACCATTGAGGTAAATGTGTTTTCTTTCTTCCTTTCTTTAAAATTTTTATTGCTCATTTTAACTGAATAATGTTGCTTTTTTTCCCCATCTTTCAATATTTGAATATTACTTGTTTGATGCTGTTGAGAAAAATAGTTGAAGCTAGGTGATTTCTAGATATCAAGCTATGAAAATTATTCTAATGAGAAAAAATAGTTCAGATGATTGGAAATCATATTTCATTTAAGAATTATAAGATCTCTAAGGTTGTTAGGATATCATATTAACAAAAGAGAACTATGTTTTATGAAATTTTGAAAAGAAAAACTAACTTGATGATGTACTTGGGGGCATCAAAAAGATATTTAAAATTAGAAGATGTTTATTTTACTGCAGAAATTTTTGATATCTACTCAGGTTTTTCATAATATGTACTTTCCATGAACTTTTTGAAACCATTTGTATGGTTGCAACATGATACCACATTCATGTAACTTCTCAGAACCATTTCAAATGATAAAAATATTTAAACCATGTTCTACATTGCAACTGCTTTCATTAGCCTTGACCACTCAATATCATACCATTTTGGGGCTGGCGCTGTGGCACTGCAGGTTAACGCCCTGGCCTGAAGCGCTGGCATCCCATATGGGTGCTGGTTCAAGACCTGGCTGCTCCACTTCTGATCCAGCTCTCTGCTATGGCCTGGGAAAGCAGTAGAAGATGGCCCAAGTCCTTGGGCCCCAGCACCTGCGTTGGAGACCCGTAAGAAGCTCCTGGCTCCTGGCTTTAGATCTGCTCATCTCCAGCCATTGCAGCCAATTGGGGAGTAAACCTTCAAATGGAAGGCCTCTCTCTCTCTCTGCCTCTCTTCCTCTCTCTCTGTAACTCTGACTTTCAAATAAATAAATAAATCTTTAAAGAATATATCATACCATTTCACAGCCCCTTAGGAAAACATAAGTGGATCTATGAGAATAGTGGGCTTTGGGTATCTGTCATTGGGGAAACCTCACCTAGAGTATATTTACTTTTGGGGCAACTTATATTTAGCACTTAGAAATACTGTATGCTATGCAACATCTGAAATAGGGCTTTTAGTGTATGCAGAGACACTGATAAGAACCACAATATACACAAAATATAAAATTCATTCTGGCAAAGAAAAAATAGTTAAAAGTATTACTTGTGGTTTTGATTATTTCTAAAGTTCAACTGTGCATTTCATGTAGCTGTACATGTTTAAAGTGGACATGAATATGTGGTCCAATAACTAGGACACCAGAGTCATTTTCAGGAAGCAGTAATAAACCTACAAAAATACACTATGAATATTGATATTGATTTGATTGACTTTGATCTTTTCTTTCAAGTTTATTGTTATCTGTTTCTTTGCTAGTATTTTTCTTTTCTTTTTAAAGAGTTATTAATTATTTGAAAGTCAGAGTTACAAAGGGAGAGGGAGACAGAGAAAGAGATCTCCCATCTGCTGGTTTATTCCCCAAGTGGCTGCAGTGGCCAAGGGCTGGGCCAGGCAGAAACCAGGAGCCAGGAACTTCATTAAGGTCTCCCTCATGGGTGGCAAGGGCCCAGGCATTCAGGCCATCTTCCGTTGCTTTTCATAAGCCATTAGCTGGGAGCTGGATCCGAAGTAGAGCAGCTAAGACCTGAACTGGCACTCTTATGGGATGCTGGCATTGGCTTTACCCACTATACCACAACACCAGCCCCTCTTTTTAGTATTTTTCACTTTTAACTTGGTATTTTATTAATTTGATGATGTGACAATTACTGTAATATTGTTTTTATAAACATTTATTTATTTATTTTATTTGAAAGGCAGAGTTACCGAGAGAGGGAGAGACAGAGAGAGATCTTCCATCTGCTGTATCACTCCCCAAATGGCCACAAAGGCCAGGGCTGTGCCATACCGAAGCCAGAGCTAGATGCTTCATCCAGGTCTCCCATGTGGGAGCAGGGGCCCAAGCCCTTAGTCCATCTTCTGCTGCTTTCCCAGGGACATTAACAAGGAGCTGGATCTGAAGTGGAGCAGCTGGGAATAGAACCAGCCCCCATATGGGATGTTGGCATTGAGGTGGTGGCTTAACCTGCTACATGCAGAACCAACCCTTATGCTTTCATTTTTAAAATGCTTCAATTTGAGTCAATTATATTGGGTTTTTTAGGTATTCACAGAAAATATACTTTCTGTATGTAAAACAAGAGTGGAAAACTCTTTCTTACAGGACTTCATTTTGCAAGAAAATCTCCCAAAGTAACTATTAGCCTAAAACTTGGGCCCATTTGCTGAAACCATAAGGTTTACTTACATTTTGAACTTAGATAAGGGTTTACTATCTTCATTCCCTTTGCTTGCTTTCCTGTAGCACTTATTAAATTTTTTTGTGTTCAAGAGCTCATATTACACTGAAAATAGAGTGCCTAACACAAGGAATTTGGAAGTTTCCCATGATGTTGATTGCTACTGAGCCTGATGTGGATGACGTCATTAACATTAAAGGAGTTGGTTTATTTAAGGAATCTGTTGCTAACTTCAGGCTGACAAGTCAGACAAGGTAATATATCAAACAAAATTATGTAAACTCGTTTTGTGAGTATAATTTATGCTGAGCTATGGAATGAAATTTAAGAAGGAAAATCTGGTAGATAATATTTTGCTGATTAAACCAGGACAGTATGCTTCTATGACTTAAAACTTTATAAACTTTATAAATTTTGACTTAAAAATTGGAAAATAGGGCATACAAGAGTGAAGACCAAAAGAAGCAAAAGTAAACAATTGGATCCTGAAATTTAGGATAATATTTCTATTTTTACAAAGGATGATTCAATGTATCTTTTCAAAAACAAATGGATTATTTTGAAGTAGTAGTGTAGGAATATCAAATGGTTTAAATAAGTAGAGATGATTTGGTAAGTACCTCAATTCTGTTTTCTCTCTTATTTCTCTATTCAACCATAGCTGTCTGTGTTATACTCATGATAACATGGACTGTATGACAATACTTTGAAGAGTCCAACATATAAGAATATTTTACAGCTTTTCTGAGATACACATACATAGCATTCATCCACTGTAAATCTCAATAATTTTTTGAAATTATATATTTTGTAGCCATAACTACCTTCTAACTTTAGAACTTTTCCATTCCCTCCAGATTTTCCTCAGGTTTCTTTGCAGTCAACTCCCAGTCCCACATGCTGTCTCATACAACTACCAGTTTGCATTCTGTCTCTATAGTCTTCCCTTTTCTGGGTATTTCACAAAATGAAGTCATGTAATATGTCTTCTTACACTGTCCTTGTCTAAATTTCAGTAGTGTTCATGCCTAAGCAGCTCTCAATTTCCAGGGTATTGAAATAGTTGTTTTAAGCAGTTGTCTGGTTTTCTAAGTGCTGTTGGGGACTAAATTAGTTTATTTCTCTCATTCATCTGGGAGAGAATTCTGCAAAGTGTATTTTAAATACACTGGAGTTGCCTATAAATTTTCAGGGAAAATGATCTGCTGCTACTCACTCTGATTTTTTTCACTATAGAGCTTGTGTAGGTCAGATCATTTTTAATAATGATGAGATTTTTCTACTCAACACAAGGAGCTAAGTTTTGATGAGTGGAGAAATAAGTGGTTCATACTACTGAGTCATAGTGAGCATACAACCCATTTATGCTGCACAAGACCTGAGAAATAGGAATATGAGAAGGAAGTACTTAGCTTACTGGTTATCTTCATTTCTACAGCTGGTAACTTGACTGCCTGTGTGTCATTATGGCTCAGGATGCTCCCTGCATTTTCTGTAGACATGAACTTTACAAAGCACTGCATATGCATAAATACATTCTATGTTACTTATATCAAA